>NW_023493714.1:0-322154 GCF_013265735.2 Oncorhynchus mykiss
CAAGAGGACCAGGATTGGGAAACGATGTGCCCCCTTTGGGGGAGGACCAGGATTGGGAAACGATGTGCCCCCCTTTGGGTTCCCAAGAGGACCAGGATTGGGAAACAATGTGCCTCCTTTGGGGGAGGACCAGGATTGGGAAACAATGTGCCTCCTTTGGGTTCTCAAGAGGACCAGGATTGGGAAACGATGTGCCCCCTTTGGATCCCCAAGAGGACCAGGATTGGGAAACGATGTGCCACCTTTGGGTCCCCAAGAGGACCAGGATTGGGAAACGATGTGCCCCCTTTGGGTCCCCAAGAGGACCAGGATTGGGAAACAATGTGCCTCCTTTGGGGGAGGACCAGGATTGGGAAACAATGTGCCTCCTTTGGGTCCCCAAGAGGACCAGGATTGGGAAACAATGTGCCTCCTTTGGGTTCCCAAGAGGACCAGGGTTGTGAAACAATGTGCCCCCTTTGGGTCCCCAAGAGGACCAGGATTGGGAAACGATGTGCCCCCCAAGAGGACCAGGATTGGGAAACAATGTGCCCCTCTTTGGGACCCCAAGAGGACCACGATTGGGAAACAATGTGCCTCCTTTGGGGGAGGACCAGGATTGGGAAACAATGTGTCCCTTTGGGTCCCCAAGAGGACCAGGATTGGGAAACAATGTGCCTCCTTTGGGTCCCCAAGAGGACCAGGATTGGGAAACAATGTGCCTCCTTTGGGTCCCCAAGAGGACCAGGATTGGGAAACAATGTGCCTCCTTTGGGGGAGGACCAGGATTGGGAAATGATGTGCCTCCTTTGGGTTCCCAAGAGGACCAGGATTGGGAAACAATATCCCTCCTTTGGGGGAGGACCAGGATTGGGAAACGATGTGCCTCCTTTGGGTTCTCAAGAGGACCAGGATTGGGAAACGATGTGCCTCCTTTGGGTTCCCAAGAGGACCAGGATTGGGAAACAATGTGCCCCCTTTGGGTCCCCAAGAGGACCAGGATTGGGAAACGATGTGCCCCCCAAAAGGACCAGGATTGGGAAACAATGTGCCCCCCTTTGGGGGAGGACCAGGATTGGGAAACAATGTGCCCCCTTTGGGTCCCCAAGAGGACCAGGATTGGGAAACAATGTGCCCCCTTTGGGTCCCCAAGAGGACCAGGATTGGGAAACAATGTGCCCCCCTTGGGTTCCCAAGAGGACCAGGATTGGGAAATGATGTGCCTCCTTTGAGGGAGGACCAGGATTGAGAAACAATGTGCCTCCTTTGGGTTCCCAAGAGAACCAGGATTGGGAAACAATGTGCCTCCTTTGGGGGAGGACCAGGATTGGGAAACGATGTGCCTCCTTTGGGTTCCCAAGAGGACTAGGATTGGGAAACAATGTGCCTCCTTTGGGGGAGGACCAGGATTGGGAAACAATGTGCCTCCTTTGGGTTCTCAAGAGGACCAGGATTGGGAAACGATGTGCCCCCTTTGGGTCCCCAAGAGGAACAGGATTGGGAAACGATGTGCCCCCTTTGGGTCCCCAAGAGGACCAGGATTGGGAAACGATGTGCCCCCTTTGGGTCCCCAAGAGGACCAGGATTGGGAAACGATGTGCCTCCCTTGGGTCCCCAAGAGGACCAGGATTGGGAAACGATGTGCCTCCTTTGGGTCCCCAAGAGGACCAGGATTGGGAAACGACTTGCCTCCTTTGGGTCCCCAAGAGGACCAGGATTGGGAAACGATGTGCCTCCTTTGGGTCCCCAAGAGGACCAGGATTGGGAAACGATGTGCCACCTTTGGGTCCCCAAGAGGACCAGGATTGGGAAACGATGTGCCTCCTTTGGGTCCTCAAGAGGACCAGGATTGGGAAACACTGTGCCCCCTTTGGGTCCCCAAGAGGACCAGGATTGGGAAACTATGTGCCCCCCAAGAGGACCAGGATTGGGAAACAATGTGCCCCCCTTTGGGTTCCCAAGAGGACCAGGATTGGGAAACAATGTGCCTGCCTCCTTTGGGGGAGGACCAGGATTGGGAAACAATGTGCCTCCTTTGGGTTCTCAAGAGGACCAGGATTGGGAAACGATGTGCCCCCTTTGGGTCCCCAAGAGGACCAGGATTGGGAAACGATGTGCCCCCTTTGGGACCCCAAGAGGACCAGGATTGGGAAACGATGTGCCCCCTTTGGGTCCCCAAGAGGACCAGGATTGGGAAACGATGTGCCCCCTTTGGGGGAGGACCAGGATTGGGAAACAATGTGCCTCCTTTGGGTCCCCAAGAAGATCAGGATTGGGAAACAATGTGCCTCCTTTGGGTTCCCAAGAGGACCAGGATTGTGAAACAATGTGCCCCCTTTGGGTCCCCAAGAGGACCAGGATTGGGAAACGATGTGCCCCCCAAAAGGACCAGGATTGGGAAACAATGTGCCCCCCTTTGGGTCCCCAAGAGGACCAGGATTGGGAAACAATGTGCCTCCTTTGGGGGAGGACCAGGATTGGGAAACAATGTGCCCCCTTTGGGTCCCCAAGTGGACCAGGGTTGGGAAACAATGTGCCCCCTTTGGGGGAGGATCAGGATTGGGAAACGATTTGCCTCCTTTGGGTTCCCAAGAGGACCAGGATTCGAAAAAAAAATGTGCCTCCTTTGGGGGAGGACCAGGATTGGGAAACAATGTGCCTCCTTTGGGTTCTCAAGAGGACCAGGATTGGGAAACGATGTGCCCCCTTTGGATCCCCAAGAGGACCAGGATTGGGAAACGATGTGCCACCTTTGGGTCCCCAAGAGGACCAGGATTGGGAAACGATGTGCCCCCTTTGGGTCCCCAAGAGGACCAGGATTGGGAAACGATGTGCCCCCTTTGGGGGAGGACCAGGATTGGGAAACGATGTGCCCCCCTTTGGGTTCCCAAGAGGACCAGGATTGGGAAACAATGTGCCTCCTTTGGGGGAGGACCAGGATTGGGAAACAATGTGCCTCCTTTGGGTTCTCAAGAGGACCAGGATTGGGAAACGATGTGCCCCCTTTGGATCCCCAAGAGGACCAGGATTGGGAAACGATGTGCCACCTTTGGGTCCCCAAGAGGACCAGGATTGGGAAACGATGTGCCCCCTTTGGGTCCCCAAGAGGACCAGGATTGGGAAACAATGTGCCTCCTTTGGGGGAGGACCAGGATTGGGAAACAATGTGCCTCCTTTGGGTCCCCAAGAGGACCAGGATTGGGAAACAATGTGCCTCCTTTGGGTTCCCAAGAGGACCAGGGTTGTGAAACAATGTGCCCCCTTTGGGTCCCCAAGAGGACCAGGATTGGGAAACGATGTGCCCCCCAAGAGGACCAGGATTGGGAAACAATGTGCCCCTCTTTGGGACCCCAAGAGGACCACGATTGGGAAACAATGTGCCTCCTTTGGGGGAGGACCAGGATTGGGAAACAATGTGTCCCTTTGGGTCCCCAAGAGGACCAGGATTGGGAAACAATGTGCCTCCTTTGGGTCCCCAAGAGGACCAGGATTGGGAAACAATGTGCCTCCTTTGGGTCCCCAAGAGGACCAGGATTGGGAAACAATGTGCCTCCTTTGGGGGAGGACCAGGATTGGGAAATGATGTGCCTCCTTTGGGTTCCCAAGAGGACCAGGATTGGGAAACAATGTCCCTCCTTTGGGGGAGGACCAGGATTGGGAAACGATGTGCCTCCTTTGGGTTCTCAAGAGGACCAGGATTGGGAAACGATGTGCCTCCTTTGGGTTCCCAAGAGGACCAGGATTGGGAAACAATGTGCCCCCTTTGGGTCCCCAAGAGGACCAGGATTGGGAAACGATGTGCCCCCCAAACGGACCAGGATTGGGAAACAATGTGCCCCCCTTTGGGGGAGGACCAGGATTGGGAAACAATGTGCCCCCTTTGGGTCCCCAAGAGGACCAGGATTGGGAAACAATGTGCCCCCTTTGGGTCCCCAAGAGGACCAGGATTGGGAAACAATGTGCCCCCCTTGGGTTCCCAAGAGGACCAGGATTGGGAAATGATGTGCCTCCTTTGAGGGAGGACCAGGATTGAGAAACAATGTGCCTCCTTTGGGTTCCCAAGAGAACCAGGATTGGGAAACAATGTGCCTCCTTTGGGGGAGGACCAGGATTGGGAAACGATGTGCCTCCTTTGGGTTCCCAAGAGGACTAGGATTGGGAAACAATGTGCCTCCTTTGGGGGAGGACCAGGATTGGGAAACAATGTGCCTCCTTTGGGTTCTCAAGAGGACCAGGATTGGGAAACGATGTGCCCCCTTTGGGTCCCCAAGAGGAACAGGATTGGGAAACGATGTGCCCCCTTTGGGTCCCCAAGAGGACCAGGATTGGGAAACGATGTGCCCCCTTTGGGTCCCCAAGAGGACCAGGATTGGGAAACGATGTGCCCCCTTTGGGGGAGGACCAGGATTGGGAAACAATGTGCCTCCTTTGGGTCCCCAAGAAGATCGGGATTGGGAAACAATGTGCCTCCTTTGGGTTCCCAAGAGGACAGGGATTGTGAAACAATGTGCCCCCTTTGGGTCCCCAAGAGGACCAGGATTGGGAAACGATGTGCCCCCCAAAAGGACCAGGATTGGGAAACAATGTGCCCCCTTTGGGTCCCCAAGAGGACCAGGATTGGGAAACAATGTGCCCCCTTTGGGTCCCCAAGAGGACCAGGATTGGGAATCAATGTGCCTCCTTTGGTTCCCCAAGAGGACCAGGATTGGGAAACGATGTGCCCCCCTTTGGGTTCCCAAGAGGAACAGGATTGGGAAACGATGTGCCCCCTTTGGGGGAGGACCAGGATTGGGAAACAATATGCCCCCCTTTGGGTTCCCAAGAGGACCAGGATTGGGAAACAATGTGCCCCCTTTGGGGGAGGACCAGGATTGGGAAACAATGTGCCTCCTTTGGGTTCTCAAGAGGACCAGGATTGGGAAACGATGTGCCCCCTTTGGATCCCCAAGAGGACCAGGATTGGGAAACGATGTGCCACCTTTGGGTCCCCAAGAGGACCAGGATTGGGAAACGATGTGCCCCCTTTGGGTCCCCAAGAGGACCAGGATTGGGAAACGATGTGCCCCCTTTGGGTCCCCAAGAGGACCAGGATTGGGAAACACTGTGCCCCCTTTGGGTCCCCAAGAGGACCAGGATTGGGAAACAATGTGCCTCCGTTTGGGTCCCCAAGAGGACCAGGATTGGGAAACAATGTTCCTCCTTTGGGTTCCCAAGAGGACCAGGGTTGTGAAACAATGTGCCCCCTTTCGGTCCCCAAGAGGACCAGGATTGGGAAAAGATGTGCCCCCCAAGAGGACCAGGATTGGGAAACAATGTGCCCCCCTTTGGGTCCCCAAGAGGACCAGGATTGGGAAACAATGTGCCTCCTTTGGGTGGAGGACCAGGATTGGGAAACAATGTGCCCCCTTTGGGTCCCCAAGAGGACCAGGATTGGGAAACAATGTGCCTCCTTTGGGTCCCCAAGAGGCCCAGGATTGGGAAACAATGTGCCTCCTTTGGGGGAGGACCAGGATTGGGAAACGATGTGACCCCTTTGGGTACCCAAGAGGACCAGGATTGGGAAACAATGTACCTCCTTTGGGGGAGGACCAGGATTGGGAAACAATGTGCCTCCTTTGGGTTCCCAAGAGGACCAGGATTGGGAAACGATGTGCCCCACTTTGGGTCCCCAAGAGGACCAGGATTGGGAAACGATGTGCCTCCTTTGGGTCCCCAAGAGGACCAGGATTGGGAAACGATGTGCCTCCTTTGGGTCCCCAAGAGGACCAGGATTGGGAAACGATGTGCCTCCCTTGGGTCCCCAAGAGGACCAGGATTGGGAAACGATGTGCCTCCTTTGGGTCCCCAAGAGGACCAGGATTGGGAAACGACTTGCCTCCTTTGGGTCCCCAAGAGGACCAGGATTGGGAAACGATGTGCCTCCTTTGGGTCCCCAAGAGGACCAGGATTGGGAAACGATGTGCCCCACTTTGGGTCCCCAAGAGGACCAGGATTGGGAAACGATGTGCCTCCTTTGGGTCCCCAAGAGGACCAGGATTGGGAAACACTGTGCCCCCTTTGGGTCCCCAAGAGGACCAGGATTGGGAAACTATGTGCCCCCCAAGAGGACCAGGATTGGGAAACAATGTGCCCCCCTTTGGGTTCCCAAGAGGACCAGGATTGGGAAACAATGTGCCTGCCTCCTTTGGGGGAGGACCAGGATTGGGAAACAATGTGCCTCCTTTGGGTTCTCAAGAGGACCAGGATTGGGAAACGATGTGCCCCCTTTGGGTCCCCAAGAGGACCAGGATTGAGAAACGATGTGCCCCCTTTGGGACCCCAAGAGGACCAGGATTGGGAAACGATGTGCCCCCTTTGGGTCCCCAAGAGGACCAGGATTGGGAAACGATGTGCCCCCTTTGGGGGAGGACCAGGATTGGGAAACAATGTGCCTCCTTTGGGTCCCCAAGAAGATCAGGATTGGGAAACAATGTGCCTCCTTTGGGTTCCCAAGAGGACCAGGATTGTGAAACAATGTGCCCCCTTTGGGTCCCCAAGAGGACCAGGATTGGGAAACGATGTGCCCCCCAAAAGGACCAGGATTGGGAAACAATGTGCCCCCCTTTGGGTCCCCAAGAGGACCAGGATTGGGAAACAATGTGCCTCCTTTGGGGGAGGACCAGGATTGGGAAACAATGTGCCCCCTTTGGGTCCCCAAGAGGACCAGGGTTGGGAAACAATGTGCCCCCTTTGGGTCCCCAAGAGGACCAGGATTGGGAATCAATGTGCCTCCTTTGGTTCCCCAAGAGGACCAGGATTGGGAAACGATGTGCCCCCCTTTGGGTTCCCAAGAGGAACAGGATTGGGAAACGATGTGCCCCCTTTGGGGGAGGACCAGGATTGGGAAACGATGTGCCCCCCTTTGGGTTCCCAAGAGGACCAGGATTGGGAAACAATGTGCCTCCTTTGGGGGAGGACCAGGATTGGGAAACGATTTGCCTCCTTTGGGTTCCCAAGAGGACCAGGATTGGGAAACAATTTGCCTCCTTTGGGGGAGGACCAGGATTGGGAAACAATGTGCCTCGTTTGGGTTCTCAAGAGGACCAGGATTGGGAAACGATGTGCCCCCTTTGGATCCCCTAGAGGACCAGGATTGGGAAACGATGTGCCACCTTTGGGTCCCCAAGAGGACCAGGATTGGGAAACGATGTGCCGCCTTTGAGGCCCCAAGAGGACCAGGATTGGGAAACGATGTGCCCCCTTTGGGGGAGGACCAGGATTGGGAAACGATGTGCCCCACTTTGGGTTCCCAAGAGGACCAGGATTGGGAAACAATGTGCCTCCTTTGGGGGAGGACCAGGATTGGGAAACGATTTGCCTCCTTTGGGTTCCCAAGAGGACCAGGATTGGGAAACAATGTGCCTCCTTTGGGGGAGGACCAGGATTGGGAAACAATGTACCTCCTTTGGGGGAGGACCAGGATTGGGAAACAATGTGCCTCCTTTGGGTTCCCAAGAGGACCAGGATTGGGAAACGATGTGCCCCACTTTGGGTCCCCAAGAGGACCAGGATTGGGAAACGATGTGCCTCCTTTGGGTCCCCAAGAGGACCAGGATTGGGAAACGATGTGCCTCCTTTGGGTCCCCAAGAGGACCAGGATTGGGAAACGATGTGCCTCCCTTGGGTCCCCAAGAGGACCAGGATTGGGAAACGATGTGCCTCCTTTGGGTCCCCAAGAGGACCAGGATTGGGAAACGACTTGCCTCCTTTGGGTCCCCAAGAGGACCAGGATTGGGAAACGATGTGCCTCCTTTGGGTCCCCAAGAGGACCAGGATTGGGAAACGATGTGCCCCACTTTGGGTCCCCAAGAGGACCAGGATTGGGAAACGATGTGCCTCCTTTGGGTCCCCAAGAGGACCAGGATTGGGAAACACTGTGCCCCCTTTGGGTCCCCAAGAGGACCAGGATTGGGAAACTATGTGCCCCCCAAGAGGACCAGGATTGGGAAACAATGTGCCCCCCTTTGGGTTCCCAAGAGGACCAGGATTGGGAAACAATGTGCCTGCCTCCTTTGGGGGAGGACCAGGATTGGGAAACAATGTGCCTCCTTTGGGTTCTCAAGAGGACCAGGATTGGGAAACGATGTGCCCCCTTTGGGTCCCCAAGAGGACCAGGATTGGGAAACGATGTGCCCCCTTTGGGACCCCAAGAGGACCAGGATTGGGAAACGATGTGCCCCCTTTGGATCCCCTAGAGGACCAGGATTGGGAAACGATGTGCCACCTTTGGGTCCCCAAGAGGACCAGGATTGGGAAACGATGTGCCGCCTTTGAGGCCCCAAGAGGACCAGGATTGGGAAACGATGTGCCCCCTTTGGGGGAGGACCAGGATTGGGAAACGATGTGCCCCACTTTGGGTTCCCAAGAGGACCAGGATTGGGAAACAATGTGCCTCCTTTGGGGGAGGACCAGGATTGGGAAACGATTTGCCTCCTTTGGGTTCCCAAGAGGACCAGGATTGGGAAACAATGTGCCTCCTTTGGGGGAGGACCAGGATTGGGAAACAATGTACCTCCTTTGGGGGAGGACCAGGATTGGGAAACAATGTGCCTCCTTTGGGTTCCCAAGAGGACCAGGATTGGGAAACAATGTGCCTGCCTCCTTTGGGGGAGGACCAGGATTGGGAAACAATGTGCCTCCTTTGGGTTCTCAAGAGGACCAGGATTGGGAAACGATGTGCCCCCTTTGGGTCCCCAAGAGGACCAGGATTGGGAAACGATGTGCCCCCTTTGGGACCCCAAGAGGACCAGGATTTGGAAACGATGTGCCCCCTTTGGGTTCTCAAGAGGACCAGGATTGGGAAACGATGTGCCCCCTTTGGATCCCCTAGAGGACCAGGATTGGGAAACGATGTGCCACCTTTGGGTCCCCAAGAGGACCAGGATTGGGAAACGATGTGCCGCCTTTGAGGCCCCAAGAGGACCAGGATTGGGAAACGATGTGCCCCCTTTGGGGGAGGACCAGGATTGGGAAACGATGTGCCCCACTTTGGGTTCCCAAGAGGACCAGGATTGGGAAACAATGTGCCTCCTTTGGGGGAGGACCAGGATTGGGAAACGATTTGCCTCCTTTGGGTTCCCAAGAGGACCAGGATTGGGAAACAATGTGCCTCCTTTGGGGGAGGACCAGGATTGGGAAACAATGTACCTCCTTTGGGGGAGGACCAGGATTGGGAAACAATGTGCCTCCTTTGGGTTCCCAAGAGGACCAGGATTGGGAAACGATGTGCCCCACTTTGGGTCCCCAAGAGGACCAGGATTGGGAAACGATGTGCCTCCTTTGGGTCCCCAAGAGGACCAGGATTGGGAAACGATGTGCCCCCTTTGGGTCCCCAAGAGGACCAGGATTGGGAAACGATGTGCCCCCTTTGGGTCCCCAAGAGGACCAGGATTGGGAAACAATGTGCCCCCTTTGGGTCCCCAAGAGGACCAGGATTGGGAAACGATGTGCCCCCCAAAAGGACCAGGATTGGGAAACAATGTGCCCCCCTTTGGGTCCCCAAGAGGACCAGGATTGGGAAACAATGTGCCTCCTTTGGGGGAGGACCAGGATTGGGAAACAATGTGCCCCCTTTGGGTCCCCAAGAGGACCAGGGTTGGGAAACAATGTGCCCCCTTTGGGTCCCCAAGAGGACCAGGATTGGGAATCAATGTGCCTCCTTTGGTTCCCCAAGAGGACCAGGATTGGGAAACGATGTGCCCCCCTTTGGGTTCCCAAGAGGAACAGGATTGGGAAACGATGTGCCCCCTTTGGGGGAGGACCAGGATTGGGAAACGATGTGCCCCCCTTTGGGTTCCCAAGAGGACCAGGATTGGGAAACAATGTGCCTCCTTTGGGGGAGGACCAGGATTGGGAAACGATTTGCCTCCTTTGGGTTCCCAAGAGGACCAGGATTGGGAAACAATGTGCCTCCTTTGGGGGAGGACCAGGATTGGGAAACAATGTGCCTCCTTTGGGTTCTCAAGAGGACCAGGATTGGGAAACGATGTGCCCCCTTTGGATCCCCAAGAGGACCAGGATTGGGAAACGATGTGCCACCTTTGGGTCCCCAAGAGGACCAGGATTGGGAAACGATGTGCCCCCTTTGGGTCCCCAAGAGGACCAGGATTGGGAAACGATGTGCCCCCTTTGGGGGACGACCAGGATTGGGAAACAATGTGCCTCCTTTGGGGGAGGACCAGGATTGGGAAACGATTTGCCTCCTTTGGGTCCCCAAGAGGACCAGGATTGGGAAACTATGTGCCCCCTTTGGGGGAGGACCAGGATTGGGAAACGATGTGCCCCCTTTGGGTCCCCAAGAGGACCAGGATTGGGAAACAATGTGCCTCCTTTGGGGGAGGACCAGGATTGGGAAAAAATGTGCCTCCGTTTGGGTCCCCAAGAGGACCAGGATTGGGAAACAATGTTCCTCCTTTGGGTTCCCAAGAGGACCAGGGTTGTGAAACAATGTGCCCCCTTTCGGTCCCCAAGAGGACCAGGATTGGGAAACAATGTGCCTCCTTTGGGGGAGGACCAGGATTGGGAAACAATGTGCCTCCTTTGGGTTCTCAAGAGGACCAGGATTGGGAAACGATGTGCCCCCTTTGTATCCCCAAGAGGACCAGGATTGGGAAACGATGTGCCACCTTTGGGTCCCCAAGAGGACCAGGATTGGGAAACGATGTGCCTCCTTTGGGTTCCCAAGAGGACCAGGATTGGGAAACGATGTGCCCCACTTTGGGTCCCCAAGAGGACCAGGATTGGGAAACGATGTGCCTCCTTTGGGTCCCCAAGAGGACCAGGATTGGGAAACGATGTGCCCCCTTTGGGTCCCCAAGAGGACCAGGATTGGGAAACGATGTGCCCCCTTTGGGTCCCCAAGAGGACCAGGATTGGGAAACAATGTGCCCCCTTTGGGTCCCCAAGAGGACCAGGATTGGGAAACGATGTGCCCCCCAAAAGGACCAGGATTGGGAAACAATGTGCCCCCCTTTGGGTCCCCAAGAGGACCAGGATTGGGAAACAATGTGCCTCCTTTGGGGGAGGACCAGGATTGGGAAACAATGTGCCCCCTTTGGGTCCCCAAGAGGACCAGGGTTGGGAAACAATGTGCCCCCTTTGGGTCCCCAAGAGGACCAGGATTGGGAATCAATGTGCCTCCTTTGGTTCCCCAAGAGGACCAGGATTGGGAAACGATGTGCCCCCCTTTGGGTTCCCAAGAGGAACAGGATTGGGAAACGATGTGCCCCCTTTGGGGGAGGACCAGGATTGGGAAACGATGTGCCCCCCTTTGGGTTCCCAAGAGGACCAGGATTGGGAAACAATGTGCCTCCTTTGGGGGAGGACCAGGATTGGGAAACGATTTGCCTCCTTTGGGTTCCCAAGAGGACCAGGATTGGGAAACAATGTGCCTCCTTTGGGGGAGGACCAGGATTGGGAAACAATGTGCCTCCTTTGGGTTCTCAAGAGGACCAGGATTGGGAAACGATGTGCCCCCTTTGGATCCCCAAGAGGACCAGGATTGGGAAACGATGTGCCACCTTTGGGTCCCCAAGAGGACCAGGATTGGGAAACGATGTGCCCCCTTTGGGTCCCCAAGAGGACCAGGATTGGGAAACGATGTGCCCCCTTTGGGGGACGACCAGGATTGGGAAACAATGTGCCTCCTTTGGGGGAGGACCAGGATTGGGAAACGATTTGCCTCCTTTGGGTCCCCAAGAGGACCAGGATTGGGAAACTATGTGCCCCCTTTGGGGGAGGACCAGGATTGGGAAACGATGTGCCCCCTTTGGGTCCCCAAGAGGACCAGGATTGGGAAACAATGTGCCTCCTTTGGGGGAGGACCAGGATTGGGAAAAAATGTGCCTCCGTTTGGGTCCCCAAGAGGACCAGGATTGGGAAACAATGTTCCTCCTTTGGGTTCCCAAGAGGACCAGGGTTGTGAAACAATGTGCCCCCTTTCGGTCCCCAAGAGGACCAGGATTGGGAAACAATGTGCCTCCTTTGGGGGAGGACCAGGATTGGGAAACAATGTGCCTCCTTTGGGTTCTCAAGAGGACCAGGATTGGGAAACGATGTGCCCCCTTTGTATCCCCAAGAGGACCAGGATTGGGAAACGATGTGCCACCTTTGGGTCCCCAAGAGGACCAGGATTGGGAAACGATGTGCCTCCTTTGGGTTCCCAAGAGGACCAGGATTGGGAAACGATGTGCCCCACTTTGGGTCCCCAAGAGGACCAGGATTGGGAAACGATGTGCCTCCTTTGGGTCCCCAAGAGGACCAGGATTGGGAAACGATGTGCCCCCTTTGGGTCCCCAAGAGGACCAGGATTGGGAAACGATGTGCCCCCTTTGGGTCCCCAAGAGGACCAGGATTGGGAAACAATGTGCCCCCTTTGGGTCCCCAAGAGGACCAGGATTGGGAAACGATGTGCCCCCCAAAAGGACCAGGATTGGGAAACAATGTGCCCCCCTTTGGGTCCCCAAGAGGACCAGGATTGGGAAACAATGTGCCTCCTTTGGGGGAGGACCAGGATTGGGAAACAATGTGCCCCCTTTGGGTCCCCAAGAGGACCAGGGTTGGGAAACAATGTGCCCCCTTTGGGTCCCCAAGAGGACCAGGATTGGGAATCAATGTGCCTCCTTTGGTTCCCCAAGAGGACCAGGATTGGGAAACGATGTGCCCCCCTTTGGGTTCCCAAGAGGAACAGGATTGGGAAACGATGTGCCCCCTTTGGGGGAGGACCAGGATTGGGAAACGATGTGCCCCCCTTTGGGTTCCCAAGAGGACCAGGATTGGGAAACAATGTGCCTCCTTTGGGGGAGGACCAGGATTGGGAAACGATTTGCCTCCTTTGGGTTCCCAAGAGGACCAGGATTGGGAAACAATGTGCCTCCTTTGGGGGAGGACCAGGATTGGGAAACAATGTGCCTCCTTTGGGTTCTCAAGAGGACCAGGATTGGGAAACGATGTGCCCCCTTTGGATCCCCAAGAGGACCAGGATTGGGAAACGATGTGCCACCTTTGGGTCCCCAAGAGGACCAGGATTGGGAAACGATGTGCCCCCTTTGGGTCCCCAAGAGGACCAGGATTGGGAAACGATGTGCCCCCTTTGGGGGACGACCAGGATTGGGAAACAATGTGCCTCCTTTGGGGGAGGACCAGGATTGGGAAACGATTTGCCTCCTTTGGGTCCCCAAGAGGACCAGGATTGGGAAACAATGTGCCTCCTTTGGGGGAGGACCAGGATTGGGAAAAAATGTGCCTCCGTTTGGGTCCCCAAGAGGACCAGGATTGGGAAACAATGTTCCTCCTTTGGGTTCCCAAGAGGACCAGGGTTGTGAAACAATGTGCCCCCTTTCGGTCCCCAAGAGGACCAGGATTGGGAAACAATGTGCCTCCTTTGGGGGAGGACCAGGATTGGGAAACAATGTGCCTCCTTTGGGTTCTCAAGAGGACCAGGATTGGGAAACGATGTGCCCCCTTTGTATCCCCAAGAGGACCAGGATTGGGAAACGATGTGCCACCTTTGGGTCCCCAAGAGGACCAGGATTGGGAAACGATGTGCCCCCTTTGGGTCCCCAAGAGGACCAGGATTGGGAATCAATGTGCCTCCTTTGGTTCCCCAAGAGGACCAGGATTGGGAAACGATGTGCCCCCCTTTGGGTTCCCAAGAGGAACAGGATTGGGAAACGATGTGCCCCCTTTGGGGGAGGACCAGGATTGGGAAACGATGTGCCCCCCTTTGGGTTCCCAAGAGGACCAGGATTGGGAAACAATGTGCCTCCTTTGGGGGAGGACCAGGATTGGGAAACGATTTGCCTCCTTTGGGTTCCCAAGAGGACCAGGATTGGGAAACAATGTGCCTCCTTTGGGGGAGGACCAGGATTGGGAAACAATGTGCCTCCTTTGGGTTCTCAAGAGGACCAGGATTGGGAAACGATGTGCCCCCTTTGGATCCCCAAGAGGACCAGGATTGGGAAACGATGTGCCACCTTTGGGTCCCCAAGAGGACCAGGATTTGGAAACGATGTGCCCCCTTTGGGTCCCCAAGAGGACCAGGATTGGGAAACGATGTGCCCCCTTTGGGGGACGACCAGGATTGGGAAACAATGTGCCTCCTTTGGGGGAGGACCAGGATTGGGAAACGATTTGCCTCCTTTGGGTCCCCAAGAGGACCAGGATTGGGAAACTATGTGCCCCCTTTGGGGGAGGACCAGGATTGGGAAACGATGTGCCCCCTTTGGGTCCCCAAGAGGACCAGGATTGGGAAACAATGTGCCTCCTTTGGGGGAGGACCAGGATTGGGAAAAAATGTGCCTCCGTTTGGGTCCCCAAGAGGACCAGGATTGGGAAACAATGTTCCTCCTTTGGGTTCCCAAGAGGACCAGGGTTGTGAAACAATGTGCCCCCTTTCGGTCCCCAAGAGGACCAGGATTGGGAAACAATGTGCCTCCTTTGGGGGAGGACCAGGATTGGGAAACAATGTGCCTCCTTTGGGTTCTCAAGAGGACCAGGATTGGGAAACGATGTGCCCCCTTTGTATCCCCAAGAGGACCAGGATTGGGAAACGATGTGCCACCTTTGGGTCCCCAAGAGGACCAGGATTGGGAAACGATGTGCCCCCTTTGGGTCCCCAAGAGGACCAGGATTGGGAAACGATGTGCCCCCTTTGGGTCCCCAAGAGGACCAGAATTGGGAAACAATGTGCCCCCTTTGGGTCCCCAAGAGGACCAGGATTGGGAAACGATGTGCCCCCCAAAAGGACCAGGATTGGGAAACAATGTGCCCCCCTTTGGGTCCCCAAGAGGACCAGGATTGGGAAACAATGTGCCTCCTTTGGGGGAGGACCAGGATTGGGAAACAATGTGCCCCCTTTGGGTCCCCAAGAGGACCAGGGTTGGGAAACAATGTGCCCCCTTTGGGTCCCCAAGAGGACCAGGATTGGGAATCAATGTGCCTCCTTTGGTTCCCCAAGAGGACCAGGATTGGGAAACGATGTGCCCCCCTTTGGGTTCCCAAGAGGAACAGGATTGGGAAACGATGTGCCCCCTTTGGGGGAGGACCAGGATTGGGAAACGATGTGCCCCCCTTTGGGTTCCCAAGAGGACCAGGATTGGGAAACAATGTGCCTCCTTTGGGGGAGGACCAGGATTGGGAAACGATTTGCCTCCTTTGGGTTCCCAAGAGGACCAGGATTGGGAAACAATGTGCCTCCTTTGGGGGAGGACCAGGATTGGGAAACAATGTGCCTCCTTTGGGTTCTCAAGAGGACCAGGATTGGGAAACGATGTGCCCCCTTTGGATCCCCAAGAGGACCAGGATTGGGAAACGATGTGCCACCTTTGGGTCCCCAAGAGGACCAGGATTGGGAAACGATGTGCCCCCTTTGGGTCCCCAAGAGGACCAGGATTGGGAAACGATGTGCCCCCTTTGGGGGAGGACCAGGATTGGGAAACGATGTGCCCCCCTTTGGGTTCCCAAGAGGACCAGGATTGGGAAACAATGTGCCTCCTTTGGGGGAGGACCAGGATTGGGAAACGATTTGCCTCCTTTGGGTTCCCAAGAGGACCAGGATTGGGAAACAATGTGCCTCCTTTGGGGGAGGACCAGGATTGGGAAACAATGTGCCTCCTTTGGGTTCTCAAGAGGACCAGGATTGGGAAACGATGTGCCACCTTTGGGTCCCCAAGAGGACCAGGATTGGGAAACTATGTGCCCCCTTTGGGTCCCCAAGAGGACCAGGATTGGGAAACGATGTGCCCCCTTTGGGTCCCCAAGAGGACCAGGATTGGGAAACAATGTGCCTCCTTTGGGGGAGGACCAGGATTGGGAAAAAATGTGCCTCCGTTTGGGTCCCCAAGAGGACCAGGATTGGGAAACAATGTTCCTCCTTTGGGTTCCCAAGAGGACCAGGGTTGTGAAACAATGTGCCCCCTTTCGGTCCCCAAGAGGACCAGGATTGGGAAACAATGTGCCTACTTTGGGGGAGGACCAGGATTGTGAAACAATGTGCCTCCTTTGGGTTCTCAAGAGGACCAGGATTGGGAAACGATGTGCCCCCTTTGTATCCCCAAGAGGACCAGGATTGGGAAACGATGTGCCACCTTTGGGTCCCCAAGAGGACCAGGATTGGGAAACGATGTGCCCCCTTTGGGTCCCCAAGAGGACCAGGATTGGGAAACGATGTGCCCCCTTTGGGTCCCCAAGAGGACCAGGATTGGGAAACAATGTGCCTCCTTTGGGGGAGGACCAGGATTGGGAAAAAATGTGCATCCGTTTGGGTCCCCAAGAGGACCAGGATTGGGAAACAATGTTCCTCCTTTGGGTTCCCAAGAGGACCAGGGTTGTGAAACAATGTGCCCCCTTTCGGTCCCCAAGAGGACCAGGATTGGGAAAAGATGTGCCCCCCCAAGAGGACCAGGATTGGGAAACAATGTGCCCCCTTTGGGTCCCCAAGAGGACCAGGATTGGGAAACAATGTGCCTCCTTTGGGTGGAGGACCAGGATTGGGAAACAATGTGCCCCCTTTGGGTCCCCAAGAGGACCAGGATTGGGAAACAATGTGCCTCCTTTGGGTCCCCAAGAGGCCCAGGATTGGGAAACAATGTGCCTCCTTTGGGGGAGGACCAGGATTGGGAAACGATGTGCCCCCTTTGGGTCCCCAAGAGGACCAGGATTGGGAAACAATGTGCCTCCTTTGGGTTCCCAAGAGGACCAGGATTGGGAAACAATGTGCCTCCTTTGGGGGAAGACCAGGATTGGGAAACGATGTGCCTCCTTTGGGTTCTCAAGAGGACCAGGATTGGGAAACGATGTGCCCCCTTTGGGTCCCCAAGAGGACCAGGATTGGGAAACGATGTGCCCCCTTTGGGTCCCCAAGAGGACCAGGATTGGGAAACAATGTGCCTCATTTGGGGGAGGACCAGGATTGGGAAACAATGTGCCTCATTTGGGGGAGGACCAGGATTGGGAAACAATGTGCCTCCTTTGGGTCCCCAAGAGGACCAGGATTGGGAAACACTTTGCCCCCTTTGGGTCCCCAAGAGGACCAGGATTGGGAAACGATGTGCCCCCCAAGAGGACCAGGATTGGGAAACAATGTGCCCCCCTTTGGGTTCCCAAGAGGACCAGGATTGGGAAACAATGTGCCTGCCTCCTTTGGGGGAGGACCAGGATTGGGAAACAATGTGCCCCCTTTGGGTCCCCAAGAGGACCAGGATTGGGAAACAATGTGCCTCCTTTGGGGGAGGACCAGGATTGGGAAACAATGTGCCTCCTTTGTTTCCCCAAGAGGACCAGGATTGGGAAACGATGTGCCCCACTTTGGGTCCCCAAGAGGACCAGGATTGGGAAACGATGTGCCCCCCAAGAGGACCAGGATTGGGAAACAAAGTGCCCCCCTTTGGGTTCCCAAGAGGACCAGGATTGGGAAACAATGTGCCTGCCTCCTTTGGGGGAGGACCAGGATTGGGAAACAATGTGCCCCCTTTGGGTCCCCAAGAGGACCAGGATTGGGAAACAATGTGCCTCCTTTGGGGGAGGACCAGGATTGGGAAACAATGTGCCTCCTTTGTTTCCCCAAGAGGACCAGGATTGGGAAACGATGTGCCCCACTTTGGGTCCCCAAGAGGACCAGGATTGGGAAACGATGTGCCTCCTTTGGGTCCCCAAGAGGACCAGGATTGGGAAACGATGTGCCTCCCTTGGGTCCCCAAGAGGACCAGGATTGGGAAACGATGTGCCTCCTTTGGGTCACCAAGAGGACCAGGATTGGGAAACGACTTGCCTCCTTTGGGTCCCCAAGAGGACCAGGATTGGGAAACGATGTGCCTCCTTTGGGTTCTCAAGAGGACCAGGATTGGGAAACGATGTGCCCCCTTTGTATCCCCAAGAGGACCAGGATTGGGAAACGATGTGCCACCTTTGGGTCCCCAAGAGGACCAGGATTGGGAAACGATGTGCCCCCTTTGGGTCCCCAAGAGGACCAGGATTGGGAAACGATGTGCCCCCTTTGGGTCCCCAAGAGGACCAGGATTGGGAAACAATGTGCCCCCTTTGGGTCCCCAAGAGGACCAGGATTGGGAAACGATGTGCCCCCCAAAAGGACCAGGATTGGGAAACAATGTGCCCCCCTTTGGGTCCCCAAGAGGACCAGGATTGGGAAACAATGTGCCTCCTTTGGGGGAGGACCAGGATTGGGAAACAATGTGCCCCCTTTGGGTCCCCAAGAGGACCAGGGTTGGGAAACAATGTGCCCCCTTTGGGTCCCCAAGAGGACCAGGATTGGGAATCAATGTGCCTCCTTTGGTTCCCCAAGAGGACCAGGATTGGGAAACGATGTGCCCCCCTTTGGGTTCCCAAGAGGAACAGGATTGGGAAACGATGTGCCCCCTTTGGGGGAGGACCAGGATTGGGAAACGATGTGCCCCCCTTTGGGTTCCCAAGAGGACCAGGATTGGGAAACAATGTGCCTCCTTTGGGGGAGGACCAGGATTGGGAAACGATTTGCCTCCTTTGGGTTCCCAAGAGGACCAGGATTGGGAAACAATGTGCCTCCTTTGGGGGAGGACCAGGATTGGGAAACAATGTGCCTCCTTTGGGTTCTCAAGAGGACCAGGATTGGGAAACGATGTGCCCCCTTTGGATCCCCAAGAGGACCAGGATTGGGAAACGATGTGCCACCTTTGGGTCCCCAAGAGGACCAGGATTGGGAAACGATGTGCCCCCTTTGGGTCCCCAAGAGGACCAGGATTGGGAAACGATGTGCCCCCTTTGGGGGAGGACCAGGATTGGGAAACGATGTGCCCCCCTTTGGGTTCCCAAGAGGACCAGGATTGGGAAACAATGTGCCTCCTTTGGGGGAGGACCAGGATTGGGAAACGATTTGCCTCCTTTGGGTTCCCAAGAGGACCAGGATTGGGAAACAATGTGCCTCCTTTGGGGGAGGACCAGGATTGGGAAACAATGTGCCTCCTTTGGGTTCTCAAGAGGACCAGGATTGGGAAACGATGTGCCACCTTTGGGTCCCCAAGAGGACCAGGATTGGGAAACTATGTGCCCCCTTTAGGTCCCCAAGAGGACCAGGATTGGGAAACGATGTGCACCCTTTGGGTCCCCAAGAGGACCAGGATTGGGAAACAATGTGCCTCCTTTGGGGGAGGACCAGGATTGGGAAAAAATGTGCCTCCGTTTGGGTCCCCAAGAGGACCAGGATTGGGAAACAATGTTCCTCCTTTGGGTTCCCAAGAGGACCAGGGTTGTGAAACAATGTGCCCCCTTTCGGTCCCCAAGAGGACCAGGATTGGGAAACAATGTGCCTCCTTTGGGGGAGGACCAGGATTGGGAAACAATGTGCCTCCTTTGGGTTCTCAAGAGGACCAGGATTGGGAAACGATGTGCCCCCTTTGTATCCCCAAGAGGACCAGGGTTGTGAAACAATGTGCCCCCTTTCGGTCCCCAAGAGGACCAGGATTGGGAAAAGATGTGCCCCCCCAAGAGGACCAGGATTGGGAAACAATGTGCCCCCTTTGGGTCCCCAAGAGGACCAGGATTGGGAAACAATGTGCCTCCTTTGGGTGGAGGACCAGGATTGGGAAACAATGTGCCCCCTTTGGGTCCCCAAGAGGACCAGGATTGGGAAACAATGTGCCTCCTTTGGGTCCCCAAGAGGCCCAGGATTGGGAAACAATGTGCCTCCTTTGGGGGAGGACCAGGATTGGGAAACGATGTGCCCCCTTTGGGTCCCCAAGAGGACCAGGATTGGGAAACAATGTGCCTCCTTTGGGTTCCCAAGAGGACCAGGATTGGGAAACAATGTGCCTCCTTTGGGGGAAGACCAGGATTGGGAAACGATGTGCCTCCTTTGGGTTCTCAAGAGGACCAGGATTGGGAAACGATGTGCCCCCTTTGGGTCCCCAAGAGGACCAGGATTGGGAAACGATGTGCCCCCTTTGGGTCCCCAAGAGGACCAGGATTGGGAAACAATGTGCCTCATTTGGGGGAGGACCAGGATTGGGAAACAATGTGCCTCATTTGGGGGAGGACCAGGATTGGGAAACAATGTGCCTCCTTTGGGTCCCCAAGAGGACCAGGATTGGGAAACACTTTCCCCCTTTGGGTCCCCAAGAGGACCAGGATTGGGAAACGATGTGCCCCCCAAGAGGACCAGGATTGGGAAACAATGTGCCCCCCTTTGGGTTCCCAAGAGGACCAGGATTGGGAAACAATGTGCCTGCCTCCTTTGGGGGAGGACCAGGATTGGGAAACAATGTGCCCCCTTTGGGTCCCCAAGAGGACCAGGATTGGGAAACAATGTGCCTCCTTTGGGGGAGGACCAGGATTGGGAAACGATGTGCCCCCTTTGGGTCCCCAAGAGGACCAGGATTGGGAAACAATGTGCCTCATTTGGGGGAGGACCAGGATTGGGAAACAATGTGCCTCATTTGGGGGAGGACCAGGATTGGGAAACAATGTGCCTCCTTTGGGTCCCCAAGAGGACCAGGATTGGGAAACACTTTCCCCCTTTGGGTCCCCAAGAGGACCAGGATTGGGAAACGATGTGCCCCCCAAGAGGACCAGGATTGGGAAACAATGTGCCCCCCTTTGGGTTCCCAAGAGGACCAGGATTGGGAAACAATGTGCCTGCCTCCTTTGGGGGAGGACCAGGATTGGGAAACGATGTGCCCCCTTTGGATCCCCAAGAGGACCAGGATTGGGAAACGATGTGCCACCTTTGGGTCCCCAAGAGGACCAGGATTGGGAAACGATGTGCCCCCTTTGGGTCCCCAAGAGGACCAGGATTGGGAAACGATGTGCCCCCTTTGGGGGAGGACCAGGATTGGGAAACGATGTGCCCCCCTTTGGGTTCCCAAGAGGACCAGGATTGGGAAACAATGTGCCTCCTTTGGGGGAGGACCAGGATTGGGAAACGATTTGCCTCCTTTGGGTTCCCAAGAGGACCAGGATTGGGAAACAATGTGCCTCCTTTGGGGGAGGACCAGGATTGGGAAACAATGTGCCTCCTTTGGGTTCTCAAGAGGACCAGGATTGGGAAACGATGTGCCACCTTTGGGTCCCCAAGAGGACCAGGATTGGGAAACTATGTGCCCCCTTTAGGTCCCCAAGAGGACCAGGATTGGGAAACGATGTGCACCCTTTGGGTCCCCAAGAGGACCAGGATTGGGAAACAATGTGCCTCCTTTGGGGGAGGACCAGGATTGGGAAAAAATGTGCCTCCGTTTGGGTCCCCAAGAGGACCAGGATTGGGAAACAATATTCCTCCTTTGGGTTCCCAAGAGGACCAGGGTTGTGAAACAATGTGCCCCCTTTCGGTCCCCAAGAGGACCAGGATTGGGAAACAATGTGCCTCCTTTGGGGGAGGACCAGGATTGGGAAACAATGTGCCTCCTTTGGGTTCTCAAGAGGACCAGGATTGGGAAACGATGTGCCCCCTTTGTATCCCCAAGAGGACCAGGGTTGTGAAACAATGTGCCCCCTTTCGGTCCCCAAGAGGACCAGGATTGGGAAAAGATGTGCCCCCCCAAGAGGACCAGGATTGGGAAACAATGTGCCCCCTTTGGGTCCCCAAGAGGACCAGGATTGGGAAACAATGTGCCTCCTTTGGGTGGAGGACCAGGATTGGGAAACAATGTGCCCCCTTTGGGTCCCCAAGAGGACCAGGATTGGGAAACAATGTGCCTCCTTTGGGTCCCCAAGAGGCCCAGGATTGGGAAACAATGTGCCTCCTTTGGGGGAGGACCAGGATTGGGAAACGATGTGCCCCCTTTGGGTCCCCAAGAGGACCAGGATTGGGAAACAATGTGCCTCCTTTGGGTTCCCAAGAGGACCAGGATTGGGAAACAATGTGCCTCCTTTGGGGGAAGACCAGGATTGGGAAACGATGTGCCTCCTTTGGGTTCTCAAGAGGACCAGGATTGGGAAACGATGTGCCCCCTTTGGGTCCCCAAGAGGACCAGGATTGGGAAACGATGTGCCCCCTTTGGGTCCCCAAGAGGACCAGGATTGGGAAACAATGTGCCTCATTTGGGGGAGGACCAGGATTGGGAAACAATGTGCCTCATTTGGGGGAGGACCAGGATTGGGAAACAATGTGCCTCCTTTGGGTCCCCAAGAGGACCAGGATTGGGAAACACTTTCCCCCTTTGGGTCCCCAAGAGGACCAGGATTGGGAAACGATGTGCCCCCCAAGAGGACCAGGATTGGGAAACAATGTGCCCCCCTTTGGGTTCCCAAGAGGACCAGGATTGGGAAACAATGTGCCTGCCTCCTTTGGGGGAGGACCAGGATTGGGAAACAATGTGCCCCCTTTGGGTCCCCAAGAGGACCAGGATTGGGAAACAATGTGCCTCCTTTGGGGGAGGACCAGGATTGGGAAACAATGTGCCTCCTTTGTTTCCCCAAGAGGACCAGGATTGGGAAACGATGTGCCCCACTTTGGGTCCCCAAGAGGACCAGGATTGGGAAACGATGTGCCCCCCAAGAGGACCAGGATTGGGAAACAAAGTGCCCCCCTTTGGGTTCCCAAGAGGACCAGGATTGGGAAACAATGTGCCTGCCTCCTTTGGGGGAGGACCAGGATTGGGAAACAATGTGCCCCCTTTGGGTCCCCAAGAGGACCAGGATTGGGAAACAATGTGCCTCCTTTGGGGGAGGACCAGGATTGGGAAACAATGTGCCTCCTTTGTTTCCCCAAGAGGACCAGGATTGGGAAACGATGTGCCCCACTTTGGGTCCCCAAGAGGACCAGGATTGGGAAACGATGTGCCTCCTTTGGGTCCCCAAGAGGACCAGGATTGGGAAACGATGTGCCTCCCTTGGGTCCCCAAGAGGACCAGGATTGGGAAACGATGTGCCTCCTTTGGGTCACC
Organism: Oncorhynchus mykiss; assembly: GCF_013265735.2. Classification (NCBI taxonomy): domain Eukaryota; kingdom Metazoa; phylum Chordata; class Actinopteri; order Salmoniformes; family Salmonidae; genus Oncorhynchus; species Oncorhynchus mykiss. Next base: position 22,887 of record NW_023493714.1, read on the forward strand.
AAGAGGACCAGGATTGGGAAACGACTTGCCTCCTTTGGGTCCCCAAGAGGACCAGGATTGGGAAACGATGTGCCTCCTTTGGGTCCCCAAGAGGACCAGGATTGGGAAACGATGTGCCCCACTTTGGGTCCCCAAGAGGACCAGGATTGGGAAACGATGTGCCTCCTTTGGGTCGCCAGGAGGACCAGGATTGGGAAACACTGTGCCCCCTTTGGGTCCCCAAGAGGACCAGGATTGGGAAACGATGTGCCTCCTTTGGGTTCCCAAGAGGACCAGGATTGGGAAACAATGTGCCTGCCTCCTTTGGGGGAGGACCAGGATTGGGAAACAATGTGCCCCCTTTGGGTCCCCAAGAGGACCAGGATTGGGAAACAATGTGCGTCCTTTGGGGGAGGACCAGGATTGGGAAACAATGTGCCTCCTTTGTTTCCCCAAGAGGACCAGGATTGGGAAACGATGTGTCTCCCTTGGGTCCCCAAGAGGACCAGGATTGGGAAACGATGTGCCTCCTTTGGGTCCCCAAGAGGACCAGGATTGGGAAACGACTTGCCTCCTTTGGGTCCCCAAGAGGACCAGGATTGGGAAACGATGTGCCTCCTTTGGGTCCCCAAGAGGACCAGGATTGGGAAACGATGTGCCCCACTTTGGGTCCCCAAGAGGACCAGGATTGGGAAACGATGTGCCTCCTTTGGGTCCCCAAGAGGACCAGGATTGGGAAACGATGTGCCTCCTTTGGGTCCCCAAGAGGACCAGGATTGGGAAACGATGTGCCTCCTTTGGGTCCCCAAGAGGACCAGGATTGGGAAACGACGTGCCTCCTTTGGGTCCCCAAGAGGACCAGGATTGGGAAACGATGTGCCTCCTTTGGGTTCCCAAGAGGACCAGGATTGGGAAACGATGTGCTGCCCCCCAAGAGGACCAGGATTGGGAAACGATGTGCTGCCCCCCAAGAGGACCAGGATTGGGAAACGATGTGCTGCCCCCCAAGAGGACCAGGATTGGGAAACAATGTGCGTCCTTTGGGGGAGGACCAGGATTGGGAAACAATGTGCCTCCTTTGTTTCCCCAAGAGGACCAGGATTGGGAAACGATGTGTCTCCCTTGGGTCCCCAAGAGGACCAGGATTGGGAAACGATGTGCCTCCTTTGGGTCCCCAAGAGGACCAGGATTGGGAAACGACTTGCCTCCTTTGGGTCCCCAAGAGGACCAGGATTGGGAAACGATGTGCCTCCTTTGGGTCCCCAAGAGGACCAGGATTGGGAAACGATGTGCCCCACTTTGGGTCCCCAAGAGGACCAGGATTTGGAAACGATGTGCCTCCTTTGGGTCCCCAAGAGGACCAGGATTGGGAAACGATGTGCCTCCTTTGGGTCCCCAAGAGGACCAGGATTGGGAAACGATGTGCCTCCTTTGGGTCCCCAAGAGGACCAGGATTGGGAAACGACGTGCCTCCTTTGGGTCCCAAAGAGGACCAGGATTGGGAAACGATGTGCCTCCTTTGGGTCCCCAAGAGGACCAGGATTGGGAAACGATGTGCCTCCTTTGGGTTCCCAAGAGGACCAGGATTGGGAAACGATGTGCTGCCCCCCAAGAGGACCAGGATTGGGAAACGATGTGCTGCCCCCCAAGAGGACCAGGATTGGGAAACGATGTGCTGCCCCCCAAGAGGACCAGGATTGGGAAACGATGTGCTGCCCCCCAAGAGGACCAGGATTGGGAAACGATGTGCTGCCCCCCAAGAGGACCAGGATTGGGAAACGATGTGCTGCCCCCCAAGAGGACCAGGATTGGGAAACGATGTGCTGCCCCCCAAGAGGACCAGGATTGGGAAACGATGCTCTAGGAACTGACGCCAGAGATGGAAGAAAAAGCGACACCTTTTTTCTGGTTCATATAGAGTCAATAATCAATTATGCTGAGCTGCTGGCACCGGTCTATGTATGGCCGTGACGTGAACGGCCAAAAGCCGGCTCCTCTCCCTCAACGTAATCAAGACAAAAGGAGATGATCATGGACTACAGGAAAAGGAGGGCCGATCACGCCCCCATTCTCGAGAGCCTCAAGTTCCTTGGTGTCCACATCACCAACTAACTAACATGGTCCAAGCACACTAAGACAGTCGTGAAGAGGGCACGACAAAACCTATTCCCCCTCAGGAGACTGAAAAGATTTGGCATGGGTCCTCAGATCATCAAAAAGTTCTACAGCTGCACCATCGAGAGCATCCTGACTGGTTGCATCACTGCCTGGTGTGGCAACTGCTCGGCCAACTGCAAGGAGCTACAGAGGGTAGTGCGTACGGCCCAGTACATCACTGGGGCCAAGCTTCCTGCCATCCAGCTTCTACCCCCAAGCCAGAAGACTCCTGAACATCTAATTAAATGGCCACCCAGACTATTTGCAATGATCCCCCAACACACAATTTTTTTTTCCCGCTGCTGCTACTCTCTGTTTATTATCAATGCATAGTCACTTTACCTACATGTACATGTTACCTCAATTACTTCGACTAACCTGTACCCCCGCACGTTGACTCGGTACCGGTACCCCCCTGTATAAAGCCTCCTCATTGTTATTTTGTTGTTGCTCTATGATTTTTTTACATGAGATAATTTAGTAAATATTTTTCTTAACACTTCTTTTTCTTAAAAGTGCATTGTTGGTAAAGGGCTTGTAAGTGCGCGTGTCATGGTAACGTCTACACCTGTTGTATTTCTTCGCATGTGACAAATACATTTAGATTTGATCAGTCTGACTCACGCGTATTTCGGTTTGTTGTCAGTTTGTCCACAAGATGGCGACACAATAACAGAGAACAAATAGCCTAGGACGTAGGCTCCCTGGGTCTGACGGGTTGCCTCCCGCATTTAAAATTCCAATGTTCGCTGAAAACGAACGAGTCTAAAAATGGATCCGTACTTTGTCCTCTTGAACTTCCCAGAAAACACCGGTGGAAGTGACGTCATACTGGCGTTGAGTCAGAGCAAATGTTTCTTCACACAAAGATTCCACATGAGTTCTTAGAAAGGTTGTGACATTCGTTGACTGCTAAGAAAAAAACATTAAATTATTTAGTGCATTGAAAAATACTATAAATAATATGGATTATTATGCTGTATCAAATAATGTATTATATATAGTATATTCTACTGGAATACACTGAAATGTAATGAATTAATAGCCTAAAAAAGAAGGTAGCCTAGGCTCTAAGGTGAGGTAGCCTAGGCCCTAAGGTGAGGTAGCCTAGGCCCTAAGGTGAGGTAGCCTAGGCTCTAAGGTGAGGTAGCCTAGGCTCTAAGGTGAGGTAGCCTAGGCCCTAAGGTGAGGTAGCCTAGGCTCTAAGGTGAGGTAGCCTAGGCTCTAAGGTGAGGTAGCCTAGGCCCTAAGGTGAGGTAGCCTAGGCTCTAAGGTGAGGTAGCCTAGGCTCTAAGGTGAGGTAGCCTAGGCCCTAAGGTGAGGTAGCCTAGGTCCTAAGGTGAGGTAGCCTAGGCTCTAAGGTGAGGTAGCCTAGGCCCTAAGGTGAGATAGCCTAGGCCCTAAGGTGAGGTAGCCTAGGCCTTAGGCCCTAAGGTGAGGTAGCCTAGGCTCTAAGGTGAGGTAGCCTAGGCTCTAAGGTGAGGTAGCCTAGACCCTAAGGTGAGGTAGCCTAGGCCCTAAGGTGAGGTAGCCTAGGCTCTAAGGTGAGGTAGCCTAGGCCCTAAGGTGAGGTAGCCTAGGCTCTAAGGTGAGGTAGCCTAGGCCCTAAGGTGAGGTATCCTAGGCTCTAAGGTGAGGTATCCTAGGCTCTAAGGTGAGGTAGCCTAGGCCCTAAGGTGAGGTAGCCTAGGCCCTAAGGTGAGGTAGCCTAGGTCCTAAGGTGAGGTAGCCTAGGCCCTAAGGTGAGGTAGCCTAGGCCCTAAGGTGAGGTAGCCTAGGCTCTAAGGTGAGGTAGCCTAGGCCCTAAGGTGAGGTAGCCTAGGCCCTAAGGTGAGATAGCCTAGGCCCTAAGGTGAGGTAGCCTAGGCCCTAAGGTGAGGTAGACTAGGCCCTAAGGTGAGGTAGCCTAGGCCCTAAGGTGAGGTAGACTAGGCCCTAAGGTGAGGTAGCCTAGGCCCTAAGGTGAGGTAGCCTAGGCCCTAAGGTGAGGTAGCCTAGGCCCTAAGGTGAGGTAGCCTAGGCCCTAAGGTGAGGTAGCCTAGGCCTTAAGGTGAGGTAGCCTAGGCCCTAAGGTGAGGTAGCCTAGGCCCTAAGGTGAGGTAGACTAGGCCCTAAGGTGAGGTAGCCTAGGCCCTAAGGTGAGGTAGACTAGGCCCTAAGGTGAGGTAGCCTAGGCCCTAAGGTGAGGTAGCCTAGGCCCTAAGGTGAGGTAGACTAGGCCCTAAGGTGAGGTAGCCTAGGCCCTAAGGTGAGGTAGCCTAGGCTCTAAGGTGAGGTAGCCTAGGCCCTAAGGTGAGGTAGCCTAGGCTCTAAGGTGAGGTAGCCTAGGCCCTAAGGTGAGGTAGCCTAGGCTCTAAGGTGAGGTAGCCTAGGCCCTAAGGTGAGGTATCCTATGCTCTAAGGTGAGGTAGCCTAGGCCCTAAGGTGAGATAGCCTAGGCCCTAAGGTGAGGTAGCCTAGGCCCTAAGGTGAGGTAGCCTAGGCCCTAAGGTGAGGTAGCCTAGGCTCTAAGGTGAGGTAGCCTAGGCCCTAAGGTGAGGTAACCTAGGCTCTAAGGTGAGGTAGCCTAGGCCCTAAGGTGAGGTAGCCTAGGCCCTAAGGTGAGGTAGCCTAGGCCCTAAGGTGAGGTAGCCTAGGTCCTAAGGTGAGGTAGCCTAGGCCCTAAGGTGAGGTAGCCTAGGCCCTAAGGTGAGGTAGCCTAGACCCTAAGGTGAGGTACTCTAGGCCCTAAGGTGAGGTAGCCTAGGCCCAAAGGTGAGGTAGCCTAGGCTCTAAGGTGAGGTAGCCTAGGCCCTAAGGTGAGGTAGCCTAGGCCCTAAGGTGAGGTAGCCTAGGCCCTAAGGTGAGGTAGCCTAGGCTCTAAGGTGAGGTAGCCTAGGCCCTAAGGTGAGGTAGCCTAGGCCCTAAGGTGAGGTAGCCTAGGCCCTAAGGTGAGGTAGCCTAGGCTCTAAGGTGAGGTAGCCTAGGCCCTAAGGTGAGGTAGCCTAGGCCCTAAGGTGAGGTAGCCTAGGCCTTAGGCCCTAAGGTGAGGTAGCCTAGGCCCTAAGGTGAGGTAGCCTAGGCCCTAAGGTGAGGTAGCCTAGGCCCTAAGGTGAGATAGCCTAGGCCCTAAGGTGAGGTAGCCTAGGCCCTAAGGTGAGGTAGCCTAGGCCCTAAGGTGAGGTAGCCTAGGTCCTAAGGTGAGGTAGCCTAGGCCCTAAGGTGAGGTAGCCTAGGCCCTAAGGTGAAGGATTTCATTAAACAACCTTAATATCATTGATCAGTTTCCTTGATGATCTTACCAAAAAACATGTCAACTTCTAACTCTTTGCATCACTTTGCTCCACCTGTCGAATGACTTCAGACAACAAAGAGGTGTGACAGGCATGTCGGGAACACGGACAGAATACAAGCTTAGGATGGGTGGGTAATACCCAGGCGAGGCAGATAGGACCGTATGGAAGGGAGTTCAGCCCCACCTGTCCCTGTGAATCCACCATGGCTCCTCCCACCTCCAGGAGCTGATCTACAAGTGATGGAGAGATTACAGAAAGACAAGGGGGGGGTTCACTACACAGCAGAGCTGATAGCTGCACTGTTGGCGTTACAGTGAGTGGAGGAAGACGAGCCAAACAGATGGAGTTATATACATTACAGTGGGTGGAGGAAGACGAGCCAAACAGATGGAGTTATATACGTTACAGTGGGTGGAGGAAGACGAGCCAAACAGATGGAGTTATATACGTTACAGTGGGTGGAGGAAGACGAGCCAAACAGATGGAGTTATATACGTTACAGTGGGTGGAGGAAGACGAGCCAAACAGATGGAGTTATATACATTACAGTGGGTGGAGGAAGACGAGCCAAACAGATGGAGTTATATACGTTACAGTGGGTGGAGGAAGACGAGCCAAACAGATGGAGTTATATACATTACAGTGGGTGGAGGAAGACGAGCCAAACAGATGGAGTTATATACATTACAGTGGGTGGAGGAAGACAAGCCAAACAGATGGAGTTATATACGTTACAGTGGGTGGAGGAAGACAAGCCAAACAGATGGAGTTATATTCACTGAGTTCTCAAAACATTAGGAACACCTTCCTAATATTGAGTCGCACCCTATTTTTCCACTCAGAACAGCCTCATTTTATCGGGGAATGAACTACAAGGTGTCAAGGTCCACAGGGATGCTGGTCCATGTTGACTCCAATGCTTCCCACAGTTGTGTCAAGTTTGGCTGGATTGTCCTGAACCATTGTTGAGACACACAGGAAACTGTTGAGCGTGACAAAACGCATAAGCGTTGCAGTTCTTCACACAAACCGGTGCGCCCGGTTCTTACGACCACACCCCCATTCAAAGGGCACTTAAATCTTTTGTCTTGCTCATTCCCCCTCTGAATGGCACACGTACACAATCCATGTCTCAGTTACCCGAGGGCTTAAAAAGATCCTTCTTGAATTGAAGTGGATTTAACAGGTGTCAATCAATAAAGAGCTCATAGCTTTCACCTGGATTCACCTGGTCAGTCTGTCCTGGAAATAGTTCCTAATGTTTTGGTACGCTCAGTGTACATTACAGTGGGGGGAGGAAGTCAAGCCGAACAGAGTAGTTAGTTATATGTTCTGACTCATATGCCATGTTGAGGAGTCTGAAAACATTTAACTCACTTCATATAGAGTCAATAATCAATTATGCTGAGCTGCTGGGCACCGGTCTATGTATGGCCCGTGACGTGAACGGCCAAAAGCCGGCTCCTCTCCCTCAACGTAATCAAGACAAAAGGAGATGATCGTCGACTACAGGAAAAGGAGGGCCGATCACGCCCCCATTCTCACCGACGGGGCTGTAGTGGAACAGGTTGAGAGCTTCAAGTTCCTTGGTGTCCACATCACCAACTAACTAACATGGTCCAAGCACACCAAGACAGTCGTGAAGAGGGCACGACAAAACCTATTCCCCCTCAGGAGACTGAAAAGATTTGGCATGGGTCCTCAGATCATCAAAAAGTTCTACAGCTGCACCATCGAGAGCATCCTGACTGGTTGCATCACTGCCTGGTATGGCAACTGCTCGGCCTCCGACCGCAAGGCGCTACAGAGGGTAGTGCGTACGGCCCAGTACATCACTGGGGCCAAGCTTCCTGCCATCCAGAACCTCTACAACAGGCGGTGTCAGAGGGAGGCCCTAGAAATTGTCAAAGACCCCAGCCACCCCAGTCCTAGACTGTTCTCTCTACTACCGCATGGCAAGCGGTACCAGAGCTCCAAGTCTAGGTCCAAGAGGCTTCTAAACAGCTTCTACCCCCAAGCCAGAAGACTCCTGAACATCTAATTAAATGGCTACCCAGACTATTTGCAATGATCCCCCCCCCCCCACACACACAATTTTTTTTCCCTCTGCTGCTACTCTCTGTTTATTATCAATGCATAGTCACTTTACCTCTACCTACATGTACATGTTACCTCAATTACTTCGACTAACCTGTACCCCCGCACGTTGACTCGGTACCGGTACCCCCCTGTAAATAGCCTCGTCATTGTTATTTTGTTATTCGCATGTGACAAATACATTTAGATTTGATCAGTCTGACTCGCGCGTATTTCGGTTTGTTGTCAGTTTGTCCACAAGATGGCGACACAATAACAGAGAACAAATAGCCTAGGACGTAGGCTCCCTGGGTCTGACGGGTTGCCTCCCGCATTTAAAATTCCAATGTTCGCTGAAAACGAACGTGTCTAAAAATGGATCCGTACTTTGTCCTCTTGAACTTCCCAGAAAACACCGGTGGAAGTGACGTCATACTGGCGTTGAGTCAGAGCAAATGTTTCTTCACGCAAAGATTCCACATGAGTTCTTAGAAAGGTTGTGACATTAAAACATTCAATCATTTAGTGCATTGAAAAATACTATAAATAATATGGATTATTATGCTGTATCAAATAATGTATTATATATAGTATATTCTACTGAAATACACTGAAATGTAATGAATTAATAGCCTAAAAAATAAGGTAGCCTAGGCCATAAGGTGAGGTAGCCTAGGCCCTAGGCCCTAAGGTGAGGTAGCCTAGGCCCTAAGGTGAGGTAGCCTAGGCCCTAAGGTGAGGTAGCCTAGGCCCTAAGGTGAGGTAGCCTAGGCCCTAAGGTGAGGTAGCCTAGGCCCTAAGGTGAGGTAGCCTAGGCCCTAAGGTGAAGTAGCCTAGGCCCTAAGGTGAGGTAGCCTAGGCCCTAAGGTGAGGTAGCCTAGGCCCTAAGGTGAGGTAGCCTAGGCCCTAAGGTGAGGTAGCCTAGGCCCTAAGGTGAGGTAGCCTAGGCCCTAAGGTGAGGTAGCCTAGGCCCTAAGGTGAGGTAACCTAGGCCCTAAGGTGAGGTAGCCTAGACCCTAAGGTGAGGTAGCCTAGGCCCTAAGGTGAGGTAGCCTAGGCCCTAAGGTGAGGTAGCCTAGGCCCTAAGGTGAGGTAGCCTAGGCCCTAAGGTGAGGTAGCCTAGGCCCTAAGGTGAGGTAGCCTAGGCCCTAAGGTGAGGTAGCCTAGGTCCTAAGGTGAGGTAGCCTAGGCCCTAAGGTGAGGTAGCCTAGGCCCTAAGGTGAGGTAGCCTAGGCCCTAAGGTGAAGGATTTCATTAAACAACCTTAATATCATTGATCAGTTGCCTTGATGATCTTACAAAAAAAACATGTCAACTTCTAACTCTTTGCATCACTTTGCTCCACCTGTCGAATGACAAAGAGGTGTGACAGGCATGTCGGGAACACGGACAGAATACAAGCTTAGGATGGGTGGGTAATACCCAGGCGAGGCAGATAGGACCGTATGGAAGGGAGTTCAGCCCCACCTGTCCCTGTGAATCCATCATGGCTCCTCCCACCTCCAGGAGCTGATCTACAAGTGATGGAGAGATTACAGAAAGACAAGGGGGGGGGGGGGGGTTCACTACACAGCAGAGCTGATAGCTGCACTGTTGGCGTTACAGTGGGTGGAGGAAGACGAGCCAAACAGATGGAGTTATATACATTACAGTGGGTGGAGGAAGACAAGCCAAACAGATGTAGTTATATACATTACAGTGGGTGGAGGAAGACGAGCCAAACAGATGGAGTTATATACATTACAGTGGGTGGAGGAAGACAAGCCAAACAGATGGAGTTATATACATTACAGTGGGTGGAGGAAGACAAGCCAAACAGATGGAGTTATATACATTACAGTGGGTGGAGGAAGACAAGCCAAACAGATGGAGTTATATACATTACAGTGGGTGGAGGAAGACAAGCCAAACAGATGGAGTTATATACATTGCAGTGGGTGGAGGAAGACAAGCCAAACAGATGGAGTTATATACATTACAGTGGGTGGAGGAAGACAAGCCAAACAGATGGAGTTATATACATTACAGTGGGTGGAGGAAGACAAGCCAAACAGATGGAGTTATATACATTACAGTGGGTGGAGGAAGACAAGCCAAACAGATGGAGTTATATACATTACAGTGGGTGGAGGAAGACGAGCCAAACAGATGGAGTTATATACATTACAGTGGGTGGAGGAAGACGAGCCAAACAGATGGAGTTATATACATTACAGTGGGTGGAGGAAGACAAGCCAAACAGATGGAGTTATATACATTACAGTGGGTGGAGGAAGACGAGCCAAACAGATGGAGTTATATACGTTACAGTGGGTGGAGGAAGACAAGCCAAACAGATGGAGTTATATACATTACAGTGGGTGGAGGAAGACAAGCCAAACAGATGGAGTTATATACATTACAGTGGGTGGAGGAAGACGAGCCAAACAGATGGAGTTATATACATTACAGTGGGTGGAGGAAGACGAGCCAAACAGATGTAGTTATATACATTACAGTGGGTGGAGGAAGACAAGCCAAACAGATGTAGTTATATACATTACAGTGGGTGGAGGAAGACAAGCCAAACAGATGGAGTTATATACATTACAGTGGGTGGAGGAAGACGAGCCAAACAGATGGAGTTATATACATTACAGTGGGTGGAGGAAGACGAGCCAAACAGATGTAGTTATATACATTACAGTGGGTGGAGGAAGACGAGCCAAACAGATGGAGTTATATACATTACAGTGGGTGGAGGAAGACGAGCCAAACAGATGGAGTTATATACATTACAGTGGGTGGAGGAAGACAAGCCAAACAGATGGAGTTATATACATTACAGTGGGTGGAGGAAGACAAGCCAAACAGATGGAGTTATATACATTACAGTGGGTGGAGGAAGACAAGCCAAACAGATGGAGTTATATACATTACAGTGGGTGGAGGAAGACGAGCCAAACAGATGGAGTTATATACATTACAGTGGGTGGAGGAAGACAAGCCAAACAGATGGAGTTATATACATTACAGTGGGTGGAGGAAGACAAGCCAAACAGATGGAGTTATATACATTACAGTGGGTGGAGGAAGACAAGCCAAACAGATGGAGTTATATACATTACAGTGGGTGGAGGAAGACAAGCCAAACAGATGGAGTTATATACATTACAGTGAGTGGAGGAAGACAAGCCAAACAGATGGAGTTATATACATTACAGTGGGTGGAGGAAGACGAGCCAAACAGATGGAGTTATATACATTACAGTGGGTGGAGGAAGACGAGCCAAACAGATGGAGTTATATACATTACAGTGGGTGGAGGAAGACGAGCCAAACAGATGGAGTTATATACATTACAGTGGGTGGAGGAAGACGAGCCAAACAGATGGAGTTATATACATTACAGTGAGTGGAGGAAGACGAGCCAAACAGATGGAGTTATATACATTACAGTGGGTGGAGGAAGACGAGCCAAACAGATGGAGTTATATACATTACAGTGGGTGGAGGAAGACGAGCCAAACAGATGGAGTTATATACATTACAGTGGGTGGAGGAAGACGAGCCAAACAGATGGAGTTATATACATTACAGTGGGTGGAGGAAGACGAGCCAAACAGATGGAGTTATATACATTACAGTGGGTGGAGGAAGACAAGCCAAACAGATGTAGTTATATACATTACAGTGGGTGGAGGAAGACGAGCCAAACAGATGGAGTTATATACATTACAGTGGGTGGAGGAAGACGAGCCAAACAGATGGAGTTACATACGTTACAGTGGGTGGAGGAAGACAAGCCAAACAGATGGAGTTATATACATTACAGTGGGTGGAGGAAGACAAGCCAAACAGATGGAGTTATATACATTACAGTGGGTGGAGGAAGACGAGCCAAACAGATGGAGTTATATACATTACAGTGGGTGGAGGAAGACGAGCCAAACAGATGGAGTTATATACATTACAGTGGGTGGAGGAAGACGAGCCAAACAGATGGAGTTATATACATTACAGTGGGTGGAGGAAGACAAGCCAAACAGATGGAGTTATATACATTACAGTGGGTGGAGGAAGACGAGCCAAACAGATGGAGTTATATACATTACAGTGGGTGGAGGAAGACGAGCCAAACAGATGGAGTTATATTCACTGAGTTCTCAAAACATTAGGAACACCTTTCTAATATTGAGTCGCACCCTATTTTTCCACTCAGAACAGCCTCATTTTATCGGGGAATGAACTACAAGGTGTCAAGGTCCACAGGGATGCTGGCCCACGTTGACTCCAATGCTTCCCACAGTTGTGTCAAGTTTGGCTGGATTGTCCTGAACCATTGTTGAGACACACAGGAAACTGTTGAGCGTGACAAAATGCGTGCAGTTCTTCACACAAACCGGTGCGCCCGGTTCTTACGACCACACCCCCATTCAAAGGGCACTTACATCTTTTGTCTTGCTCATTCCCCCTCTGAATGGCACACGTACACAATCCATGTCTCAGTTACCCGAGGGCTTAAAAATATTATTTTTTAATTGAAGTGGATTTAACAGGTGACAATCAATAAAGAGCTCATAGCTTTCACCTGGATTCACCTGGTCAGTCTGTCCTGGAAATAGTTCCTAATGTTTTGGTACGCTCAGTGTACATTACAGTGGGAGGAGGAAGCCAAGCCGAACAGAGTAGTTAGTTATATGTTCTGACTCATATGTCATGTTGAGGAATCTGCAAACATTTAACTCACATAGCAGGCAAGATCTGTTATATGAGCTACTCCTAACCTACGGTGGGGTTAGACAGATGGGTATACAGGCTAGATTTACTGGGGTCACAGCTCATGTGGCCTGTTATACGGAATACTCCTAACCCATGGTCGGGTACGACAGGGGAGGTAGACATTGAGGTTTCAGCCCTTGGAGGTGGGGAGGTGGACATTGAGGTTTCAGCCCTTGGAGGTGGGGAGGTAGACATTGAGGTTTCATTCCTTGGAGGTGGGGAGGTGGACATTGAGGTTTCAGCCCTTGGAGATGGACATTGAGGTTTCAGTCCTTGGAGGTGTGTAGGTGGACATTGAGGTTTCAGCCCTTGGAGGTGTGTAGGTGGACATTGAGGTTTCAGTCCTTGGAGGTGTGTAGGTGGACATTGAGGTTTCAGCCCTTGGAGGTGGGGAGGTGGACATTGAGGTTTCAGCCCTTGGAGGTGGGGAGGTGGACATTGAGGTTTCAGCCCTTAGAGGTGGGGAGGTGGACATTGAGGTTTCAGCCCTTAGAGGTAGGGAGGTGGACATTGAAGTTTCAGCCCTTGGAGATGGACATTGAGGTTTCAGCACTTGGAGGTGGACATTGAGGTTTCAGCCCTTGGAGGTAGACATTGAGGTTTCAGCCCTTGGAGGTGGAGAGGTGGACATTGAGGTCTCAGCCCTTGGATATGGGGAGGTGGACATTGAGGTTTCTGTTCTTAGAGATGGGGAGGTGGACATTGAGGTTTCAGCCCTTGGAGGTGGGGAGGTGGACATTGAGGTTTCAGCCCTTGGAGATGGACATTGAGGTTTCAGCACTTGGAGGTGGACATTGAGGTTTCAGCCCTTAGAGGTGGGGAGGTGGACATTGAGGTTTCAGCCCTTAGAGGTGGGGAGGTGGAAATTGAGGTTTCAGCCCTTGGAGGTGTGTAGGTGGACATTGAGGTTTCAGCCCTTGGAGGTGTGGAGGTGGACATTGAGGTTTCAGCGCTTGGAGGTGTGGAGGTGGACATTGAGGTTTCAGCCATTGGAGGTGGACATTGAGGTTTCAGCCCTTGGAGGTGGACATTGAGGTTTAGCCCTTAGAGGTGGACATTGAGGTTTCTGTTCTTAGAGGTGTGGAGGTGGACATTGAGGTTTCAGCCCTTGGAGGTAGGGAGATGGACATTGAGGTTTCAGCCCTTGGAGGTGGGGAGGTGGACATTGAGGTTTCAGCCCTTGGAGGTAGGGAGGTGGACATTGAGGTTTCAGCCCTTAGAGGTGGACATTGAGGTTTCTGTTCTTAGAGGTGTGGAGGTGGACATTGAGGTTTCAGCCCTTGGAGGTAGGGAGATGGACATTGAGGTTTCAGCCCTTAGAGGTGGACATTGAGGTTTCAGCCCTTGGAGGTGTGGAAGTGGACATTGAGGTTTCAGCCCTTAGAGGTGGACATTGAGGTTTCAGCCCTTAGAGGTAGACATTGAGGTTTCAGCCCTTGGAGGTAGGGAGATGGACATTGAGGTTTCAGCCCTTGGAGGTGGGGAGGTAGACATTGAGGTTTCAGCCCTTGGAGGTGGGGAGGTGGACATTGAGGTATCAGCCCTTGGAGGTAGGGAGGTGGACATTGAGGTTTCAGCCCTTAGAGGTGGACATTGAGGTTTCAGCCCTTAGAGGTGGACATTGGGGTTTCTGTTCTTAGAGGTGTGGATGTGGACATTGAGGTTTCAGCCCTTGGAGGTGTGTAGGTGGACATTGAGGTTTCAGCCCTTGGAGGTGGACATTGAGGTTTCAGCCATTGGAGGTGGACATTGAGGTTTCAGCCCTTGGAGGTGGACATTGAGGTTTCAGCCATTGGAGGTGGACATTGAGGTTTCAGCCCTTGGAGGTGGACATTGAGGTTTCAGCCCTTGGAGGTGTGGAGGTGGACATTGAGGTTTCAGCCCTTGGAGGTAGGGAGGTGGACATTGAGGTTTCAGCCCTTAGAGGTGGACATTGAGGTTTCTCTTCTTAGAGGTGTGGAGGTGGACATTGAGGTTTCAGCCCTTGGAGGTAGGGAGGTGGACATTGAGGTTTCAGCCCTTAGAGGTGGACATTGAGGTTTCAGCCCTTAGAGGTGGAAATTGAGGTTTCTCTTCTTAGAGGTGGGGAGATGGACATTGAGGTTTCAGCCCTTGGTGGTGTGGAAGTGGACATTGAGGTTTCAGCCCTTGGAGGTAGGGAGGTGGACATTGAGGTTTCAGCCCTTAGAGGTGGACATTGAGGTTTCAGCCCTTAGAGGTGGACATTGAGGTTTCAGCCCTTGGAGGTGGGGAGGTGGACATTGAGGTTTCAGCCCTTGGAGGTAGGGAGGTGGACATTGAGGTTTCAGCCCTTAGAGGTGGACATTGAGGTTTCAGCCCTTAGAGGTGGACATTGAGGTTTCTGTTCTTAGAGGTGTGGAGGTGGACATTGAGGTTTCAGCCCTTGGAGGTAGGGAGATGGACATTGAGGTTTCAGCCCTTGGAGGTAGGGAGGTAGACATTGAGGTTTCAGCCCTTGGAGGTGGGGAGGTGGACATTGAGGTATCAGCCCTTGGAGGTAGGGAGGTGGACATTGAGGTTTCAGCCCTTAGAGGTGGACATTGAGGTTTCAGCCCTTAGAGGTGGACATAGAGGTTTCTGTTCTTAGAGGTGTGGAGGTGGACATTGAGGTTTCAGCCCTTGAAGGTTTGGAGGTGGACATTGAGGTTTCAGCCCTTGGAGGTGGGGAGGTGGACATTGAGGTTTCAGCCCTTGGAGTTGGGGAGGTAGACATTGAGGTTTCAGCCCTTGGAGGTAGGGAGGTGGACATTGAGGTTTCAGCCCTTGGAGGTAGGGAGGTGGACATTGAGGTTTCAGCCCTCGGAGGTGGACATTGAAGTTTCAGCCCTTGGAGGTGTGGAGGTAGACATTGAGGTTTCAGCCCTTGGAGGTGGGGAGGTGGACATTGAGGTTTCAGCCCTTGGAGGTGTGGAGGTGGACATTGAGGTTTCAGCCCTTAGAGGTGGACATTGAGGTTTCAGTCCTTGGAGGTGGGGAGGTAGACATTGAGGTTTCAGCCCTTGGAGGTGGGGAGGTGGACATTGAGGTTTCGGCCCTTGGAGGTAGGGAGGTGGACATTGAGGTTTCAGCCCTCGGAGGTGGACATTGAAGTTTCAGCCCTTGGAGGTGTGGAGGTAGACATTGAGGTTTCAGCCCTTGGAGGTGGGGAGGTGGACATTGAGGTTTCAGCCCTTGGAGGTGTGGAGGTGGACATTGAGGTTTCAGCCCTTAGAGGTGGACATTGAGGTTTCAGTCCTTGGAGGTGGGGAGGTAGACATTGAGGTTTCAGCCCTTGGAGGTGGGGAGGTGGACATTGAGGTTTCAGCCCTTGGAATTGGCCATTGAGGTTTCAGAGAGAGAGAGAGAGAGAGAGACAGAGGAGAGAGAGAGAGAGAGAGAGAGAGAGAGAGAGAGAGAGAGAGAGAGAGAGAGAGAGAGAGAGAGAGAGAGACAGAGAAGAGAGAGAGAGAGAGAGAGAGAGAGAGAGAGAGAGAGAGAGAGAGATGCTATCCCAGCTAACAATTCTAGGGAGTAAGAACGTTTTTGTAACGAAAACTATACTACCTACTGTAGTAAACTGTAGAATACTATACTACACCTTAGAATACTATACTACACACTGTAGAATACGATACTACAAACTGTAGAATACTATACTACACCTTAGAATACTATACTACACACTGTAGAATACTATACTACACCTTAGAATACTATACTACACACTGTAGAATACTATACTACACACTGTAGAATACTATACTACACACTGTAGAATACTATACTACACCTTAGAATACTATACTACACACTGTAGAATACTATACTACACCTTAGAATACTATACTACACACTGTAGAATACTATACTACACACTGTAGAATACTATACTACACCTTAGAATACTATACTACACACTGTAGAATACTATACTACACACTGTAGAATACTATACTACACACTGTAGAATACTATACTACACACTGTAGAATACTATACTACACACTGTAGAATACTACCTACACACTGTAGAATACTATACTACACACTGTAGAATACTATACTACACACTGTAGAATACTATACTACACACTGTAGAATACTATACTACACACTGTAGAATACTATACTACACACTGTAGAATACTATACTACACACTGTAGAATACTATACTACACACTGTAGAATACTACCTACACACTGTAGAATACTATACTACACCTTAGAATACTATACTACACACTGTAGAATACTATTCTACACACTGTAGAATACTATACTACACACTGTAGAATACTATACTACACCTTAGAATACTATACTACACACTGTAGAATACTATACTACACACTGTAGAATACTATACTACACACTGTAGAATACTATACTACACCTTAGAATACTATACTACACACTGTAGAATACTATACTACACCTTAGAATACTATACTACACACTGTAGAATACTATAATACACCTTAGAATACTATACTAAACACTGTAGAATGCTATACTACACACTGTAGAATATTATACTACACCTTAGAATACTATACTACACACTGTAGAATACTATACTAAACACTGTAGAATACTATACTACACACTGTAGAATACTATACTACACACTGTAGAATACTATAATACACCTTAGAAAACTATACTAAACACTGTAGAATACTATAATACACCTTAGAATACTATACTACACACTGTAGAATACTATACTACACACTGTAGAATACGATACTACAAACTGTAGAGTACTATACTACACCTTAGAATACTATACTACACACTGTAGAATACTATACTACACACTGTAGAATACTATACTACACACTGTAGAATACTATACTACACACTGTAGAATACTATACTACACACTGTAGAATACTATACTACACACTGTAGAATACTATACTACACACTGTAGAATACTATACTACACACTGTAGAATACTATAATACACCTTAGAAAACTATACTAAACACTGTAGAATACTATAATACACCTTAGAATACTATACTACACACTGTAGAATACTATACTACACACTGTAGAATACGATACTACAAACTGTAGAGTACTATACTACACCTTAGAATACTATACTACACACTGTAGAATACTATACTACACACTGTAGAATACTATACTACACACTGTAGAATACTATACTACACACTGTAGAATACTATACTACACACTGTAGAATACTATACTACACACTGTAGAATACGATACTACAAACTGTAGAGTACTATACTACACCTTAGAATACTATACTACACACTGTAGAATACTATACTACACACTGTAGAATACTATACTACACACTGTAGAATACTATAATACACCTTAGAATACTATACTACACACTGTAGAATACTATACTACACACTGTAGAATACTATACTACACCTTAGAATACTATACTACACACTGTAGAATACTATACTACACCTTAGAATACTATACTACACACTGTAGAATACTATAATACACCTTAGAATACTATACTAAACACTGTAGAATGCTATACTACACACTGTAGAATATTATACTACACCTTAGAATACTATACTACACACTGTAGAATACTATACTAAACACTGTAGAATACTATACTACACACTGTAGAATACTATAATACACCTTAGAAAACTATACTAAACACTGTAGAATACTATAATACACCTTAGAATACTATACTAAACACTGTAGAATACTATAATACACCTTAGAATACTATACTACACACTGTAGAATACTATACTACACACTGTAGAATACTATACTACACACTGTAGAATACTATACTACACACTGTAGAATACTATACTACACACTGTAGAATACTATACTACACACTGTAGAATACTATACTACACACTGTAGAATACTATACTACACACTGTAGAATACTATACTACACACTGTAGAATACTATACTACACCTTAGAATACTATACTACACACTGTAGTACCCCTCGATCATGTGTAGTACGTACTATAGGATGTTGTAGTATACTGTAGAATACTATAGGAAATACTACAGTAATGTCCGCAAAAACACTTTTTTAAGTATAGTAAATACTACAGTATTTAATTTGCATATACCCTGCCCATTCTCCTCCCCCTTATCCCAATTTGTGCCACCCATAAGAGAGAAAGCTACATGCCCAGTATAGATCATACATTGTGTTCCCTACAGGTGATAGTCCAGAGCTTCTGGTCTTTTCTATCTGGTCAGACCCCCCCAGTCCTACTTAGGTGTTATTTTAGTATTTCTCCAGTAGGTTTCCTCAGGGAGAAAGCCCCCCACTTCTATGTTCCTCAGGGAGAAAGCCCCCCACTTCTATGTTCCTCAGGGAAAAGCCCCTCACTTCTATGTTCCTCAGCGAGAAAGCCTGCCCACTTCTATGTTCCTCAGAGAGAAAGCCCCCCCACTTCTATGTTCCTCAGGGAGAAAGCCCCCCACTTCTATGTTCCTCAGGGAGAAAGCCCCCCCCCACTTCTATGTTCCTCAGCGAGAAAGCCCCCCACTTCTATGTTCCTCAGGGAGAAAGCCCCTCACTTCTATGTTCCTCAGGGAGAAAGCCCTCCCACTTCTATGTTCCTCAGGGAGAAAGCCCCTCACTTCTATGTTCCTCAGGGAGAAAGCCCTCCCACTTCTATGTTCCTCAGGGAGAAAGCCCTCCCACTTCTATGTTCCTCAGGGAGAAAGCCCTCCCACTTCTATGTTCCTCAGGGAGAAAGCCCTCCCACTTCTATGTTCCTCAGGGAGAAAGCCCCCCCACTTCTATGTTCCTCAGGGAGAAAGCCCTCCCACTTCTATGTTCCTCAGGGAGAAAGCCCTCCCACTTCTATGTTCCTCAGGGAGAAAGCCCCCCACTTCTATGTTCCTCAGGGAGAAAGCCCCCCCACTTCTATGTTCCTCAGGGAGAAAGCCCTCCCACTTCTATGTTCCTCAGGGAGAAAGCCCCCCACTTCTATGTTCCTCACGGAGAAAGCCCCTCACTTCTATGTTCCTCAGGGAGAAAGCCCTCCCACTTCTATGTTCCTCAGGGAGAAAGCCCCTCACTTCTATGTTCCTCAGGGAGAAAGCCCTCCCACTTCTATGTTCCTCAGGGAAAAGCCCTCCCACTTCTATGTTCCTCAGGGAGAAAGCCCCTCACTTCTATGTTCCTCAGGGAGAAAGCCCCCCCCCACTTCTATGCTCCTTCTCTGGTTCAGGCTGTTGAAGAGCTCCACATTGTTATTCAGTCACTGCAGGCCTCCCTTTATGGACTCAAAATGTTCTTGAAAATCTGGTCTTGAATGTACAAAAAACTAAATTCATGACCTTTACCAGAGCTAGAACTCTGCCAGAGACTGTTAGCATGGTCACATCTGGTGGCTTATCCATTGACAAAGTGTCATCCTACAAATACCGAGATATCTGATTGGATGACAAGTTGAAGCTTGTTCAGGCCACTTTTCTCTCAGTAATTAATTATGGTGACTTGTTGTACTGTATATACATACAGCCTCCTCTGTCTAACAGAGACTGGACTTTGTTTATCATGCAGCCTCCTCTGTCTAACAGAGACTGGACTCTGTTTATCATGCAGCCTCCTCTGTCTGACAGAGACTGGACTCTGTTTATCATGCAGCCTCTGTTTATCATGCAGCCTCCTCTGTCTAACAGAGACTGGACTCTGTTTATCATGCAGCCTCCTCTGTCTGACAGAGACTGGACTCTGTTTGTCATGCAGCCTCTGTTTATCATGCAGCCTCCTCCGTCTTACAGAGACTGGACTCTGTTTATCATGCAGCCTCCTCTGTTTATCATGCAGCCTCCTCCGTCTTACAGAGACTGGACTCTGTTTATCATGCAGCCTCCTCTGTCTGACAGAGACTGGACTCTGTTTATCATGCAGCCTCCTCTGTCTGACAGAGACTGGACTCTGTTTATCATGCAGCTTCCTATGTCTTACAGAGACTGGACTCTGTTTATCATGCAGCCTCCTCTGTCTAACAGAGACTGGACTCTGTTTATCATGCAGCCTCCTCTGTCTGACAGAGACTGGACTCTGTTTATCATGCAGCCTCCTCTGTCTGACAGAGACTGGACTCTGTTTATCATGCAGCTTCCTATGTCTTACAGAGACTGGACTCTGTTTATCATGCAGCCTCCTCTGTCTAACAGAGACTGGACTCTGTTTATCATGCAGCCTCCTCTGTCTGACAGAGACTGGACTCTGTTTATCATGCAGCCTCCTCTGTTTATCATGTAGCCTCCTCTGGAATAGTCTACAATCCATGCTTCATCTAGATGTGTTAGTGCCACTGAATGGATTTAAAATATTGATGGGAGACTCTGTTACAGAGGAGTGTTGATGCTTTATTTAGGCTGGATCATGTTGTATTGTTCTATGTTTTAATTCTGTAATGTATTGATTGTTGCTGCCTTCTTGGTCAGGTCTCCCTTGAAAAGGAGACTCTGGGTCTCAATGGGCTTTTGATGGTTAAATAAAGGTGAAATTAAAAAATAAAAAAAAATGTTTGGTGGGACATTGATGGGATATTCTCCTAATTCACAGAAAACTGGACACATGAATGAGCTTGCAAGGTTCCCATGAAACTTGTTAAGAACATGAATGTCTTAAGTTCAGAGAACATGGTAAACACGTTCTGGGTTTAGATCTATTAGAAATGAAGGGAATGACCTCCAGGAAACGTTCCTCGCACATCACGGGAACGTTCCTATGAAAATGGTAACGACCTAAGGAGTTCCTGTGAAGGGAACGTCCTCTAAAGTTGTGGGAATGTTTTTATGTTAGCTGGGATGAGAGAAAATTAAAAAGTGAATATCAGTAGATATAGTTTGCAACGTTTCGTAAAAACATAAAAAATAACCGGGGCTGACAGGTAGAATTTAGTTTCGGTCCTCTCTGGCCCACACTCCTGTACAGTAGATGGCGGTAATGCACCCTAACGTTGGATTCCAAACGCCGATAAACCCCACAGAAGAAGAGTAACTTTAGGCACACCCCCTCTGGCTCACCGGCGCACCCCCCCCCCCCCCCCCCCCCCCCCTAGCCTTCTCACCTGCCCTGTCCGCCTCCACAGCTGTCGTCAATGGACAAATGCTGTAGCAAGGATCATGGTGGGGAAAAGTCTAGTGTCTTTACTGTTTCTAATTTGTTGCATCGTTGGAACCGAGAACAATAAAGGTGGGTGAGAGATTGAGGTGTATTTTTTATTGCCTAGGTGATAACCTTCTTCGTTACGCTTGGTACCTGTTGCGATTACAAAGCCTCGGGAATTTGATTGTGAAATGTAGCCTACCTGATAACAAGGCTACTTTGTCTATCATACCGTTTAACTCTACTTATTAACCACCAATAGAGGCTATTTCACAACTCTCCGCGACACGTTGTGCTTCCGCACAAAATAATTGCCTTTTGTTAGCGCTTGTTATAAATTCTGATTCTTATTCTTTTAGTCTTATTGTTTCTGATGTGCCTGAAGGTTTGGGCTGTGATGGTAAGAGCTGATCCTAAATCACTTTGTGATGCGTGGAACCGAATATGAAACGTCGGCTCAACAAATACAACATGGAATGTAGCACTCCACAAAAATATATATATTTTGAAAAATGTCATTTCACTTGTTTAGAGACTAACATTTTTTTATATTTTCTTTAGTTTTGCTATTTTTATTTAAGGTTAACAAATATAAAGTGGGAAGTTTACTTTAGTTTCTGTATTCTGGAAGCCAAGAGAACTAGCTACAGATTGTTACATCAGAAAATGTGAAGAGGACTGGCCACCCCTCAGAGCCTGGTTCCTCTCTAGGTTTCTAATCTCAACCTGGCACAGCCAGAAGAGGACTGGCCACCCCTCAGAGCCTGGTTCCTCTCTAGGTTTCTAATCTCAACCTGGCACAGCCAGAAGAGGACTGGCCACCCCTCAGAGCCTGGTTCCTCTCTAGGTTTCTAATCTCAACCTGGCACAGCCAGAAGAGGACTGGCCACCCCTCATGGCCTGGTTCCTCTCTAGGTTTCTAATCTCCACCTGGCACAGCCAGAAGAGGACTGGCCACCCCTCAGAGCCTGGTTCCTATCTAGGTTTCTAATCTCCACCTGGCACAGCCAGAAGTGGACTGGCCACCCCTCAGAGCCTGGTTCCTATCTAGGTTTCTAATCTCCACCTGGCACAGCCAGAAGAGGACTGGCCACCCCTCAGAGCCTGGTTCCTCTCTAGGTTTCTAATCTCCACCTGGCACAGCCAGAAGTGGACTGGCCACCCCTCAGAGCCTGGTTCCTATCTAGGTTTCTAATCTCCACCTGGCACAGCCAGAAGAGGACTGGCCACCCCTCAGAGCCTGGTTCCTCTCTAGGTTTCTAATCTCAACCTGGCACAGCCAGAAGAGGACTGGCCACCCCTCAGAGCCTGGTTCCTCTCTAGGTTTCTAATCTCCACCTGGCACAGCCAGAAGAGGACTGGCCACCCCTCAGAGCCTGGTTCCTATCTGGGTTTCTAATCTCCACCTGGCACAGCCAGAAGAGGACTGGCCACCCCTCAGAGCCTGATTCCTCTCTAGGTTTCTAATCTCAACCTGGCACAGCCAGAAGAGGACTGGCCACCGTGCTTCTACACCTGCATTGCTTGCTGTTTGGGGTTTTAGGCTGGGTTTCTGTACAGCACTTTGAGATATCAGCTGATGTAAGAAGGGCTATATAAATACATTTGATTTGATTTAAACAATTATTTTTGGTATCTGTTACTGGGAGTTACAGGTTAGATACTGTTTGGCACAGAGAAGTGTTATCTACTTCCTCAATTCATGGAAACAGGAAACCTTTAAAATGTCTGTGTTCAGTTGCAGACGGTCTATTATGAATGTAGAAGATTAATATATACTTTTTTTAGGAAATGTTTCTGGCTATGTTGTTGCTACGGTGGCTCAAGAGAGGCAGTGCTTCCCACTGGGCAGCTGTAGAATGGTGTTGTTGGTGGTAGTTAATGTGGCAATTATTTCCCCCTCACAGAAGTTTATTTCAATTAAGATAGCAGCCTAAACAAGGCATATATATGCCACAATTTCAATTATTTTACTTTGTAACAGTTCATATAAGGAAATCAGTCAATTGATATAAATGTATCAAGCCCTAATCTATGGATTTCACATGACTGGGCAGGGGCTCGGCCATGGGTGGGCCTAGGAGGGCATAGGCCCACCCTCGGGGGAGCCAAGCCCAGCCAATCGGAGAGAGTTTTTCCCCTTCAAAGGGGCTTTATTACAGACAGAAATACTCCTCAGTTTCATCAGCTGTCCGGGTGGCTGATCTCAGACAATCCCGCAGGTGAAGAAGCCGGCTGGTGTGGGTCCCGGGCTGGTGTGGGTCCCGGGCTGGTGTGGGTCCCGGGCTGGTGGGGGTCCCGGGCTGGTGGGGGTCCAGGGCTGGTGGAGGTCCAGGGCTAGTGTGGTAACACGTGGTCTGCAAGGAGGCCGGTTGAACGTAATGCAAATTTCTTTAAAACAATGTTGGAGGCATTTTGTTTGGTAGAGAAATTAACATAACATTCTCAGGCAACATCTCTGGTGGACATTCCTGCAGTCAGCATGCCAATTGCATCCCTCAGAACTTGAGACATCTGTGGCATTGTGTTGTGTGACAAACCTGCACATTTTAGTGGCCTTTTATTGTCCCCAGCACAAGGTGCACCTGTGTAATGACCGTGCTCTTTAATCAGCTTCTTGATATGCCACACCTGTCAGGTGGATGAATTATCTTGGCAAAGAAGAAATGCTCACAAACAGTGATGTAAAAACAATTGAGCATAGAATTAGAGAAATATGTTTTTTTGTGATGGGATGGGAGGGGGATTGCCTCCTTATTTTCAAGCATGGTGGTGGAGGCTGCATCATGTTATGGGTATGCTT
Organism: Oncorhynchus mykiss; assembly: GCF_013265735.2. NCBI lineage: Eukaryota > Metazoa > Chordata > Actinopteri > Salmoniformes > Salmonidae > Oncorhynchus > Oncorhynchus mykiss. The sequence continues at coordinate 47,074 of NW_023493714.1, forward strand.
GACATCGTTAAGGACTAGGGAGTTTTTCAGAATAAAAATAAATAAGATTGAGCTAAGCACAGGCAAATCTCCTAGAGGAAAACCTGCTTCAGTTTGCTTTACACCAGAGACTGGTAGAGGGATTCACCTTTCAGCAGGACAATCTAAAACACAAGGCCAAATCCACACTGGAGTTGCTTACCATGACGTCAGTGAACGTTGGCCACTCAGGTAACAGGTTTGACTTAAATCTACTTGAATATCAGTGGCAAGACTTGAAAACTGCTGTTTTGCTGTGATTCCCAACATCTTGACAGAGTTTAAATAATAATGGCTAATATTGCACAATACAGGTGTGGTAAAGCTTTTAGAGACTTACCCAGAAAGACTCGCAGCTGGAATCGCTCTTAGAGACTTACCCAGAAAGACTCACAGCTGGAATCTCTCTTAGACTTACACAGAAAGACTCACAGCTGTAATCACTCTTAGAGACTTACCCAGAAAGACTCACAGCTGAAAGATCTCTTAGAGACTTACCCAGAAAGACTCACAGCTGGAATCACTCTCAGAGACTTACCCAGAAAGACTCACAGCTGGAATCGCTCTTAGAGACTTACCCAGAAAGACTCACAGCTGAAAGATCTCTTAGAGACTTACCCAGAAAGACTCACAGCTGGAATCGCTCTTAGAGACTTACCCAGAAAGACTCGCAGCTGGAATCGCTCTTAGAGACTTACACAGAAAGACTCACAGCTGGAATCGCTCTTAGAGACTTACCCAGAAAGACTCACAGCTCTAATCACTCTTAGAGACTTACCCAGAAAGACTCGCAGCTGGAATCGCTCTTAGAGACTTACCCAGAAAGACTCACAGCTGGAATCGCTCTTAGAGACTTACCCAGAAAGACTCACAGCTGGAATTGCTCTTAGAGACTACCCAGAAAGACTCGCAGCTGGAATCGCTCTTAGAGACTTACCCAGAAAGACTCACAGCTGGAATCACTCTTAGAGACTTACCCAGAAAGACTCGCAGCTGGAATCGCTCTTAGAGACTTACCCAGAAAGACTCACAGCTGGAATCGCTCTTAGAGACTTACCCAGAAAGACTCACAGCTGGAATCGCTCTTAGAGACTTACCCAGAAAGACTCACAGCTGGAATCGCTCTTAGAGACTTACCCAGAAAGACTCACAGCTGGAATCGCTCTAAGAGACTTACCCAGAAAGACTTGCAGCTGGAATCGCTCTTAGAGACTTACCCAGAAAGACTTGCAGCTGGAATCGCTCTTAGAGACTTACCCAGAAAGACTTGCAGCTGGAATCGCTCTTAGAGACTTACCCAGAAAGACTTGCAGCTGGAATCGCTCTTAGAGACTTACCCAGAAAGACTTGCAGCTGGAATCGCTCTTAGAGACTTACCCAGAAAGACTCACAGCTGGAATCGCTCTTAGAGACTTACCCAGAAAGACTTGCAGCTGGAATCGCTCTTACAGACTTACCCAGAAAGACTTGCAGCTGGAATCGCTCTTAGAGACTTACCCAGAAAGACTCACAGCTGGAATCGCTCTTAGAGACTTACCCAGAAAGACTCACAGCTGGAATCGCTCTTAGAGACTTACCCAGAAAGACTCACAGCTGGAATCGCTCTAAGAGACTTACCCAGAAAGACTTGCAGCTGGAATCGCTCTTAGAGACTTACCCAGAAAGACTTGCAGCTGGAATCGCTCTTAGAGACTTACCCAGAAAGACTTGCAGCTGGAATCGCTCTTAGAGACTTACCCAGAAAGACTTGCAGCTGGAATCGCTCTTAGAGACTTACCCAGAAAGACTTGCAACTGGAATCGCTCTTAGAGACTTACCCAGAAAGACTTGCATCTGGAATCGCTCTTAGAGACTTACCCAGAAAGACTTGCAGCTGGAATCGCTCTTAGAGACTTACCCAGAAAGACTTGCAGCTGGAATCGCTCTTAGAGACTTACCCAGAAAGACTTGCAGCTGGAATCGCTCTTAGAGACTTACCCAGAAAGACTCTCAGCTGGAATCGCTCTTAGAGACTTACCCAGAAAGACTCTCAGCTGGAATCACTCTTAGAGACTTACCCAGAAAGACTTACAGCTGGAATCGCTGCCAAAGGTGTTTTTTAACGTGTATTGATTCAAGGAAGTCTTATGCAAAGACTTTATTTTCTATTAATCTTTTAAAAAATGTTTACAAAATAAACTTTGACATCAGAGTATTTTGTGTAGATTGTTTATATAAAAAAAAAGACAATTAACCATTTGAATGCCACGTTGTAACACAATAAAATGTGATGAAATCCAAGGAGACTTGCGAGGCCCGGTATTTATGATGCAAGGTGACTTGTAGATCAGTCCGTCTCCATTCACCTTTCAAGTTGGCTTCAATGTCGACGGCACCTCATGAGTCACCTATACTCAATGCATCAGGTTTTCCACTCATTTGTTTAACTTGGGACCATGCCAGTATGTCATCATTGACACATTTCAGTAGATTGATTGTTTTTTATTTGATGAATTAGCTGTTTTGTTTGATTGGCCGGTTAGACTTTGGCTGCGTGTGTCATCTTGGCCATTCAGGACATTGGCCATTGGAACACGAGTTGGCCGTTGGAACACGAGTTGGCCGTTGGAACACGAGTTGGCCGTTGGAACACGAGTTGGCCGTTGGAACACGAGTTGGCCGTTGGAACACGAGTTGGCCACTAGTTCATGGCTGTTCTTTCTACCCTTTTCAGATATTTTCAATGGACAAACATCTAAACTTTCCAGCTACACGGTTGTAAAGCCTCAGCTTGTTCACAGGAGATGGACAAGAAATGCAGACAGACGTCCTGACTCGGGAAAGGTAAGGTTACCTCTACAGGTCTCCCAACTCGTGGTTAGACACATGATGGTAAATGCCGACAGACGTCCTGACTCGGGAAAGGTAAGGTTACCTCTACAGGTCTCCCAACTCGTGGTTAGACACATGATGGTAAATGCCGACAGACGTCCTGACTCGGGAAAGGTAAGGTTACCTCTACAGGTCTCCCAACTCGTGGTTAGACACATGATGGTAAATGCCGACACATCCTGACTCGGGAAAGGTAAGGTTACCTCTACAGGTCTCCCAACTCGTGGTTAGACACATGATGGTAAATGCCGACAGACTTCCTGACTCGGGAAAGGTAAGGTTACCTCTACAGGTCTCCCAACTCGTGGTTAGACACATGATGGTAAATGCCGACAGACGTCCTGACTCGGGAAAGGTAAGGTTACCTCTACAGGTCTCCCAACTCGTGGTTTGACACATGATGGTAAATGCCGACAGACGTCCTGACTCGGGAAAGGTAAGGTTACCTCTACAGGTCTCCCAACTCGTGGTTAGACACATGATGGTAAATGCCGACAGACGTCCTGACTCGGGAAAGGTAAGGTTACCTCTACAGGTCTCCCAACTCGTGGTTAGACACATGATGGTAAATGCCGACAGACGTCCTGACTCGGGAAAGGTAAGGTTACCTCTACAGGTCTCCCAACTCGTGGTTAGACACATGATGGTAAATGCCGACAGACGTCCTGACTCGGGAAAGGTAAGGTTACCTCTACAGGTCTCCCAACTCGTGGTTTGACACATGATGGTAAATGACCACTGGTGTATTTTCATGCGACTGTGTTGTGTTGGAACTCATTTCAGACTGAAGAACCCGAGGAACGTTCTTATTCATTGATCATTGACAACAAGGAACATTTCCTACATCTACAAAAGAACACGTATGTCAGTTTATTTTCTATTACGTACTAGTGATGACCTTATGACCTTACGTACTAGTAATGACCTTATGACCTTACGTACTAGTGATGACCTTATGTACTAGTGGTGACCTTACGTACTAGTGATGACCTTACGTACTAGTAATGACCTTACGTACAAGTGATGACCTTATGACCTTACGTACTAGTGATGACCTTACGAACTAGTGATGACCTTACGAACTAGTGATGACCTTACGTACTAGTGATGACCTTACGAACTAGTGATGACCTTACGTACTAGTGATGACCTTACGTACTAGTGATGACCTTACGTACTGGTGATGACCTTACGTACTAGTAATGACCTTATGACCTTACGTACTAGTGATGACCTTACGTACTGGTAATGACCTTACGTACTGGTAATAACCTTATGACCTTACGTACTAGTGATGACCTTACGTACTGGTGATGACCTTACGTACTGGTAATTCTATTCTTGTGGAGTGATCGTTGTATTTTTTCTTCTTTCGTCATCAGAGAGTTTTTATCCAAAAGCTTTGTTCAGTTTTCCCATGATGCCGCTGGGAATCTGACGCCTGCATATCCTAAACCTGATGTAAGTAGACTATGTTACAGAATGACATTGGGTGGATTGTAAAGGGGAGACTCGGGTGGGAGGTGGACTGGCGAGCTGGGTGGGGTGGGGACTGACGAGCTGGGTGGGGTGGGAGGTGGACTGACGAGCTGGGTGGGGTGGGAGGTGGACTGACGAGCTGGGTGGGGTGGGAGGGGGACTGACGAGCTGGGTGGGGTGGGAGGGGGACTGACGAGCTGGGTGGGGTGGGAGGGGGACTGACGAGCTGGGTGGGGTGGGAGGGGGGCTGACGAGCTGGGTGGGGTGGGAGGGGGACTGACGAGCTGGGTGGGGTGGGGACTGACGAGCTGGGTGGGGTGGGGGGGGGGGGGGGGGTGATTGTGAAGGCCAGGTCATCTGATGCAGCACTCCATCACTCTCCTTCTTGGTCAAATAGTCCTTACACAGCCTGGAGGTGTGTTGGGTCATTGTCCTGTTGAAAAACAAATTATAGTCCCACTAAGCGCAACCTAGATGGGATAGTAAATCGCTGCAGAATTCTGTGGTAGCCATGCTTGTTAAATGTGCCTTGAATTCTAAATAAATCTCAGACACTGTCACCAGTAAAGCATCGTCACACCACCACCTCCATGCTTCATGGTGGGAACCACACATGCAGAGATCATCCGTTCACCTACACTGCGTCTCACAAAGACACGGCGGTTGGAACCAAAAATCTCAAATTTAGACTCATCAGACCAAAGGACAGATTTCCACCGGTCGAATGTCCCATTGCTTGTGTTTCTTGGCCCAAGCACACCTGTTAATTGAAATGCATTCCAGGTGACTACCTCATAAAGCTGGTTGAGATAATTCCAAGAGTGTGCAAAGCTGTCATCAAGGAAAAGACTGGCTACTTTGAAGAATCTTAAATATATTTTGATTTGTTTTGGTTACTACATGATTCCATATGTGTTATTTCATAGTTGTGATGTCTTCACTATTATTCTACAATGTAGAAAATAGTAAAAATACAGAAAAACCCTTGAATGAGTAGGTGTCCAAACTGTTGACTGGTACTTTACATGCATACGTTATGGCTGTATATTTCCACATGGTGTTTTTAAATGACATGCCTGTTTATAGCTGTGTGTGTGTGTGTGTGTGTGTGTGTGTGTTTTGCAGGTCCATTGTTATTACCATGGAGATGTGGAGGATCATGAAGAATCTTTGGTCGCCCTCAGCACCTGCTCAGGCCTCAGGTCTGACTCTCATTCACTTATATATAATAATACTAACTCTCAGTACCTACTGACCTCAGGTCTGTCTCTCATTCACTTATATATAATATAATAATACTAACTCTCAGTACCTACTGACCTCAGGTCTGTCTCTCATTCACTTATATATAATAATACTAACCATAAACTACAGAGGACCATGTTCTACTAACTACAGAGGACCGTGTTCTACTAACTGAACTATAGAGGACCGTGTTCTACTAACTACAGAGGACCGTGTTCTACTAACTGAACTACAGAGGACCATGTTCTACTAACTGAACTACAGAGGACCGTGTTCTACTAACTGAACTACAGAGGACCGTGTTCTACTAACTGAACTACAGAGGACCATGTTCTACTAACTGAACTACAGAGGACCATGTTCTACTAACTGAACTACAGAGGACCATGTTCTACTAACTGACCTACAGAGGACCATGTTCTACTAACTGAACTACAGAGGACCATGTTCTACTAACTGAACTACAGAGGACCACGTTCTACTAACTGAACTACAGAGGACCATGTTCTACTAACTGAACTACAGAGGACCATGTTCTACTAACTGAACTACAGAGGACCATGTTCTACTAACTGAACTACAGAGGACCATGTTCTACTAACTGAACTACAGAGGACCATGTTCTACTAACTGAACTACAGAGGACCATGTTCTACTAACTGAACTACAGAGGACCATGTTCTACTAACTGAACTACAGAGGACCATGTTCTACTAACTGAACTACAGAGGACCATGTTCTACTAACTGACCTACAGAGGACCATGTTCTACTAACTGAACTACAGAGGACAACGTTCTACTAACTGAACTACAGAGGACAACGTTCTACTAACTGAACTACAGAGGACCATGTTCTACTAACTGAACTACAGAGGACCATGTTCTACTAACTGAACTACAGGGGACCATGTTCTACTAACTGACCTACAGAGGACCATGTTCTACTAACTGAACTACAGAGGACCGTGTTCTACTAACTGAACTACAGAGGACCATGTTCTACTAACTGACCTACAGAGGACCATGTTCTACTAACTGAACTACAGAGGACCATGTTCTACTAACTGAACTACAGAGGACCATGTTCTACTAACTGAACTACAGGGGACCATGTTCTACTAACTGAACTACAGAGGACAACGTTCTACTAACTGAACTACAGAGGACAACGTTCTACTAACTGAACTACAGAGGACCATGTTCTACTAACTGAACTACAGAGGACCATGTTCTACTAACTGAACTACAGGGGACCATGTTCTACTAACTGACCTACAGAGGACCATGTTCTACTAACTGAACTACAGAGGACCGTGTTCTACTAACTGAACTACAGAGGACCATGTTCTACTAACTGACCTACAGAGGACCATGTTCTACTAACTGAACTACAGAGGACCATGTTCTACTAACTGAACTACAGAGGACCGTGTTCTACTAACTGAACTACAGAGGACCGTGTTCTACTAACTGAACTACAGAGGACCATGTTCTACTAACTGAACTACAGAGGACCATGTTATACTAACTGAACTACAGAGGACCATGTTCTACTAACTGAACTACAGAGGACCATGTTCTACTAACTGAACTACAGAGGACCATGTTCTACTAACTGAACTACAGAGGACCGTGTTCTACTAACTGAACTACAGAGGACCGTGTTCTACTAACTGAACTACAGAGGACCGTGTTCTACTAACTGAACTGCAGAGGACCATGTTCTACTAACTGAACTACAGAGGACCGTGTTCTACTAACTGAACTACAGAGGACCGTGTTCTACTAACTGAACTACAGAGGACCGTGTTCTACTAACTGACCTACAGAGGACCGTGTTCTACTAACTGACCTACAGAGGACCATGTTCTACTAACTGAACTACAGAGGACCGTGTTCTACTAACTGAACTACAGAGGACCGTGTTCTACTAACTGAACTGCAGAGGACCATGTTCTACTAACTGAACTACAGAGGACCATGTTCTACTAACTGAACTACAGAGGACCATGTTCTACTAACTGAACTACAGAGGACCGTGTTCTACTAACTGAACTACAGAGGACCATGTTCTACTAACTGAACTACAGAGGACCGTGTTCTACTAACTGAACTACAGAGGACCGTGTTCTACTAACTGAACTACAGAGGGCCGTGTTCTACTAACTGAACTACAGAGGGCCGTGTTCTACTAACTGAACTACAGAGGACCGTGTTCTACTAACTGAACTACAGAGGACCACGTTCTACTAACTGAACTACGGAAGACCATGTTCTACTAACTGAACTACAGAGGACCATGTTCTACTAACTGAACTACAGAGGACCATGTTCTACTAACTGAACTACAGAGGACCATGTTCTACTAACTGAACTACAGAGGACCATGTTCTACTAACTGAACTACAGAGGACCACATGTTTTTGTATTTGTAGACCTGTATATAGGGGTTGTGTTTTATTCCACATCCAGTGTTCCAATCAGAGGGCTTGAAGTGTCTCTTAACAAGGAAGTTCTCCAGTCCTTTCTGACTTTCTCTGTCCTCTAATAGTTTACTGGTTTGTCTAACCAGTTATCCTGACTTTCCCTGTCCTCCTAATAGTTTATTGGTTTGTCTAACCAGTTATCCTGACTTTCCCAGTCCTCTAATAGTTTACTGGTTTGTCTAACCAGTTATCCTGACTTTACCAGTCCTCTAATAGTTTGCTGGTTTGTCTAACCAGTTATCCTGACTTTCCCAGTCCTCTAATAGTTTACTGGTTTGTCTAACCAGTTATCCTGACTTTACCAGTCCTCTAATAGTTTACTGGTTTGTCTAACCAGTTATCCTGACTTTCTCTGTCCTCTAATAGTTTACTGGTTTGTCTAACCAGTTATCCTGACTTTCCCAGTCCTCTAATAGTTTATTGGTTTGTCTAACCAGTTATCCTGACTTTCCCAGTCCTCTAATAGTTTACTGGTTTGTCTAACCAGTTATCCTGACTTTCCCAGTCCTCTACTACTAATCGCTGACTTCAGCTTGATTCCAGGACGTGTTGTTTAACCATTGTGGTGATCTTGTGAATGAAAAGATATTTGTCAGCATTGATTTGTGAATCCGTCTGTTATACTTCTTCTTCGTAGGGGTGTCATTCTCCTTGGCAACCAGAGTTATGGGCTGGAACCAGTCAAGCAGTCGACAAACAACGAGCACCTCCTCTACCGCCTGGAGCACAGCCAATCGGAGCCCTTTGTCTGCGGAGTGACCAATGAGACGTCGCGCACTGAGAGTCACTCGTCTTTCGACCCATCCCTCTCGATGACGGCACTGTTACGGGTTGGGATGTTTCCATTACACAGCATGGCAGAATGTATCAGATATTAAAGTGTTTTCAGGGGGAATGTCCTGGATGTCTGTCACACTAAGCATGGAGGTGAATGGATGTACCAGTCTCACCTAGGACTTCCTGTCATTTCTTCTTCTTCTTCTTCTTAACAGAGAAAACGTAATCTACCTCAGACCAGATATGTAGAGTTGGTGTTGGTTGCTGACTTTCTCAGGGTAAAATACTTACTATTTTTCTAATTTTATAGATGATGTATAACTTGTGTAGGCGAACACAGAGGTTTTCTGACCTCTCCTCTTGGACGCCCAGCCGTTCCATGTATTTTAACTATTCCCCAGCTAAGATTCAACTGGTCAACTAATCATCAAGCCCTTTTCAGTAGGTAAATCAGGTGAGATAGTTCAGGGCTACAACAAAATTGTGAAATTGTCTGAAGGTTCCTCGAGGAGAGGTTTCAGAGCCACTTGCCTCATGTATAATCATAAGTTAATGCTACTCCAATGGGTTATATTAGAATGTATTCCTACATGATGATCAGCTGACTGAGTTCTGCCTCTTTCTGACCATGACCACAGTACACCTACAAGAAGAAGAACGAGACAGCGGTGCGAGAGGAGATGGTGGAACTAGCCAATCTGCTGGATGGGGTGACAAAACATCTTTCTCGCTCTCTCTGTCTCTGTCTCTGTCTCTCTCTGTCTCTCTCTGTCTCTCTCTGTCTCTCTCTGTCTCTCTCTGTCTCTGTCTGTCTCTCTCTCTCTCAAGCAAACAACAATGTTACACTGAAATGTACTTCCTTAATTCTCTTCATCCTCATTGAGACATACGGCTACAATGAGCTCTAATAATTACAGTAGTTTTATATAGGGTGCAACAGGTCAGCTACCGGGTCCAGATTTGAATTTGAAGGTGCTAGACTATGTGGCTGTATATCTGTTGTTGTCTGTAAATAATTAGCATGACGTGATATATTTACTCTGTATTGTTCTGTATTCGTCTCCAGTACTATAAGAGGCTGAATATCCGCGTGGTGCTGGTAGGCCTGGAGATCTTTAAGGAAGCCAACCCCTTCAGTGTGGAAGGCTCTGCGGGGGAAGTGTTGGGACTGTTCGTCAAGTGGAGGAAGACCGTACTGCTACCGCGGATCAGGCATGATGACGCACAGCTAATTGTGTGAGTGGAAGAGATGTAATGGTTCTGATTGGCTCAGTTGGTAAGAGAATGATGCCTGATAGGTTCGTGGGTTCAGTTCCCATAGTGATCACTTGTACACATATTACCAATGCATACAGTCACTCCAGTATGTACGTGGCTTTGGAAAAAAACTGTCTGCTAAGTGGTATATTCTGTTGTGTTAGATATTTGCATATGTCAGTATATTTTAATTACGTTTGTCTCCTTTAAAAATAAAATGGTTCCGTTTTAAAATTTGAATACCTCTGGTGTATATAGTCTGTTTTAATATTTGAATACCTCTGGTGTATATAGTCGTTAGTCAGGTCTGTGATTAACATCTGAAGACAGGCTATCATGTGTTCGTCTATAATACTGAGCAGGTTGTCTCCAGTCGCTGCATAACAATGACTAGTTGATAGATGTTTAAATTGTGTTCCCGATACCCGATCATCTTAAACCCTACGAGGTCCGGACCACTGCTGGTTTTCTCCTCTACCTGATAGTGAATATATCACCCACCTGGTGTCCCAGGTCTAAATCAGTCCCTGATTAGAGAGGGGAATCACCCACCTGGTGTCCCAGGTCTAAATCAGGCCCTGATCATTAATATCACCCCACCTGGTGTCCCAGGTCTAAATCAGGCCCTGATTAGAGGGGAATCGCCCACCTGGTGTTCCAGGTCTAAATCAGGCCCTGATTAGAGGGGAATCACCCACCTGGTGTTCCAGGTCTAAATCAGTCCCTGATTAAAAAGGGGAATCACCCACCTGGTGTCCCAGGTCTAAATCAGGCCCTGATCATTAATATCACCCCACCTGGTGTCCCAGGTCTAAATCAGGCCCTGATTAAAGAGGGGAATCACCCACCTGCTGTCTCAGGTCTAAATCAGGCCCTGATCATTATTATCACCCCACCTGGTGTCCCAGGTCTAAATCAGGCCCTGATTTGAGAGGGGAATCACCCACCTGGTGTCCCAGGTCTAAATCAGGCCCTGATTAGAGAGGGGGATCACCCACCTGCTGTCTCAGGTCTAAATCAGGCCCTGATCGTTAATATCACCCCACCTGGTGTCCCAGGTCTAAATCAGGCCCTGATCATTAATATCACCCCACCTGGTGTCCCAGGTCTAAATCAGGCCCTGATTTGAGAGGGGAATCACCCACCTGGTGTCCCAGGTCTAAATCAGGCCCTGATTAGAGAGGGGAATCACCCACCTGCTGTCTCAGGTCTAAATCAGGCCCTGATCGTTAATATCACCCCACCTGGTGTCCCAGGTCTAAATCAGGCCCTGATCATTAATATCACCCCACCTGGTGTCCCAGGTCTAAATCAGGCCCTGATTAGATGGGAATGACCCACCTGGTGTCCCAGGTCTAAATCAGGCCCTGATTAGAGGGGAATCACCCACCTGGTGTCCCAGGTCTAAATCAGGCCCTGATTAGAGGGGAATCACCCACCTGGTGTCCCAGGTCTAAATCAGGCCCTGATTAGAGGGGAATCACCCACCTGGTGTCCCAGGTCTAAATCAGGCCCTGATTAGAGGGGAATCACCCACCTGGTGTCCCAGGTCTAAATCAGGCCCTGATTAGAGGGGAATCACCCACCTGGTGTCCCAGGTCTAAATCAGGCCCTGATTAGAGGGGAATCACCCACCTGGTGTCCCAGGTCTAAATCAGGCCCTGATTAGAGGGGAATCACCCACCTGGTGTCCCAGGTCTAAATCAGGCCCTGATTAGAGGTGAATCCCCCACCTGGTGTCCCATGTTTCCCCAGTGGTCTGTTAGTTGATCATCTTTGTCCTGTAATGTTTTTCTCTCCCTGTTTCCCCAGTGGTCTGGCGGGAGCGTATGCAGGAGGGATCCTGGGCATGGCGTTCGTGGGCACAGTGTGTTCGATGGCCACAGCTGGAGGAATCAATGTGGTTAGTAGTGATAGGTTTGGGTCCTAAGCTTCATGTAGTATTCACCATTAGGTGTAGTATTCATCAGTAGGTATGTAGTATTCACCATTAGGTATGTAGTATTCACCATTAGGTATGTAGTATTCATCAGTAGGTATGTAGTATTCATCAGTAGGTATATAGTATTCATCAGTAGGTATGTAGTATTCATCAGTAGGTATGTAGTATTCATCAGTAGGTATGTAGTATTCATCAGTAGGTATGTAGTATTCATCAGTAGGTATGTAGTATTCATCAGTAGGTATGTAGTATTCATCAGTAGGTATGTAGTATTCATCAGTAGGTATGTAGTATTCATCAGTAGGTATGTAGTATTCACCATTAGGTGTAGTATTCATCAGTAGGTATGTAGTATTCATCAGTAGGTATGTAGTATTCATCAGTAGGTATGTAGTATTCATCAGTAGGTATGTAGTATTCATCAGTAGGTATGTAGTATTCACCATTAGGTGTAGTATTCACCATTAGGTGTAGTATTCATCAGTAGGTATGTAGTATTCACCATTAGGTATATAGTATTCATCAGTAGGTATGTAGTATTCATCAGTAGGTATGTAGTATTCATCAGTAGGTATGTAGTATTCATCAGTAGGTATATAGTATTCACCATTAGGTGTAGTATTCACCATTAGGTATATAGTATTCATCAGTAGGTATATAGTATTCACCATTAGGTGTAGTATTCACCATTAGGTATATAGTATTCATCAGTAGGTATATAGTATGCATCAGTAGGTATGTAGTATTCACCATTAGGTGTAGTATTCACCATTAGGTATGTAGTATTCACCATTAGGTGTAGTATTCACCGGTAGGTATGTAGTATTCATCAGTAGGTATGTAGTATTCATCAGTAGGTATGTAGTATTCATCAGTAGGTATGTAGTATTCATCAGTAGGTATGTAGTATTCATCAGTAGGTATGTAGTATTCATCAGTAGGTATGTAGTATTCATCGGTGGGTATGTAGTATTCATCAGTAGGTATGTAGTATTCATCGGTGGGTATGTAGTATTCACCAGTAGGTATGTAGTATTCACCGGTAGGTATGTAGTATCATTAGGTATGTAGCAGATTAATCATTGTAACCTAGCCAGGACCCTAACACCTAGCAGACTAATCATTGTAACCTAGCCAGAGACAGGACCCTAACACCTAGCAGACTAAGCATTGTAACCTAGACAGGACCCTAACACCTAGTAGACTAATCAGTGTAACCTAGACAGGACCCTAACACCTAGTAGACTAATCAGTGTAACCTAGACAGGACCCTAACACCTAGTAGACTAATCATTATAACCTAGACAGGACCCTAACACCTAGCAGACTAATCAGTGTAACCTAGACAGGACCCTAACACCTAGTAGACTAATCAGTGTAACCTAGACGGGACCCTAACACCTAGTAGTCTAATCATTGTAACCTAGACAGGACCCTAACACCTAGTAGACTAATCATTATAACCTAGACAGGACCCTAACACCTAGCAGACTAATCAGTGTAACCTAGACAGGACCCTAACACCTAGTAGACTAATCAGTGTAACCTAGACGGGACCCTAACACCTAGTAGACTAATCATTGTAACCTAGACAGGACCCTAACACCTAGTAGACTAATCATTGTAACCTAGACAGGACCCTAACACCTAGCAGACTAATCATTGTAACCTAGCCAGAGACAGGACCCTAACACCTAGTAGTCTAATCATTGTAACCTAGACAGGACCCTAACACCTAGTAGTCTAATCATTGTAACCTAGACAGGACCCTAACACCTAGCAGACTAATCATTGTAACCTAGCCAGGACCCTAACGCCTAGCAGACTAATCATTGTAACCTAGACAGGACCCTAACACCTAGTAGACTAATCATTGTAACCTAGCCAGAGACAGGACCCTAACACCTAGCAGACTAATCATTGTAACCTAGCCAGAGACAGGACCCTAACACCTAGTAGACTAATCATTGTAACCTAGACAGGACCCTAACACCTAGCAGACTAATCATTGTAACCTAGCCAGAGACAGGACCCTAACACCTAGTAGTCTAATCATTGTAACCTAGCCAGAGACAGGACCCTAACACCTAGTAGTCTAATCATTGTAACCTAGACAGGACCCTAACACCTAGTAGTCTAATCATTGTAACCTAGACAGGACCCTAACACCTAGCAGACTAATCATTGTAACCTAGCCAGGACCCTAACGCCTAGCAGACTAATCATTGTAACCTAGACAGGACCCTAACACCTAGTAGACTAATCATTGTAACCTAGCCAGGACCCTAACGCCTAGCAGACTAATCATTGTAACCTAGCCAGCTAGTACCGTCTGAGGCTGTGGGTGTTAGTGTTGTGAGGTTGTGTCAGCCACCTGATAGGTCTAGATTATTCATGAATCAGATAGTAACCTAGCCAGCTAGTACCGTCTGAGGCTGTGGTTGTTAGTGTTGTGAGGTTGTGTCAGCCACCTGATAGGTCTAGATTATTCATGAGTCAGATAGTAACCTAGCCAGCTAGTACCGTCTGAGGCTGTGGTTGTTAGTGTTGTGAGGTTGTGTCAGCCACCTGATAGGTCTAGATTATTCATGAGTCAGATAGTAACCTAGCCAGCTAGTACCGTCTGAGGCTGTGGTTGTTAGTGTTGTGAGGTTGTGTCAGCCACCTGATAGGTCTAGATTATTCATGAGTCAGATAGTAACCTAGCCAGCTAGTACCGTCTGAGGCTGTGGTTGTTAGTGTTGTGAGGTTGTGTCAGCCACCTGATAGGTCTAGATTATTCATGAGTCAGATAGTAACCTAGCCAGCTAGTACCGTCTGAGGCTGTGGTTGTTAGTGTTGTGAGGTTGTGTCAGCCACCTGATAGGTCTAGATTATTCATGAGTCAGATAGTAACCTAGCCAGCTAGTACCGTCTGAGGCTGTGGTTGTTAGTGTTGTGAGGTTGTGTCAGCCACCTGATAGGTCTAGATTTATTCATGAGTCAGATAGTAACCTAGCCAGCTAGTACCGTCTGAGGCTGTGGTTGTTAGTGTTGTGAGGTTGTGTCAGCCACCTGATAGGTCTAGATTATTCATGAGTCAGTCAGATGTAGAAGACAATAGTGCAGTTTGTTCTCAGACACACCATGACTTCCTCCCAAATGGCACCCTATTGGTCTGCTTCACAAATGGCACCCTATCGCACGGCACCCTATCGCACGGCACCCTATTCCCCTTTTAAACACTACTTTTTTACCCGGAGCCTTGATCAACAGTAGTGCACTATAAAATAAATAGGGTTCTATAGGGCCCTGGTCTAAAGTAGTGCACTATAAAATAAATAGGGTTCTATAGGGCCCTGGTCTAAAGTAGTGCACTATAAAATAAATAGGGTTCTATAGGGCTCTGGTCTAAAGTAGTGCACTATAAAATAAATAGGGTTCTATAGGGCCCTGGTCTAAAGTAGTGCACTATAAAATAAATAGGGTTCTATAGGGCCCTGGTCTAAAGTAGTGCACTATAAAATAAATAGGGTTCTATAGGGCCCTGGTCTAAAGTAGTGCACTATAAAATAAATAGGGTTCTATAGGGCCCTGGTCTAAAGTAGTGCACTATAAAATAAATAGGGTTCTATAGGGCCCTGGTCTAAAGTAGTGCACTATAAAAGAAATAGGGTTCTATAGGGCCCTGGTCTAAAGTAGTGCACTATAAAATAAATAGGGTTCTATAGGGCCCTGGTCTAAAGTAGTGCACTATAAAAGAAATAGGGTTCTATAGGGCCCTGGTCTAAAGTAGTGCACTATAAAATAAATAGGGTTCTATAGGGCCCTGGTCTAAAGTAGTGCACTATAAAAGAAATAGGGTTCTATAGGGCCCTGGTCTAAAGTAGTGCACTATAAAATAAATAGGGTTCTATAGGGCCCTGGTCTAAAGTAGTGCACTATATAGGGAATAGGGTTCTATAGGGCTCTGGTCTAAAGTAGTGCACTATATAGGGAATAGGGTGCCATTTGGGACACATCACAGGAGTTAATCTGCTATGCAAATGTAAACAGGTGAAACCAGTCCACGATGACGAAGCACAGTGTGTTTGTGTCATTCCACAGATTCTTCTTCGTGTGGTAATGTACCGTGTGTAACACCATGTTCCAAAGGCTCCTGCTAACATTTATAGTATTCAGAGGGGTTTTTTCCCAACTCCATTTGGGTTTTTGGTTTAAATCAATTGTCATTTTCTCCTTTAAACATATATATATATATATATTTAACCATTCCACATCTGAACAGCATGTGGTCTTCTATCTCCACAGTATAGTGGTGACGGTCTGGGCTACGTCTCTACTGTCGTGGCCCACGAGATGGGCCATAACCTGGGCATGAATCACGACGACAGCCGCTGTAGCTGTAATGGAGGGAGCTGTATCATGGCTGCCTCGGCAACGTAAGTAAAGTACTGGCCTCGACTGTCATCGCCACAAAAAACCCCTAAAGCAACATTCTCCTTTCCTGAGCGTTGTCTTTTTCAGAGGCCATCTGCTATTCAACCTGTTTGTTGAACTATAGTATATATATATAGTATATATATTAACTGTAAGGTTGCCACTGTATTGGTCAACATTATTTACACTCACCTGCTGAGTGAATTTTTTTATTTTATTTTAACCTTTATTTAACTCGGCAAGTCAGTTAAGAACAAATTCTTTATTTTCAATGACGGCCTAAGAACAGTGGGGTTAACTGCCTGTTCAGGGGCAGAACGACAGATTTGTACCTTGTCAGCTCGGGGGTTTGAACTTGCAACTTTCCGGTTACTAGTCCAACGCTCTAACCACTAGGCTACCCTGCCGCCCCACTATATATACAAAAGTATGTGGACGCCCCTTCAAATTAGTGGATCTGGTTCATTCGGGCCCACACCCATTGCTGACAAGTGTATAAAATCTAGCACACCGCCATGCAATCTCCATAGACAAACATTGGCAGTAGAATGGCCCCATACTGAAGAGCTCAGTGACTTTCAACGTGGCACCGTCATAGGATGCCACCTTTCCAACAAGACAGTTGGAAAGGTTTCTGCCCTGCTAGAGCTGCCCCCCGGTCAACTGTAAGTGCTGTTATTGTGAAGAGGAAACGTCTAGGAGCAACAACTGCTCAGCCACGAAGTGGTAGGCCATACAAGCTGCCAGAACGGGACCGCAGAGTCCTGGGACAAGTAGAGCGTAAATATAGTCTGTCCTCGTTTGCAACACTCACTACAGAGTTCCAAACTGCCTCTGGAAGCAACGTCAGCACAAGAACTGTTCATCAAGAGCTTCATGAAATGAGTTTCCGTGGCTGAGCAGCCGCACACAAGCCTAAGATCACCATGCACAATGCCAAGCGTCGGCTGGAGTGGTGTGGAGCTCACCACCGTTGGACTCTGGAGCAGTAGAAATGCGTTCTCTGAATCACGCTTTTCCATCTGGCAGTCTGACGGACAAATCTGGGTTTGGTGCCAGGAGAACGCTACCTGCCCCAATGCATAGTGCCAACTGTAAAGTTTGGTGGAGGAGGAATAATGGTCTGGGGCTGTTTTTCATGGTTCGGGCCCCTTAGTTCCAGTGAAGGGAAATCTTAACGCTACAGCATACAATGACATTCTAGATGATTCTGTACTTCCAACTTTGTGGCAACAGTTTGGGGAAGGCCCTTTCCTGTTTCAGCATGACAATGCCCTTTTGCACAAAGCGAGGTCCATACAGAAATTATTTGTCGAGATCTGTGTGGAAGAACTTGACTGGCCTGCACAAAGCCCTGACCTGAAGCCTTCCCAGAAGAGTGGAGGCTGTTATAGCAGCAATGTTCCAACATCTAGTGGAAAGCCTTCCCAGAAGAGTGGAGGCTGTTATAGCAGCAAAGGGGGACCAACTCCATATTAATGCCCATGATTTTGGAATGAGATGTTTGACGAGCAGAAATCCACATACTTTTGTCCATATTGATAAGTGTATGTCTCATAGAAATGGAGTCATTGATTGTGACTGATTTGATTGATTCCATCGGTGTGGTATTCATGTACAGCGTCGTCTGTCTTCCCCTCCCCAGTGGATCCACCCTCTTCAGTGACTGTAGTGCCTCTGACTTTGAGCGCCTGGTCCTGCGTGGAGGAGGGGTGTGTCTGTTGAACCAGCCCTCCCAGTCCAACATCGTCTCTGTGGGTAAATGTGGCAACGGAATGTTAGAGGAAGGAGAGGACTGTGACTGTGGAACACCCCAGGTACTGTCTGACTCACCTGTCTTCCTGTCTGTCCTTACCTGTCTTCCTGTCTGACTTACCTGTCTTCCTGTCTGACTCACCTATCTTCCTGTCTGTCCTTATCTGTCTTCCTGTCTGTCTTCCTGTCTGTCCTTATCTGTCTTCCTGTCTGTCCTTATCTGTCTTCCTGTCTGTCCTTACCTGTCTTCCTGTCGGACTTACCTGTCTTCCTGTCGGACTTACCTGTCTTCCTGTCTGACTTACCTGTCTTCCTGTCTGACTCACCTGTCTTCCTGTCTGACTCACCTGTCTTCCTGTCTGACTCACCTGTCTTCCTGTCTGACTCACCTGTCTTCCTGTCTGTCCTTACATTCGTTGATTCACTTGAATGGCTTTCTATTATGCTTGATTCGTTGATTCACTCACACATTGAATGGCTTTCTATTATGCTTGATTCGTTGATTCATTCACACATTGAATGGCTTTCTATTATGCTTGATTCGTTGATTCATTCACACATTGAATGGCTTTCTATTATGCTTAATTCGTTGATTCATTCACACATTGATTGATGATGTATAATTGATTCAGAATGATTTTTCTAATATATATAACATTTCTAATGTTACTTTGTGTTAATGGGAGCTTTGGCTGAGTGTTGTATTTTGGATTCAATAAGGATCCCCATTAGTTCTGTCAAGGCAGCAGCTACTCTTCCTGGGGTTTATTATGGATCCCCATTAGTTCCTGCCAAGGCAGCAGCTACTCTTCCTGGGGTTTATTATGGATCCCCATTAGTTCTGTCAAGGCAGCAGCTACTCTTCCTGGGGTTTATTAAGGATCCCCATTAGTTCCTGCCATGGCAGCAGCTACTCTTCCTGGGGTTTATTATGGATCCCCATTAGTTCTGTCAAGGCAGCAGCTACTCTTCCTGGGGTTTATTAAGGATCCCCATTAGTTCTGTCAAGGCAGCAGCTACTCTTCCTGGGGTTTATTAAGGATCCCCATTAGTTCTGTCAAGGCAGCAGCTACTCTTCCTGGGGTTTATTATGGATCCCCATTAGTTCCTGCCAAGGCAGCAGCTACTCTTCCTGGGGTTTATTATGGATCCCCATTAGTTCTGTCAAGGCAGCAGCTACTCTTCCTGGGGTTTATTATGGATCCCCATTAGTTCCTGCCAAGGCAGCAGCTACTCTTCCTGGGGTTTATTATGGATCCCCATTAGTTCTGTCAAGGCAGCAGCTACTCTTCCTGGGGTTTATTAAGGATCCCCATTAGTTCCTGCCATGGCAGCAGCTACTCTTCCTGGGGTTTATTATGGATCCCCATTAGTTCTGTCAAGGCAGCAGCTACTCTTCCTGGGGTTTATTAAGGATCCCCATTAGTTCTGTCAAGGCAGCAGCTACTCTTCCTGGGGTTTATTATGGATCCCCATTAGTTCCTGCCAAGGCAGCAGCTACTCTTCCTGGGGTTTATTATGGATCCCCATGAGTTCCTGCCAAGGCAGCAGCTACTCTTCCTGGGGTTTATTATGGATCCCCATTAGTTCTGTCAAGGCAGCAGCTACTCTTCCTGGGGTTTATTATGGATCCCCATTAGTTCTGTCAAGGCAGCAGCAACTCTTCCTGTGGTTTATTATGGATCCCCATTAATTCCTGCCAAGGCAGCAGCTACTCTTCCTGGGGTTCATTATGGATCCCCATTAGTTCCTGCCAAGGCAGCAGCTACTCTTCCTGGGGTTCATTATGGATCCCCATTAGTTCCTGCCAAGGCAGCAGCTACTCTTCCTGGGGTTTGTTATGGATCCCCATTAGTTCCTGCCAAGGCAGCAGCTACTCTTCCTGGAGTTTATTATGGATCCCCATTAGTTCCTGCCAAGGCAGCAGCTACTCTTCCTGGGGTTTATTATGGATCCCCATTAGTTCCTGCCAAGGCAGCAGCTACTCTTCCTGGGGTTCATTATGGATCCCCATTAGTTCCTGCCAAGGCAGCAGCTACTCTTCCTGGGGTTTATTATGGATCCCCATTAGTTCTGTCAAGGCAGCAGCTACTCTTCCTGGGGTTTATTATGGATCCCCATTAGTTCCTGCCAAGGCAGCAGCTACTCTTCCTGGGGTTTATTATGGATCCCCATTAGTTCTGTCAAGGCAGCAGCTACTCTTCCTGGGGTTTATTATGGATCCCCATTAGTTCCTGCCAAGGCAGCAGCTACTCTTCCTGGGGTTTATTATGGATCCCCATTAGTTCCTGCCAAGGCAGCAGCTACTCTTCCTGGGGTTTATTATGGATCTCCATTAGTTCCTGCCAAGGCAGCAGCTACCCTTCCTGGGGTTTATTATGGATCCCCATTAGTTCCTGTCAAGGCAGCAGCTACTCTTCCTGGGGTTTATTATGGATCCCCATTAGTTCCTGTCAAGGCAGCAGCTACTCTTCCTGGGGTTTATTATGGATCCCCATAGTTCCTGCCAAGGCAGCAGCTACCCTTCCTGGGGTTTATTATGGATCCCCATGAGTTCCTGCCAAGGCAGCAGCTACTCTTCCTGGGGTTTATTGTGGATCCCCGTTAGTTCCTGCCAAGGCAGCAGCTACTCTTCCTGGGGTTTATTATGGATCCCCATTAGTCCCAGCCAAGGCAGCAGCTACTGTACCTGAGGTCCAACAACATTAAGGCAGTTAAATATAATTAAACATTTACATTTCAACAGATTTCACAACACATTGTGTGTGTTCTCTAAGGCCACTACTTTACAGTACAAAGTGTGTGTGTCCTCCCAGTCCCACTGTTTCATAAGGTTTATTTTTGCCTGTTTAAAAACCAATCTGATTCTACTGCTGCATCAGTTACCTGATGTGGAATAGAGTTCCATGTAGTCATGGCTCTGTAGTACTGTGGAATAGAGTTCCATGTAGTCATGGCTCTATGTAGTACTGTGGAATAGAGTTCCATGTAGTCATGGCTCTATGTAGTACTGTGGAATAGAGTTCCATGTAGTCATGGCTCTATGTAGTACTGTGGAATAGAGTTCCATGTAGTCATGGCTCTATGTAGTACTGTGGAATAGAGTTTCATGTAGTCATGGCTCTATGTAGTACTGTGGAATAGAGTTCCATGTAGTCATGTCTCTATGTAGTACTGTGGAATAGAGTTCCATGTAGTCATGGCTCTATGTAGTACTGTGGAATAGAGTTCCATGTAGTCATGGCTCTATGTAGTACTGTGGAATAGAGCTCCATGTAGTCATGGCTCTATGTAGTACTGTGGAATAGAGTTCCATGTAGTCATGGCTCTATGTAGTACTGTGGAATAGAGTTCCATGTAGTCATGGCTCTGTGTAGTACTGTGGAATAGAGTTCCATGTAGTCATGGCTCTATGTAGTACTGTGGAATAGAGTTCCATGTAGTCATGGCTCTATGTAGTACTGTGGAATAGAGTTCCATGTAGTCATGGCTCTATGTAGTACTGTGCACCTCCCATAGTCTGTTCTGGACTTGGGGACTGTGAAGAGACCTCTGGTGGCATGTCTTGTGGGGTATGCGTGATGAAGTCAATCTCTCCTCTACATTGAGCCAGGACATATGATTAATGTTAGCTGTCCGTGTACATCCAAGGGCCAGCCGTGCTGTCTGTTCTGAGACAATTGTAATTTCCCATGTCCTTCTTTTGTGGCACGTGACCACAAGACTGGACAGTAGTCCAGGTGCCACAAAACTCAGGCCTGCAAGTGCTGTTAAGGCAGAGCAGTGCTTTATTATGGACAGACTTCTCCCCATCTTAGCTACTGTTGTATTACTGTGTTTTCACCATGACTGTTCACAATCTATGGTTACTACAAGCAGTTTAGTCACCTCAACTTGCTCAACTTCCACATTCATTACAAGATTTTGGTGAGGTAAGGGTTTAGTGAATGATTTGTCCCAAATACTTTCAGCTTATTTATATTGCCACCCATTCTTAAACTGACTGCAGCTCTTATTGCAGTGATTTCACTTGCTGTGGTAGCTGACGTGATGAGTCATAGACACAGTATTTTCTCAGTGCCAATTGCAGCTCATTAGTAAAGATTGAACAAAGCAAGGGGCCTAGACAGCTGCCCTGGGGAATGCCTGACTCTACCAGGATTATGTTGGCTTCCGTTAAAGAACACCCCCTGGGTTCTGTTAGACAGGTAACTCTTTATCCACAATATAGCAAGTGGTGTAAAGCCATAACACAGATGTTTTTCCAACAGCAGATTATGACCGATAATGTCAGAAGATGGACTGAAGTCTAAAAAAAAACATCCCCCACAATCTGTTAATTTAATCTGTTAACAGGCTGATTGGTTGGCTGTTTGATCCAGTAAAGGGTGCTTTGCTATTCTTGGGTAGCGGAATGACTTTTGCTTCCCTCCAGGCCTGGGGGCATACACTTTCCTGTAAGGCTTAGATTGAAGATATGGAAAATAGGAGTGGCAATATCGTTCAATATTATCCTCAGTCATTTTCCATCAAAAATGTCAGACCCAGGTAGCTTGTCATGATTGATAGACAACACTTTTTAAATAATTCAAAATTACAATGCATGTATTTTATAATTTGGTCAGTTATCCATGGATGTGTCGGTTCAGAATTTAGTTTTTGACATGCCTAAGTTTACTAATCTTGCCGATGTTGCAGGAATGTACCAATAAGTGCTGTGACGCGGCCACCTGTAAGTTGACCTGGGGATCGGCCTGCGCTCAGGGAGCCTGCTGCAAGGACTGCAAGGTTAGTCCAGCTGCTGTCGGTCTTCAAAACCGTATGGATTAGGGCGCTCCCCAAACCGGACAGCAAATCAATGATCTTCAATGAAAGCAGTTTGTTGGTGGGGGAGGGCCTAGGATTGTGTTGAGCTATTTCGTCAGAGGTTTCAACTTGGGAGGTGTCAACTTTTGATTTTAAATATGAAAACCGATTTTGAAAATTTATGTTTCTCCGGCCTAATTTCTCTCCAATTTTTCAGATCAGCGTGTCAGGGACACCGTGCAGGGGATCTGTCAACTCATGCGACCTCCCAGAATACTGCAACGGCTCCACCTCCTACTGTCCATCTGACTTCTATATCATGGATGGGCTTCTCTGTGAGAACAACGCGGCGTACTGTTATGAGGGCCGCTGCCAGACCTACGACTACCAATGCAAACATCTTTTTGAAACAGGTACAAAATAAACATATTTATATATTTTATTTTCTATATTTTATTTTTATTTTTTATATTTTATTTTTATTTTAAATATTGTATTTAATTTAAATTGTATATATTTTATATTTATTTTATACATTTTATTTTATATATTTTATTTTATTTTTATATTATATATTTTATTTTAATTTTATATATTTGATTTTAATTTTATATATTTTATTTTATTTTAATTTTATATATTTGATTTTATTTTAATTTTATATATTTGATTTTATTTTAATTTTATATATTTGATTTTATTTTTATATTATATATTTTATTTTAATTTTATATATTTTATTTTATTTTTATATTATATATTTTATTTTAATTTTATATATTTTATTTTAATTTTATATATTTGATTTTATTTTAATTTTATATATTTGATTTTATTTTAATTTTATATATTTGATTTTTATTTTATATATTTTATTTTATATATTTTATTTTCTATATTTGATTTTATTTTAATTTTATTTTCATTTTCTATATTTTATTTTTATTTTCTATATTTTATTTTATTTTCATTTTCTTTTTTATTTTAATTTTCTATATTTTATTTTATTTTCATTTTCTTTTTTATTTTAATTTTATACATTTAATTTTATTTTTATTTTATATATTTGATTAGATTTTTATTTTATATATTTTATTTTATATATTTTATTTTATATATTTTATTTTATATATTTGATTTTATTTTTATTTTCTATATTTGAATCAAGAAAGTAACTGTGACCTTGTGACCTGACTGTTAATATTTTCCTTCTTTTATTTCTTAAGTCTGAAATGTTAAATGTTTTGATTTATTTTTCTTCCCAGGTGCAAGCAAAGCAGCAGACATCTGCTTTCAGACGGCTAATCTAAAGGGGGATGCGTTTGGGAACTGTGGCATGACGTCGTCAGGGACCTATGTGAAATGTAGTTTGGCGTAAGTGATCTGAATTTGTCATCGGCATTCATAATTGATGAAAAAGTAAGATGAGAAATGTTTCATTACTGTTAAGTTTTACAACACCTACTCATTCCAGGGTTCTAGAACACCTACTCATTCTAGGGTTCTAGAACACCTACTCATTCCAGGGTTCTAGAACACCTACTCATTCCAGGGTTCTAGAACACCTACTCATTCTAGGGTTTTTCTTCATTTTTTATATGTTCTACATTGTAGAATAATAGTGAAGACATCAAAACTATGTAATAACACATATGGAATCATGTAGTAACCAAAAAAAGTGTTGGGAGGTTGAGAGAATGTCAAGGCAAAGGGTGGCTCTGTAAAATATATTTTGAATTGTTTGACACTTTTTTGTTTAACACATGATGGTAATAGAGCCCAGCCCCCCGGGGCGGAGTGTAGATCCCCAGCCCCCCGGGGCAGAGGGTAGAGCCCAGCCC
This sequence comes from Oncorhynchus mykiss, assembly GCF_013265735.2. Taxonomy (NCBI): domain Eukaryota; kingdom Metazoa; phylum Chordata; class Actinopteri; order Salmoniformes; family Salmonidae; genus Oncorhynchus; species Oncorhynchus mykiss. The sequence continues at coordinate 71,971 of NW_023493714.1, forward strand.
CCCTGGGCGGAGGGTGGAGCCCCAGCCCCCCTGGGCGGAGGGTAGAGCCACTACTGACTCCCTCCCTGTCTCCACTGTGTTACTCCTGACTCCCTCCCTGTCTCCACTGTGTTACTACTGACTCCCTCCCTGTCTCCACTGTGTTACTCCTGACTCCCTCCCTGTCTCCACTGTGTTACTCCTGACTCCCTCCCTGTCTCCACTGTGTTACTACTGACTCCCTCCCTGTCTCTACTGTGTTACTCCTGACTCCCTCCCTGTCTCCACTGTGTTACTCCTGACTCCCTCCCTGTCTCCACTGTGTTACTCCTGACTCCCTCCCTGTCTCCACTGTGTTACTACTGACTCCCTCCCTGTCTCCACTGTGTTACTACTGACTCCCTCCCTGTCTCCACTGTGTTACTCCTGACTCCCTCCCTGTATAGAGTTACTCCTGACTCCCTCCCTGTATAGAGTTACTACTGACTCCCTCCCTATATGGAGTTACTACTGACTCCCCCCTGTCTCCACTGTGTACCTGTATAGAGTTACTACTGACTCCCTCCCTATATGGAGTTACTACTGACTCCCTCCCTGTCTCCACTGAGTTACTACTGACTCCCTCCCTGTCTCCACTGTGTTACTCCTGACTCCCTCCCTGTCTCCACTGTGTTACTACTGACTCCCTCCCTGTCTCCACTGAGTTACTACTGACTCCCTCCCTGTCTCCACTGTGTTACTACTGACTCCCTCCCTGTCTCCACTGAGTTACTACTGACTCCCTCCCTGTCTCCACTGTGTTACTACTGACTCCCTCCCTGTCTCCACTGTGTTACTACTGACTCCCTCCCTGTCTCCACTGTGTTACTCCTGACTCCCTCCCTGTCTCCACTGTGTTACTACTGACTCCCTCCCTGTCTCCACTGTGTTACTACTGACTCCCTCCCTGTCTCCACTGTGTTACTACTGACTCCCTCCCTGTCTCCACTGTGTTACTACTGACTCCCTCCCTGTCTCCACTGAGTTACTACTGACTCCCTCCCTGTCTCCACTGTGTTACTCCTGACTCCCTCCCTGTCTCTACTGTGTTCCTGTATAGAGTTACTACTGACTCCCTCCCTATATGGAGTTACTACTGACTCCCTCCCTGTCTCCACTGTGTTACTACTGACTCCCTCCCTGTCTCCACTGTGTTACTACTGACTCCCTCCCTGTCTCCACTGTGTTACTACTGACTCCCTCCCTGTCTCTACTGTGTTACTACTGACTCCCTCCCTGTCTCCACTGTGTTACTACTGACTCCCTCCCTGTCTCCACTGTGTTACTACTGACTCCCTCCCTGTCTCCACTGTGTTACTACTGACTCCCTCCCTGTCTCCACTGTGTTACTACTGACTCCCTCCCTGTCTCCACTGTGTTCCTGTATAGAGTTACTACTGACTCCCTCCCTGTCTCCACTGTGTTCCTGCAGTAATGCCATGTGTGGGAAGGTACAGTGCACTAACGTAAACACCAACAACCCTCCTCCTGGAGGCTCGGTCAGTAACCAGATCATCGATGGTTCTTCGTGTGTCAACGCAGACTTTAACCTGGGCTCTGATGTTCTGGACCCTGCCTATGTCAACCAGGGCAGCCCCTGCACCAAGGGGAAGGTAAGATTAGCATTTTTGGTTTCAGTGTCTTCAACTTTGTCCCTTTCTGTCTTTCTAAGATGATGTCACTTCCTCCACGGGGTGGGTGGTGTGTGTTGAGACATTTCTTTCACAGAGCGGGTGGTGTGTGTGTTGAGCCATTTCTTTCACAGGGTGGGTGGTGTGTGTTGAGCCATTTCTTTCACAGGGTGGGTGGTGTGTGTTGAGCCATTTCTTTCACAGCGTGGGTGGTGTGTTGAGCCATTTCTTCCACAGTGTGGGTGGTGTGTGTTGAGCCATTTCTTCCACAGTGTGGGTGGTGTGTGTTGAGCCATTTCTTCCACAGTGTGGGTGGTGTGTGTTGAGCCATTTCTTCCACAGTGTGGGTGGTGTGTACTGAGGCGGCAGGACAACCATAATGCCTTGTAGTCATTGCTATGGGAGGTTTGTTTGAATCCAGAGATAATATCCAGGACTCCTCTCTTTTTATTACAGGCCTGCCTTGACTTCCAGTGTGTGAATGCCTCAGCTCTACTGCCTGTTGACCTCCACTGTGATGCCAACAACACATGTAACAGCCGGGGGGTAAGAGAAGGTCTCATTCTACATTCTACGTACAGGCCATCTGATTGGCTCTTCTGAGAGATCTCACCCTCTAGAAGGGGTTTGGTACATCACGTGTTACAGGCCATCTGATTGGCTCTTCTGGGGAGAGGTCTCGCCCTCTAGAAGGGGTTTGGTACATCACGTGTTACAGGCCATCTGATTGGCTCTTCTGGGGAGTCAAGACCAGTGTCTATTGTATTGGCTGGTTGATTAGTTAATTGTTTGGCTCTACTTGGGAGAGAGACCAGTGTCTATTGTATTGGCTGGTTGATTAGTTAATTGATTGGTATATCTCCCCCAGGTGTGTAACAACCAGGGCCACTGCCACTGTAATGACGGCTGGGGACCTCCTAACTGTGCCAAGTCAGGGAGAGGGGGCAGTGTGGACAGCGGGCCTGCACAGATAGGTAATCTTCACTGCACACCTTAACTCCCTCTACCTGTCTGTCATTATAGACAGGTACTGTTCACTGCACATCTTTCCTGTCTCTACCTGCCTGTCATTATAGACGGGTACTGTTCACTGCACACCTTTCCTGTCTCTACCTGCCTGTCATTATAGACAGGTACTGTTCACTGCACACCTTTCCTCCCTCTACCTGCCTGTCATTATAGACGGGTACTGTTCACTGCACACCTTACCTGTCATTATAGACAGGTACTGTTCACTGCACACCTTTCCTGTCTCTACCTGCCTGTCATTATAGACAGGTACTGTTCACTGCACACCTTTCCTGTCTCTACCTGCCTGTCATTATAGACAGGTACTGTTCACTGCACACCTTTCCTGTCTCTACCTGCCTGTCATTATAGACAGGTACTGTTCACTGCACACCTTTCCTGTCATTATAGACAGGTACTGTTCACTGCACACCTTTCCTGTCTCTACCTGCCTGTCATTATAGACAGGTACTGTTCACTGCACACCTTTCCTGTCTCTACCTGCCTGTCATTATAGACAGGTACTGTTCACTGCACACCTTTCCTGTCTCTACCTGCCTGTCATTATAGACAGGTACTGTTCACTGCACACCTTTCCTGTCTCTACCTGCCTGTCATTATAGACAGGTACTGTTCACTGCACACCTTTCCTGTCTCTACCTGCCTGTCATTATAGACGGGTACTGTTCACTGCACACCTTTCCTGTCTCTACCTGCCTGTCATTATAGACAGGTACTGTTCACTGCACACCTTTCCTGTCTCTACCTGCCTGTCATTATAGACAGGTACTGTTCACTGCACACCTTTCCTGTCATTATAGACAGGTACTGTTCACTGCACACCTTTCCTGTCTCTACCTGCCTGTCATTATAGACAGGTACTGTTCACTGCACACCTTTCCTGTCTCTACCTGCCTGTCATTATAGACAGGTACTGTTCACTGCACACCTTTCCTGTCATTATAGACAGGTACTGTTCACTGCACACCTTTCCTGTCTCTACCTGCCTGTCATTATAGACAGGTACTGTTCACTGCACACCTTTCCTCCCTCTACCTGCCTATCATTATAGACAGGTGCTGTTCACTGCACACCTGTCCTCCCTCTGCCTGTCTGTCATTATAGACAGGTGCTGTTCACTGCACACCTTTCCTGTCTCTACCTGCCTGTCATTATAGACAGGTGCTGTTCACTCCCTGAGGGACGGCCTGCTGACCTTCACTAATAACTATCACTCTGCTGCTCCCAGATTATTCCCTGAGGGACGGCCTGCTGATCTTCTTCCTGCTGGTGGTTCCCATCCTGGTGCTGCTGGTGTTAGTACTGCTCTATGTGTTCAGAAGGGATACCCTGGAAAGATGCCTCAAAGGACCACGCTCCAGACGCTCTAGGTAAACACTGTCTATCACCACGCTCCAGACGCTCTAGGTAAACACTGTCTATCACCACGCTCCAGACACTCTAGGTAAACACTGTCTATCACCACGCTCCAGACACTCTAGGTAAACACTGTCTATCACCACGCTCCAGACACTCTAGGTAAACACTGTCTATCACCACGCTCCAGACACTCTAGGTAAACACTGTCTATCACCACGCTCCAGACCCTCTAGGTTAACACTGTCTATCACCACGCTCCAGACCCTCTAGGTAAACACTGTCTATCACCACGCTCCAGACGCTCTAGGTAAACACTGTCTATCACCACGCTCCAGACACTCTAGGTAAACACTGTCTATCACCACGCTCCAGACGCTCCGGGTAAACCCAGTCGTGGATATCAACAGTCTATCACCACGCTCCAGGTAAACCCAGTCGTGGATATCAACAGTCTATCACCACGCTCCGGGTAAACCCAGTCGTGGATATAAACAGTCTATCACCACGGTTTCATCCACAGTTTGTAAGTCATAAACATGTTTTTTAAATGATCCTGACGGCTGTGATGGAAACAAAACGTGGAAACATTGAAGTTGACATTTTTATTCGGTACACGAATACTTGAGCGAAGAAGTACATTTTGTGTACTCTGTCATCACGCACTGGTTTCTATCAGCAAAAAGTATATTATACATATATATATATATCTATCTATCTATCTATCTATCTATCTGGAAACACCACTGGTGGGGAAAATGCATATTTCCGTAATGCGGATTCTAGAGTATTCCTCTGAAATTCTATCGCTAATTGGATGGACACCTAGCTATGGATACTTACAGTTGAAGTTGGAAGTTTACATACACCTTTAGCCAAATTACATTTAAACTCAGTTTTTCACAATTCTTGACATTTAATCCTAGTAAAAATTCCCTGTTTTAGGTCAGTTAGGATCCCCACTTTATTTTAAGAATGTGAAATGTCAGAATAATAGGACAGAGAATGATTTATTTCAGCTTCTATTTCTTTCATCACAATCCCAGTGGGTCAGACGTTTACATTCACTCAATTAGTATTTGGTAGCATTGCCTTTAAATTGTTTAACTTCGGTCAAATGTTTCGGGTAGCCTTCCACAAGATTCCCACAATAAGTTGGGTGAATTTTGGCCCATTCCCCCTGACAGAGCTGGTGTAACTGAGTCAGGTTTGTAGGCCTCCTTGCTCGCACACGCTTTTTCAGTTCTGCCCACAATTTTTCTATGGGATTGAGGTCAGGGCTTTGTGATGGCCACTCCAATACCTTGACTTTTTTGTCCTTAAGCCGTTTTGTGACAACTTTGGAAGTATGCTTGGGGTCATTGTCCATTTGGAAGACCCATTTGCGACCAAGTTTTAACTTCCTGACTGATGTCTTGAAATGTTGCTTCAATATATCCACATAATTTCCCTCCCTCATGAAGCCATCTATTTTGTGAAGTGCACCAGTCCCTCCTGCAGCAAAGCACCCCCACAACATGATGCTGCCACCCCCGTGCTTCACGGTTGGGATGGTGTTCTTCGGCTTGCAAGACTCCCCCTTTTTCCTCCAAACATAACGATGGTCATTATGGCCAAACAGTTATATTTTCGTTTCATCAGACCAGAGTACATTTCTCCAAAAAGTACGATCTTTGTCCCCATGTGCAGTTGCAAACCGCAGTCTGGCTCTATGGCGGTTTTGGAGCAGCGGCTTCTTCCTTGCTGAGCGGCCTTTCAGGTTATGTTGATATAGGACTCATCAGAAGCTTCTAAAGCCGTGACATCATTTTCTGGAATTTCCCAAGCTGTTTCCCAAACTAAGAAATTAGTGGAGTGGTTGATAAATTAGTTTTAATGACTCCAACCCAAGTGTATGTAAACTTCACACTTCAACTGTAGCTTATGGACACCTAGATTATGAGTAAACCAACAAAATGTCAATAAATATTCTTGTCTCTGTAAATTGGGTTCATCTCATCACAAAACTGTACAAACCTAGATGGTGGCACTTCTTTGATTAGTTTAACAGGTTGTGTGACAGAAATAGAAATTGTATGAGATTAAAAGCATATAGTATGTAAAACTGGGTGACTTTCTCTGGGTCACAGCTGTTGCATTTCACATGATGATTTCTAATGTACGCAGGTCAGGAAACACAGCGAATGGCAATGCCCCGAAACAACCAACTACACAACCTCCAGCAACACAGGCCCCACCCCCTCAGGTAAACTGTTTTTTCCCCCAGCAACACAGGCCCCGCCCCCTCGAGTCAAACTGTTACCCCAGCAACACAGGCCCCACCCCCTCGGGTCAAACTGTTACCCCAGCAACACAGGCCCCGCCCCCTTGGGTCAAACTGTTACCCCAGCAACACAGGCCCCACCCCCTCGGGTCAAACTGTTACCCCAGCAACACAGGCCCCACCCCCTCGGGTCAAACTGTTCCCCCAGCAACACAGGCCCCACCCCCTCGGGTAAACAGTTCCACTACATGTACAGTGGGATCTGATATTGACACCCTTGATAAAAAATGAGAAAAAATTATTCAAATACTCATCTATTACAAAAATTGAAATTATATTATTTTATTCATCATTCTCAAAGGTACGTCTTAGACCATTCCTCCATACAGAACCCATACAGATCTTAGACCATTCCTCCATACAGAACCCTTACAGATCCTTCATATCCTTTGTCTGTGCTTGTGGACTGCCCTTCTCAATTCAAACCACAGGATTTCAATGGATTTCAAGTCCGGAGACTGAGATGGCCATTGATAAATGTAGATTATGAATGTTGCATTGGAACCGGTGCTTTGGTCAGATGAGAATACAGGCCACGTCCACCCAGTGGTGGTGTCTGAGAATACAGGCCACGTCCACCCAGTGGTGGTGTCTGAGAATACAGGCCACGTCCACCCAGTGGTGTCTGAGAATACAGGCCACGTACACCCAGTGGTGGGGTCTGAGAATACAGGCCACGTCCACCCAGTGGTGGTGTCTGAGAATACAGGCCACGTCCACCCAGTGGTGGTGTCTGAGAATACAGGCCACGTCCACCCAGTGGTGTCTGAGAATACAGGCCACGTCCACCCAGTGGTGGGGTCTGAGAATACAGGCCACGTCCACCCAGTGGTGTCTGAGAATACAGGCCACGTCCACCCAGTGGTGGGGTCTGAGAATACAGGCCACGTCCACCCAGTGGTGGTGTCTGAGAATACAGGCCACGTCCACCCAGTGGTGTCTGAGAATACAGGCCACGTCCACCCAGTGGTGGGGTCTGAGAATACAGGCCACGTCCACCCAGTGGTGGGGTCTGAGAATACAGGCCACGTCCACCCAGTGGTGGGGTCTGAGAATACAGGCCACGTCCACCCAGTGGTGGGGTCTGAGAATACAGGCCACGTCCACCCAGTGGTGGTGTCTGAGAATACAGGCCACGTACCCAGTGGTGGGGTCTGAGAATACAGGCCACGTACCCAGTGGTGAGGTCTGAGAATACAGGCCACGTACCCAGTGGTGGGGTCTGAGAATACAGGCCACGTCCACCCAGTGGTGGCTTCAGTGTGTCTGAGAATACAGGCCACGTCCACCCAGTGGTGGCTTCAGTGTGTCTGAGAATACAGGCCACGTCCACCCAGTGGTGGCTTCAGTGTGTCTGAGAATACAGGCCACGTCCACCCAGTGGGGTCTGAGAATACAGGCCACGTCCACCCAGTGGTGAGGTCTGAGAATACAGGCCACGTCCACCCAGTGGTGGGGTCTGAGAATACAGGCCACGTCCACCCAGTGGTGTCTGAGAATACAGGCCACGTCCACCCAGTGGTGGGGTCTGAGAATACAGGCCACGTCCACCCAGTGGTGGGGTCTGAGAATACAGGCCACGTCCACTCAGTGGTGTCTGAGAATACAGGCCACGTCCACTCAGTGGTGTCTGAGAATACAGGCCACGTCCACCCAGTGGTGTCTGAGAATACAGGCCACGTCCACCCAGTGGGGTCTGAGAATACAGGCCACGTCCACCCAGTGGTGTCTGAGAATACAGGCCACGTCCACCCAGTGGGGTCTGAGAATACAGGCCACGTCCACCCAGTGGTGTCTGAGAATACAGGCCACGTCCACCCAGTGGTGTCTGAGAATACAGGCCACGTCCACCCAGTGGTGGGGTCTGAGAATACAGGCCACGTCCACCCAGTGGTGGATTGGGTGTGTCTGAGAATACAGGCCACGTCCACCCAGTGGTGGCTTCAGTGTGTCTGAGAATACAGGCCACGTCCACCCAGTGGTGGCTTCAGTGTGTCTGAGAATACAGGCCACGTCCACCCAGTGGTGGCTTCAGTGTGTCTGAGAATACAGGCCACGTACACCCAGTGGTGGGGTCTGAGAATACAGGCCACGTCCACCCAGTGGGGTCTGAGAATACAGGCCACGTCCACCCAGTGGTGTCTGAGAATACAGGCCACGTCCACCCAGTGGTGGGGTCTGAGAATACAGGCCACGTCCACCCAGTGGTGGTGTCTGAGAATACAGGCCACGTCCACCCAGTGGTGTCTGAGAATACAGGCCACGTCCACCCAGTGGTGTCTGAGAATACAGGCCACGTACACCCAGTGGTGGGGTCTGAGAATACAGGCCACGTCCACTCAGTGGTGTCTGAGAATACAGGCCACGTCCACCCAGTGGTGTCTGAGAATACAGGCCACGTCCACCCAGTGGTGTCTGAGAATACAGGCCACGTACACCCAGTGGTGTCTGAGAATACAGGCCACGTACACCCAGTGGTGGGGTCTGAGAATACAGGCCACGTCCACCCAGTGGTGGGGTCTGAGAATACAGGCCACGTACACCCAGTGGTGTCTGAGAATACAGGCCACGTCCACCCAGTGGTGGTGTCTGAGAATACAGGCCACGTCCACCCAGTGGTGGGTTCAGTGTGTCTGAGAATACAGGCCACGTCCACCCAGTGGTGGCTTCAGTGTGTCTGAGAATACAGGCCACGTCCACCCAGTGGTGGGGTCTGAGAATACAGGCCACGTACCCAGTGGTGGTGTCTGAGAATACATGAGCAGAAAAGAACCCCCAACCTACTGTATAATATGGTGGTGAATCTTTAATGTTGTGGGGCTGTTCTACTTCTGCTGGTCCTGGAGGCCTTGTTAAGGTCAACGGACTTTAGGTTATGGACTTTACCCAGTTCCAGGACATTTTAGCCAACAACCTGGTTGACTCTGTGAGGAGGCTGAACTTTGACCACAAGTGGCTCTTCTAGCAATACAATAACCCCAAGCACACATCGAAATGGTTATTTTGCTACATAATCCACATTTTGCAATCGCCATCTGTCTCTGGTCTTGAAATCCATTGAAAACCTGTGGTTTGAATTGAGGAGGGTAGTATACAAGAGCAGACAGAGGATATCAATGATCTGTGGTTTGAATTGAGGAGGGTAGTATACAAGAGCAGACAGAGGATATCAAGGATCTGTGGTTTGAATTGAGGAGGGTAGTATACAAGAGCAGACAGAGGATATCAAGGATCTGTGGTTAGATCTGGTTGTATAGCCCACTCCCATGACCAGGCTAGATCTGGTTGTATAGCCCACTCCCATGACCAGGCTAGATCTGGTTGTATAGCCCACTCCCATGACCAGGCTAGATCTGGTTGTATAGCCCACTCCCATGACCAGGCTAGATCTGGTTGTATAGCCCACTCCCATGACCAGGCTAGATCTGGTTGTATAGCCCACTCCCATGACCAGGCTAGATCTGGTTGTATAGCCCACTCCCATGACCAGGCTAGATCTGGTTGTATAGCCCACTCCCATGACCAGGCTAGATCTGGTTGTATAGCCCACTCCCATGACCAGGCTAGATCTGGTTGTATAGCCCACTCCCATGACCAGGCTAGATCTGGTTGTATAGCCCACTCCCAGTGGTCATGGGAGTGGGCTATACAACCAGATCTAGCCTGGTCATGGGAGTGGGCTATACAACACAAACAGATCTAGCCTGGTCATGGGAGTGGGCTATACAACACAAACAGATCTAGCCTGGTCATGGGAGTGGGCTATACAACCAGATCTAGCCTGGTCATGGGAGTGGGCTATACAACACAAACAGATCTAGCCTGGTCATGGGAGTGGGCTATACAACACAAACAGATCTAGCCTGGTCATGGGAGTGGGCTATACAACACAAACAGACCTAGCCTGGTCATGGGAGTGGGCTATACAACCAGATCTAGCCTGGTCATGGGAGTGGGCTATACAACACAAACAGACCTAGCCTGGTCATGGGAGTGGGCTATATAACACAACCAGACCTAGCCTGGTCATGGGAGTGGGCTATACAACACAAACAGACCTAGCCTGGTCATGGGAGTGGGCTATATAACACAACCAGACCTAGCCTGGTCATGGGAGTGGGCTATATAACACAACCAGACCTAGCCTGGTCATGGGAGTGGGCTATACAACACAAACAGACCTAGCCTGGTCATGGGAGTGGGCTATATAACACAAACAGTTCTAGCCTGGTCATGGGAGTGGGCTATACAACCAGACCTAGCCTGGTCATGGGAGTGGGCTATACAACACAAACAGACCTAGGACCTTTTCCAGTATGTGACTTATTAATCAGTTTACATGTTGTAGTAATTCTGCTCTCTTCATCTGTTTCCAGCCAATGCCTACATATCCACCATCCTCTACCTCAGGACCCAGGTATTAATGCTTTATCGTAGCATATTGGGGGGGGGGGGGGAAGAGTGTCCATATTACAAACGCCTTAGTTGTATGTTTTATTTTTTAATGTTGATTTTAGTTTTAATATGCCACTTAGGTATGGAGAAAACAACAATTGGAACCAACCTCCTGCCTCCCAGCCACCTCTCCCCCAGCAAGGCCCAGGTGTTCCCAAACCCATCCCTCCCAAGCATTAACCCTGACAGAAACACCCCTTCGAACATAATGTGGGGCTCTTCCCTCATTCGTCATTGTAAATTTCATATTTGTATTTTACTCACATTTGTATGATCGTTTGTGGATATCTAAATAATAATAATAATTTAAAAAACATTTTATTGCAGGAACATGATTTGGTGACAGGGACTTTTTAAGATATTGCTTTTTACATTATTACTACGGAAATGAAGGTAACACATTTTGTAATAAAAATATACATATTGTTGATATTGTTCAGTTCCAGAAAGGCTCAATTTATTTTATGAGCGGTTTACAAGATCTTTTTTAATATTTAAATGTTACTCATAATAAAAATGTAATATAATATTTTCCTGCCTTATTTTCCATTGTTTTATTAGGCCAATCTTTCATTCCGAGGTACAGTAGAATATTACCAGAGTTTCTAAACCCAGAGGTACAGTAGAATATTACCAGAGTTTCTAAACCCAGAGGTACAGTAGAATATTACCAGAGTTTCTAAACCCAGAGGTACAGTAGAATATTACCAGAGTTTCTAAACCCAGAGGTACAGTAGAATATTACCAGAGTTTCTAAACCCAGAGGTACAGTAGAATATTACCAGAGTTTCTAAACCCAGAGGTACAGTAGAATATTACCAGAGTTTCTAAACCCAGAGGTACAGTAGAATATTACCAGAGTTTTTAAACCCAGAGGCGCAACATCGCGAGATTTCTAGTAACGCTTGTGAAACAGACCATGCCGGAGTTTGAAAAGTAAAATCAAATTATTGCTGACTTACTTTGTAGACAGCAGGTGTAGACTAACAGTGGAAATCAGTAGAAAATAACATGGCTGTGTATATATATATATATATATATATATATATATATATATATATATATATATATATATATATATATATATATACACACACACACACTGCATTTGGAAAGTATTCAGACCCCTTGACTTTCTCCACTTTTCTTTTACATTACAGCCTCATTCTAAAATAATTACTATAAAATCCTCAATCTACACACAACATCCCATAATGACAAAGCGAAAACAGGTTTAGAAGTTTTTGCTCATTTCTAAAAGATAAAAAAAAGATACTGTTTTCAGACCCTTTGCTATGAGACTACTATTGAGCTCAGGTGCATCCTGTTTCCATTGATCGTCTTTGAAATGTTTCTACAGCTTGACTGGAGTCCACCTGGAGTAAATTCAATGGATTGGAAAATATTTGGGAAGGTACACACCTGTCTATATAAAGGTCCCACAGTTGACATGTCAGAGCAAAAACCAAGCCATGAGGTTGAAGGAATTGTCAGTAGAGCTCCGAGACAGGATTGTGTCGAGGCACAGATCTGGGGAAGGGTACCCAACAATTTACCCAACCCACTTGTAGTTTGTCAAAAGGCACCTAAAGACTCTCAGACCATGAGAAACAAGATTCTCTAGTCGGATGAAACCAAGATTAAACTCGTTGGCCTGAATGCCAAGCGTCACGTCTGGTGGAAACCTGGCACCATCCCTACGGTGAAGCATGGTGGTAGCAGCATGCTGTGGGGATTTTTTTCAGTGGCAGGGACTGGGTGATGTGCCAAGCTTGTAGCGTCCTACCCAAGAAGACTCGAGGCTGTAATCACTGCCAAAGGTGTAGTAAAGGGTCTGAATACTTCTGTGGTATTCTAACCAGGGGTCAAAGTTCAATTCATTTCTTCCAGGTACAGGACATTCTATATGTTCACACTTACACCAACCTGTGTTATGGGCTGAGTCATAGCATTTCATATAGAACCCAGAGATCCTATTAATTCAATGGGATCTCTGTGGGCCGGGCGATTTTAAAGATTTGTCATTTAACTTTAAAAAAAATGTATGACCTTTTTTTTATTGTGGCATAAACACAACCAGTCATGTTGTTCTTTTCATCTGATTGTCAAACATTCTCTACAAGACGACCCACTGACGTTCGTTCTCTCACAAACACATTTCAAGCCTCCAAACAGTGGCGAATGGAAAGAGATATGGGTTACACAATCACCCAAAGAAGTAATGCCATTTGGCTGGGCTATTGTCATTAGGCCAGAATGTATGTGTCCACTGCTGTCCTCGCGCATCTCTGTATCTGCCACTCATCTCTGCCTTGGAAAATGTCTGTGTTCTCATTGAACCACATGGCATTTTGGAGCGTAGTCTACACCACCCGGTTTTCATTTCTCAGGCCTCTTACATGCGGTAATGATTGTTTTTTAAATGGAGCAATAGCCAACAACAACTGCCTGCCCTCCAGGACACCTACACCACCCGATGTCACAGGAAGGCCAAAAAGATCATCAAGGACAACAACCACCCGAGCCACTGCCTGTTCACCCCGCTATCATCCAGAAGGTGAGGTCAGTACAGGTGCATCAAAGCAGGGACTGAGATACTGAAAAACAGCTTCTATCTCAAGGTCATCAGACTGTTAAATAGCCATCACTAGCCAGCTTCCACCTGGTTACTCAACCCTGCACCGTAGAGACTGCACCACCCGGTTTTACTCAACCCTGCACCGTAGAGACTGCACCACCCGGTTTTACTCAACCCTGCACCGTAGAGACTGCACCACCCGGTTACTCAACCCTGCACCTTAGAGACTGCTGCCCCATATACATAGACATGGAATCACTGGTCACTTTAATAATGGAACACTGGTCACTTTAATAAAGGAACACTGGTCACTTTAATAATGGAACACTGGTCACTTTAATAAAGGAACACTGGTCACTTTAATAATAGAACACTGGTCACTTTAATAATGGAACACTGGTCACTTTAATAATGGAACACTGGTCACTTTAATAATGGAACACTGGTCCCTTTAATAATGGAACACTGGTCACTTTAATAATGGAACACTGGTCACTTTAATAATGGAACACTGGTCACTGTAATAATGGAACACTGGTCCCTTTAATAATGGAACACTGGTCCCTTTAATAATGGAACACTGGTCACTTTAATAATGGAAGACTGGTCACTTTAATAATGGAACACTGGTCACTATAATAATGGAACACTGGTCACTTTAATAATGGAACACTGGTCACTTTAATAATGGAACACTGGTCACTTTAATAATGGAACACTAGTCACTTTAATAATGGAACACTGGTCACTTTAATAATGGAACACTGGTCACTATAATAATGGAACACTGGTCACTTTAATAATGGAACACTGGTCACTTTAATAATGGAACACTGGTCACTTTAATAATGGAACACTGGTCACTATAATAATGGAACACTGGTCACTTTAATAATGGAACACTGGTCACTTTAATAATGGAACACTGGTCACTTTAATAATGGAACACTAGTCACTTTAATAATGGAACACTGGTCACTTTAATAATGGAACACTGGTCACTTTAATAATGGAACACTGGTCACTGTAATAATGGAACACTGGTCCCTTTAATAATGGAACACTGGTCACTTTAATAATGGAACACTGGTCACTTTAATAATGGAACACTGGTCACTTTAATAATGGAACACTGGTCACTTTAATAATGGAACACTGGTCACTTTAATAATGGAACACTGGTCACTTTAATAATGGAACACTGGTCACTTTAATAATGGAACACTGGTCACTGTAATAATGTTTACATACTGCTTTACTCATCTCATATGTATATACTGTATTCTATTCTACTGTATCTTAGTCTATGTATTTATCATCTCATATCTATACTACTGTATTCTATTATACTGTATCTTAGTCTATGTATTTCTCATCTCATATGTATGTACTGTATTCTATACTACTGTATTCTATTCTACTGTATCTTAGTCTATGTATTTCTCATCTCATATGTATATACTGTATTCTATACTACTGTATCTTAGTCTATGTATTTCTCATCTCATATGTATATACTGTATTCTATTCTACTGTATCTTAGTCTATGTATTTCTCATCTCATATGTATATACTGTATTCTATTCTACTGTATTCTATCCTACTGTATTCTATTCTACTGTATCTTAGTCTATGTATTTCTCATCTCATATGTATATACTGTATTCTATTCTACTGTATTCTATTCTACTGTATCTTAGTCTATGTATTTCTCATCTCATATGTATATACTGTATTCTATCCTACTGTATTCTATTCTACTGTATTCTATTCTACTGTATCTTAGTCTATGTATTACTCATCTCATATGTATATACTGTATTCTATCCTACTGTATCTTAGTCTATGTATTTATCATCTCATATCTATACTACTGTATTCTATTCTACTGTATCTTAGTCTATGTATTTCTCATCTCATATGTATGTACTGTATTCTATACTACTGTATCTTAGTCTATGTATTTCTCATCTCATATGTATGTACTGTATTCTATCCTACTGTATTCTATTCTACTGTATTCTATTCTACTGTATCTTAGTCTATGTATTACTCATCTCATATGTATATACTGTATTCTATTCTACTGTATCTTAGTCTATGTATTTCTCATCTCATATGTATATACTGTATTCTATTCTACTGTATCTTAGTCTATGTATTTCTCATCTCATATGTATGTACTGTATTCTATCCTACTGTATTCTATTCTACTGTATTCTATTCTACTGTATCTTAGTCTATGTATTACTCATCTCATATGTATATACTGTATTCTATTCTACTGTATCTTAGTCTATGTATTTCTCATCTCATATGTATATACTGTATTCTATTCTACTGTATCTTAGTCTATGTATTTCTCATCTCATATGTATATACTGTATTCTATTCTACTGTATTCTATTCTACTGTATCTTAGTCTATGCCACTCCAACATTGCTCGTCTTAATATTGATATATTTCTTAATTACATACATCTTACTTTTAGATGTGTGTTTTGTTGTGAATTGTTAGAGACTACTGCACTGTTGGAGTTAGAAACACAAGCATTTCGCTACACCCGCAATAACATCTGCTGAATATGTGTCTGTGACCAATAACATCTGCTAAATATGTGTCTGTGACCAATAACATCTGCTAAATATGTGTCTGTGACCAATAACATCTGCATGTGACCAATAACATCTGCTAAATATGTGTCTGTGACCAATAACATAGCTAAATATGTGTCTGTGACCAATAACATCTGCTAAATATGTGTCTGTGACCAATAACATCTGCTAAATATGTGTCTGTGACCAATAACATCTGCTAAATATGTGTCTGTGACCAATAACATCTGCTAAATATGTGTATGTGACCAATAACATCTGCTGAATATGTGTCTGTGACCAATAACATCTGCTAAATATGTGTCTGTGACCAATAACATCTGCTGAATATGTGTCTGTGACCAATAACATCTGCATGTGACCAATAACATCTGCTAAATATGTGTATGTGACCAATAACATCTGCTAAATATGTGTATGTGACCAATAACATCTGCTAAATATGTGTCTGTGACCAATAACATCTGCTAAATATGTGTCTGTGACCAATAACATCTGCTAAATATGTGTATGTGACCAATAACATCTGCTAAATATGTGTATGTGACCAATAACATCTGCTAAATATGTGTCTGTGACCAATAACATCTGCTAAATATGTGTATGTGACCAATAACATCTGCTAAATATGTGTATGTGACCAATAACATCTGCTAAATATGTGTCTGTGACCAATAACATCTGCTAAATATGTGTATGTGACCAATAACATCTGCATGTGACCAATAACATCTGCTAAATATGTGTCTGTGACCAATAACATCTGCTAAATATGTGTCTGTGACCAATAACATCTGCTAAATATGTGTATGTGACCAATAACATCTGCTGAATATGTGTATGTGACCAATAACATCTGCATGTGACCAATAACATCTGCTGAATATGTGTATGTGACCAATAACATCTGCATGTGACCAATAACATCTGCTGAATATGTGACCAATAACATCTGCTGAATATGTGTCTGTGACCAATAACATCTGCTAAATATGTGTATGTGACCAATAACATCTGCTAAATATGTGTCTGTGACCAATAACATCTGCTAAATATGTGTCTGTGACCAATAACATCTGCTAAATATGTGTATGTGACCAATAACATCTGCTAAATATGTGTCTGTGACCAATAACATCTGCTGAATATGTGACCAATAACATCTGCTGAATATGTGTATGTGACCAATAACATCTGCTAAATATGTGACCAATAACATCTGCTGAATATGTGACCAATAACATCTGCTGAATATGTGACCAATAGCATCTGCTGAATATGTGACCAATAACATCTGCTAAATATGTGTCTGTGACCAATAACATCTGCTAAATATGTGACCAATAACATCTGCTGAATATGTGACCAATAACATCTGCTGAATATGTGTCTGTGACCAATAACATCTGCTAAATATGTGACCAATAACATCTGCTGAATATGTGTATGTGACCAATAACATCTGCTGAATATGTGACCAATAACATCTGCTGAATATGTGTATGTGACCAATAACATCTGCTGAATATGTGTCTGTGACCAATAACATCTGCTGAATATGTGACCAATAACATCTGCTGAATATGTGTCTGTGACCAATAACATCTGCTAAATATGTGACCAATAACATCTGCTGAATATGTGTATGTGACCAATAACATCTGCTGAATATGTGACCAATAACATCTGCTGAATATGTGTATGTGACCAATAACATCTGCTAAATATGTGTATGTGACCAATAACATCTGCTGAATATGTGTATGTGACCAATAACATCTGCTGAATATGTGACCAATAACATCTGCTGAATATGTGACCAATAGCATCTACTAAATATGTGACCAATAACATCTGCTGAATATGTGACCAATAACATCTGCTGAATATGTGACCAATGGCATCTACTAAATATGTGACCAATAACATCTGCTGAATATGTGACCAATAGCATTTGATTTGATTTTTTAAACTTTTGTCGAAAGAGTGGCTTTGAGACGGCGTGCACATGCGCAGTTCGACACGAGAGGACCCTTAGACCCGATGACGTGTTTGTACGCGTGAGTTTACCTAGTATGAACGGGGACTTCCGTTGGAGAATCAGTTTGAGCCGGTCTTTGATACTGTCCTGTCTTTGGTATTACTCTGAACATGCCATTGGTTTTGGTAGAACCTCCAGCACCGTTAGGTGGCAGCACCGGGCCATAAACTAGTACACTTACCAAAACAAAACCACCATAGAAGTACTGGATTATGACGTGGACTTGTTATGGGTCAGGAAGAGGCCATTCCTCAACAAATAATAGTTTAATAACGTTGCAAAGGTGACACATCGTTCCGTCGATGGATCTAAAGGAAGATAGTGTTAATTTGCGATGTGCACCCGGATATGCTTGTGTGTTCTCTGCGGTTTACCTGCAGCCGGAAAGTCGACGCTTGCACAGGCGGTCAACTCTCACTCTGTCCAACGAGGATGGAGGTCCGCTGTCATTTCTTACGACGACCTGATTCCCGGTGACGCTTTCAATGTGAAGGAAGTCGAGGATGAGGAGGATATTCCGCGATCGCAGACGGTACATTACAAGTATAAATCCTGTTTATATCAATGTAGACTACTGAGAACTGTACATTCTCAACTACCCACCTGGGATTTTTTTGTGCCGAAATTCAATCAAATCTGCATTATTGAATTACACTGCCTGTAAAGCAACTGCAATTAGACAACAAAAGCATGCTCGATTTCCAGCGCTAATAAACCCAGGGTCATTACAATATGATATACTATTTGAAATAGGCAACAGAGTTTGTCATGAATGTATTCCTCGTGTCACTGTGCCACAACCCCCATGTCTTTCAGCAGACTGAATGGAAATGAAAGAACAGGGTTTGTCATGAATGTATTCCTCATGTCACTGTGCCACAACCCCCATGTCTTTCAGCAGAGTAAATGGAAATGAAAGAACAGGGTTTGTCACATGTATTCCTCATGTCACTGTGCCACAACCCCCATGTCTTTCAGCAGACTAAATGGTAATGAGAGAACAGGGTTTGTCATGAATGTATTCCTCGTGTCACTGTGCCACAACCCCCATGTCTTTCAGCAGACTGAATGGAAATGTCACAGACAAGCGGTGCTGCGGTGTGTTGAACAGTTCCTACAGAGTCCCACAGAGCAGCTACCACCAATCATCTACCAGATCAACAGGGATGCCCGGAGTCGTCTCCTTCACGCCGCTCAGGTCTGCGGGACACCGGTGGGCTCTTCTCAGGTCTGCGGGACACCGGCGGGCTCTTCTCAGGCTTACCCATCACCTTCAGATCGACCACCGCCGCCACTCGTCATTCTGCTGGACGACAACTTCTACTATCCAAGCATGAGATACGAGGTGTACCAACTGGCCAGAAAACGTATGTTAAATCTGAAACCCCGTCGTAGAGAGTTACTGCACCGTCTGAAACCCCGTCGTAGAGAGTTACTGCACCGTCTGAAACCCCGTGGTAGAGAGTTACTGCACCGTCTGAAACCCCGTGGTAGAGAGTTACTGCACCGTCTGAAACCCCGTGGTAGAGAGTTACTGCACCGTCTGAAACCCCGTGGTAGAGAGTTACTGCACCGTCTGAAACCCCGTGGTAGAGAGTTACTGCACCGTCTGAAACCCCGTGGTAGAGAGTTACTGCACCGTCTGAAACCCCGTGGTAGAGAGTTACTGCACCATCTGAAACCCCGTGGTAGAGAGTTACTGCACCGTCTAAAACCCCGTGGTAGAGAGTTACTGCACCGTCTGAAACCCCGTTGTAGAGAGTTACTGCACCGTCTGAAACCCCGTCGTAGAGAGTTACTGCACCGTCTGAAACCCCGTCGTAGAGAGTTACTGCACCGTCTGAAACCCCGTGGTAGAGAGTTACTGCACCGTCTGAAACCCCGTGGTAGAGAGTTACTGCACCGTCTGAAACCCCGTGGTAGAGAGTTACTGCACCGTCTGAAACCCCGTTGTAGAGAGTTACTGCACCGTCTGAAACCCCGTGGTAGAGAGTTACTGCACCGTCTGAAACCCCGTGGTAGAGAGTTACTGCACCGTCTGAAACCCCGTGGTAGAGAGTTACTGCACCGTCTGAAACCCCGTGGTAGAGAGTTACTGCACCGTCTGAAACCCCGTCGTAGAGAGTTACTGCACCGTCTGAAACCCCGTGGTAGAGAGTTACTGCACCGTCTGAAACCCCGTGGTAGAGAGTTACTGCACCGTCTGAAACCCCGTGGTAGAGAGTTACTGCACCGTCTGAAACCCCGTCGTAGAGAGTTACTGCACCGTCTGAAACCCCGTGGTAGAGAGTTACTGCACCGTCTGAAACCCCGTGGTAGAGAGTTACTGCACCGTCTGAAACCCCGTGGTAGAGAGTTACTGCACCGTCTAAAACCCCGTTGTAGAGAGTTACTGCACCGTCTAAAACCCCGTAACGTAGAGAGTTACTGCACCGTCTGAAACCCCGTAACGTAGAGAGTTACTGCACCGTCTGAAACCCCGTGGTAGAGAGTTACTGCACCGTCTGAAACCCCGTGGTAGAGAGTTACTGCACCGTCTGAAACCCCGTCGTAGAGAGTTACTGCACCGTCTGAAACCCCGTGGTAGAGAGTTACTGCACCGTCTAAAACCCCGTGGTAGAGAGTTACTGCACCGTCTGAAACCCCGTGGTAGAGAGTTACTGCACCGTCTGAAACCCCGTGGTAGAGAGTTACTGCACCGTCTGAAACCCCGTCGTAGAGAGTTACTGCACCGTCTGAAACCCCGTCGTAGAGAGTTACTGCACCGTCTGAAACCCCGTCGTAGAGAGTTACTGCACCGTCTGAAACCCCGTCGTAGAGAGTTACTGCACCGTCTGAAACCCCGTGGTAGAGAGTTACTGCACCATCTGAAACCCCGTGGTAGAGAGTTACTGCACCGTCTGAAACCCCGTCGTAGAGAGTTACTGCACCGTCTGAAACCCCGTCGTAGAGAGTTACTGCACCGTCTGAAACCCCGTAACGTAGAGAGTTACTGCACCGTCTGAAACCCCGTAACGTAGAGAGTTACTGCACCGTCTGAAACCCCGTCGTAGAGAGTTACTGCACCGTCTGAAACCCTGTGAAATGTCTTGATAATATTTTATTTAAAGCTGTTTGAAGCCCGGTGTACAAAACTGAAAGTACAATATGCAAAAATAAGTATGGGAAGCATAGAAATTGCACACCTAGAACAGACCTACCGCTTTCTAAGACTCGCTTTCAATGAAAATGACAGATCTATAAGTCACATTTCTATGTGCATTTGGTCTGGTCGCCCAAAAAGTTACAAATTACCAAACGAATGTACCAAACGAAACAAGGACGACTTTTAAATATGTCCACAGAAAAAAAAACACATTTACAGGAACAACTGTGCAGATAAAGTTTGTTTAACAGAATAAAACTGAGGGAGATTTGACCATAATTCTGTTACCAAACTTTTGCATCTGCACAGTTTTTCCAGTAAATGTTTTTTTTTTTTAAATTTATTTTAATTTATTTACTATGTAAATTGTTAAAACAAGTTGTTGTGCATAGAATTGTATGTTTGGTTTGTTAAACTTTGAAATCAATTTTTTTTTTTTTTTTTTGGTTTAGCATAAGTCTTCGTGTTAAATCAGAGTCTCGGCAGTAATTCCGTTTCCGTGGAAACAGTTAGTAAATCATAGATATCGTTTGACATTTTTCTCTTTGTAAACAGACTCTGTGGGATTCTGTCAGGTGTACGTCCACTGTCCCGTGGAGTCGTGTGTCAGGAGAAACCAGCTGAGGCCCCAGCCGTTACCCAGTGATGTTATAGTAGAGATGGCCAAGCGCATGGAGCCTCCAAACTCTCAGAGAAACCCATGGGAGCAGAACAGTGTCACTCTGGACAGCGAACACCACTTCACCATAGGATGCATGTGAGTGAGTCTAGGGAAGTGTCCCCTTACACCAGCAATCAAATCAAATGTATTTATATAGCCCTTCGTACATCAGCTGATATCTCAAAGTGCTGTACAGAAACCCAGCCTAAAACCCCAAACAGCAAGCAATGCAGGTGAAGAAGCACGGTGGCTAGGAAAAACTCCCATGAAAGGCCAAAACCTAGGAAGAAACCTAGAGAGGAACCAGGCTATGTGGGGTGGCCAGTCCTCTTCTGGCTCTGCCGGGTGGAGATTATAACAGAACATGGTCAAGATGTTCAAACGTTCATAAATGACCAGCATGGTCGAATAATAATAATAAGGCAGAACAGTTGAAACTGGAGCAGCAGCACGGCCAGGTGGACTGGGGACAGCAAGGAGTCATCATGTCAGGTAGTCCTGGGGCATGGTCCTAGGGCTCAAGTCAGTTGAAACTGGAGCAGCAGCACAGCCAGGTTGACTGGGGACAGCAAGGAGTCATCATGTCAGGTAGTCCTGAGGCATGGTCCTAGGGCTCAAGTCAGTTGAAACTGGAGCAGCAGCACGGCCAGGTGGACTGGGGACAGCAAGGAGTCATCATGTCAGGTAGTCCTGAGGCATGGTCCTAGGGCTCAGGTCCTCCGAGAGAAAGAAAGAGAGAAAGAGAGAATTAGAGAGAGCACACTTAAATTCACACAGGACACCGGAAAGGACAGGAGAAGTACTCCAGATATAACAGACTGACCCTAGCCCCCCGACACAAACTACTGCAGCATAAATACTGGAGGCTGAGACAGGAGGGGTCAGGAGACACTGGGGCCCCATCCGATCCAAGCAATCAGACAGGAAATGGGACGTTAATCAAATGTTACTGTTTATGTATATTAACCTTGTGTTTCACCGTCTCCTTCAGCCAAAGGTTGGTGAAGGTGATCTCTACTGCGTTGGAGAACCCACTGAGTCCAGTCCAGGACAACGCTGAGCAGAAGGTATGTTCTGTTAGTTCATGGAACCCACTGAGTCCAGTCCAGGACAACGCTGAGCAGAAGGTATGTTCTGTTAGTTCACGGAACCCACTGAGTCCAGTCCAGGACAACACTGAGCAGAAGGTATGTTCTGTTAGTTCATGGAACCCACTGAGTCCAGTCCAGGACAACGCTGAGCAGAAGGTATGTTCTGTTAGTTCATGGAACCCACTGAGTCCAGTCCAGGACAACGCTGAGCAGAAGGCATGTTCTGTTAGTTCATGGAACCCACTGAGTCCAGTCCAGGACAACGCTGAGCAGAAGGCATGTTCTGTCAGTTCATGGAACCCACTGAGTCCAGTCCAGGACAACGCTGAGCAGAAGGCATGTTCTGTTAGTTCATGGAACCCACTGAGTCCAGTCCAGGACAACGCTGAGCAGAAGGTATGTTCTGTTAGTTCATGGAACCCACTGAGTCCAGTCCAGGACAACGCTGAGCAGAAGGTATGTTCTGTTAGTTCATGGGACCCACTGAGTCTAGTAGGAGCCAGAGCAGCTTACAGTATGGTGATGAGCATTTTGACCATGTTAACGTGACCTCTGCTGTATTCTATATTCTGTAGGAGGCTGACCCTCAGAGCTGTGGTGTATTCTATATTCTGTAGGAGGCTGACCCTCAGAGCTGTGGTGTATTCTATATTCTGTAGGAGGCTGACCGTCAGAGCTGTGGTGTATTCTATATTCTGTAGGAGGCAGACCCTCAGAGCTGTGGTGTATTCTATATTCTGTAGGAGGCTGACCCTCAGAGCTGTGGTGTATTCTGTAGGAGGCTGACCCTCAGAGCTGTGGTGTATTCTATATTCTGTAGGAGGCTGACCGTCAGAGCTGTGTGTCCAGTGTGGTCCACCAGGCTGACCAGGCCTGCAGACGCCTGGTCTCACAGGCCATGCAGGAGGCCAGAGGTCAGTATTCATCCTTACTGTGATCCTTAAAGCCCCCCCACACACACACACACACACACTGATAGAGTTTGCCGGCTGAGAGTACTTAGCGACTCTGAACGGAATGCCAGGCGTAATTTGCAAGCGGAAAATGTTGTCAGCCGTACGCCCCACCGGCAGTCGGTCCCTAAAACCCGCCGTGCCGAACGAACGCCAAACAAAGGGGAATATGAACATGGAGCACGTGGACATTCTGAGGTGTTTACTCTCCCCTTTGAAAGGTAGACTCAGTGAGATGACGTTGCCCGCACCACAACAACTAAAAGAGGTGTTGAAGCACGAGACGACTAAACTTCTCTGTTTTTTTTTTTTGGGGGGGGGGGGGGGACCCGTACCAACCACGTCGTGGTAGTGTGAAGCTCCCCTCGTAACACGTGTCAGATACTCTTGACTGTGTGAGAACATGGCAGTAACGTCTTGCCTCGCGCTCATCTCAAAATCTTGTTTCAACGTCGTCTGGAGTAGAAGGCTATGGATAAATGTTGTCTGCACCACCAATACCACCAGAACTTAAAAAAATAGTGGCAAGGCATGTTTCACAGAGAGAATGAATGATTGTGTGGTTTATATTGTAGGTTTCTAAGTAGAACGTTTCTTGACTCACTACCTCCACCTTCCTTCTTTATACGCTCACCAGTAAATCACAACTCTTCATCCTCCTATGTTCAGAACATCAACTTCCCCCCGAGAGGATGAGGTCTCTGGCAGCCGACTTCAATGAATCCAAAACCAGATTTCTCCAGGACCTGCGGAGACAAGTTCTCCACGGCCTTCCCTTAATAACCCAGGGAGAGGGCGTGGAGGTGGAACGGGTTGTGAACAGAGCCGTGGACGTCTTCAACAGAGAGAAACAGGAAATCATCGCAAGATACCTTCCTCCTTATGACAGAATAAAATGACACAGAAAATGAGATGATCGCCGTTATGTAACTTTCATTGATTCTATGTAAATAGTCATACATATTGACGTTAGTAATTACATTTATATATTTTTCTGACAAAATGTCCAACCTGTTATATACCTAGCGAGGTGGAACGTAACAGGGTGGAAATGTGGAGGCTAACTTAGCCGTAGCACTGGGTGGAACATAGCAAGGTGGAAATGTGGAGGCTAACTTAGCCGTAGCATTTGGTGGAACATAGCAAGGTGGAAATGTGGAGGCTTAACTTAGCCGTAGCACTGTGAGTGATCTAGCTGGCATGGTGAACACTTGAAGATCATTTTTTTTACTGTTCTGTAAAAAAATGTTCGGACATTTTAAGAGCGAGACCGTACTGACTGACATCACGAAACATTAAAATGTAGATGTGTTTAAACCGAGTGTTGATAATTCATGTGGCATTGCGCTGTCATGGGACACTTCCTGATTGTGATGTCATCATCCAATGAAAAACAAAATGGTCAAAAAATGCAAATAAAATTCCCATTGATATCGATATATTTTGTGTTTTTATGGGAAAGGACACCTACCTTTCTATTTAAAGCTCTTTGGAAACCACATTCTACAGTGAAATAAGAGATGATATTTCCTGAGGACAGAAAAGGCACTGTATAACAGGAATGAATGACCCGGTCTGTGAGAGCCAGAAATATTGCTTGTTTGTAGGTGACCAAATACTTATTTTCCACCATAATTTGCAAATAAATTCATAAAAAATCCTACAATGTGATTTTCTGGATTTTTTTTCTCATTTTGTCTTGTCATAGTTGAAGTGTACCTACGATGAAAATTACAGGCCTCTCTCATCTTTTTAAGTGGGAGAACTTACTTTTTTTGCCCCACTGTATATGGTTTTATAGAGGGCTGTTTGACAACATGTAGTAAGTGCAATGTCCATGTATATGGTTTTTGCATGATGGTCTCAAATTAGGCGAAGGGAGGGAGGCCTCCTTAACGCTCAACAAGATAAATCCTCTTCAGCACCACGGACAGCTCCAGCAAATATTCACCTATTTCATGATTTCTGTTTTGTTGAAATATAAACTATAGAAGAGTCCCTGTCAATTTGAATATTTCACTTCCTGGAAAGGCAACCTTCCCTTCAGGAAACATATCACACAACTATACCATGTCATCAAATAGTCTCTACGTGACCTCTATACCCCTCTCTATGTGACCTCTATACCCCTCTCTACGTGACCTCTATACCCCTCTCTACGTGACCTCTATACCCCTCTCTATGTGACCTCTATACCCCTCTCTACGTGACCTCTATACCCCTCTCTATGTGACCTCTATACCCCTCTCTACGTGACCTCTATACCCCTCTCTACGTGACCTCTATAACCCTCTCTACGTGACCTCTATACCCCTCTGAAATCAGAAAGTCCGTTGTTCTATCTTCTTTTAATAACCGAATAATAAAAAGTCCTGTATTTACAACAGGCCTATATGATATAAATAATAAACTCAGTATTCTTAGTAATGGTAATAATGTAATATATTACAGGCCTATATGATATAAATAATAAACTCAGTCTTCTTAGTAATGGTAATAATGTAATATATTACAGGCCTATATGATATAAATAATAAACTCAGTCTTCTTAGTAATGGTAATAATGTAATATATTACAGTTACTGTAACAAATTACAATAACACAAAAGGCCTTTTCAAGGTGTTAACATTTGACTAAAATTATACACTGAACAAAAATATAAACACAATATGTAAAGTGAAGGTCCCATGTTTCATGAGCTGAAATAAAGGAACCCCCCCCCCCCCCCCCCCCCAAAGAAATCATTAAAAAACCAAAATCCCAGAAATGTTCCATACACACAAAAAACATATTTATCTCAAATGTTGTGCCCAAATTTGTTTACATCCCTGTTAGTGAGCTTTTCCCCTTTGCCAAGATAATCCATCCACCTGACACAGATGTGGCATTAGAGAATTTGACAGTAGGTCCAACCAGCCTCACAACCCCAGTGTGTAACCACGCCAGCCCAGGACCTCCACATCCAGCTTCTTCCCCTGTGGGATCTGAGACCAGCCACCTGGACTGCTGATTAAACTGTGGGTTTGCACAACCATAGATATTTTACACAGGCTGTTAGAAACCGTCTCAGGGAAGCTCATCTGCTCGTTGTCCTCACCAAGTTCTTGACCTGACTTCAGTGGGCAAATGCTCACCTTCGATGGCCACTGGCATGCTGGAGAAGTGTGCTCTTCACAGATGAATCCCTGGTTTCAACTGTACGGGGCAGATGGCAGACCGTGTGTTTGGCATCGTGTGGGCAAGCGGTTTGCTGATGTCAACGTTGTAAACAGAGTGCCCCATGGTGGCGGTGGTGGGGTTATGGTATGGGCAGGCATAAGCTACGGACAACGAACACAATTACATTTTATCGATGGCAATTTGAATGCACAGAGATACTGTGACGAGATCCTGAGGCTCATTGTCGTGCCGTTCATCCATCGCCATCACCTCATGTTTCAGCATGATAATGAACAGCCCCACGTCACAAGGATCTGGACACAATTCCTGGAAGCTGAAAATGTCCCAGTTCTTCCATGGCCTGCAAACTCACCAGACATGTCACTCAATGAGCATGTTTGGGATGCTCTGGATCGACGTGTACGACAGCGTGGTTCCAGGTCCCGCCAATATCCAGCAACTTCACACAGCCATTTGAAGAGGAGTGGGACAACATTCCACAGGCCACAATCAGCAGCCTGATCAACTCTATGTGAAGGAGATGTGTCACGCTGCATGAGGCAAATGGTTTGTCACACCAGATACTGACTGGTTTTCTGATTCACTCCCCTGTTCTGGTTGTTTGTTTGTATGTCTGTATTCCCAGTCATGTGAAATCCATAGATTAGGGCCTAATGAATGTATTTACATTGACTGATTTCCTTTATATGAACTGGAACTCTTTGAATCTTTTAAAATTTTGCATTTGAAATTTATATTTTTCTTCAGTGTAAATCAGAATCTACATATTTCCATGTTTCATATCATAACATGACTTTCTCCATAGTCCAATATAGATCATTGATTGGGAGCCAATCCTACACATCCTAGATCACTGCATAGAAAACACCACTCCAATACGGGGACCATTAGACACTGCTACATCAATCTATGTTTCCAGAAAACAAACAGGAAATCCTTTTTAACATACAATATGAAAAACAAACTCCAGGCTCTGATCTGTGCAAATCATTTCAATACTCAGGGAGGGGTGGTGTTACGTTACTGTCTGTAAGGACCACAGTCATTTCAATACTCAGGGAGGGGTGGTGTTACGTTACTGTCTGTAAGGACCACAGTCATTTCAATACTCAGGAAGGGGTGGTGTTACGTTACTGTCTGTAAGGACCACAGTCATTTCAATACTCAGGAAGGGGTGGTGTTACGTTACTGTCTGTAAGGACCACAGTCATTTCCAACACTGCTACAACTGTTATGTGAAATACTTTGAAATACTTTTTAAAAACAGGTTCAGAGGAATACTTTGGCCTTCTGATGAAGTACGATTTATCCAAGTCCGAATGATTTGTCTCCAACGCAAATTGCATGTAAGCTACAGATCATTGTTAATTTAGGAGGTGTTAGCTAAAGAGCACCAGTTAATATGAATCAGTAAGGCTAGCTGAAGGTAAGACATTATGTGATTGGCAGCAACAGAGGATGTCTGAATGTGGAACAGAGAACACATGGAATCAACCGGAATGTGGAACAGAGAACACATGGAATCAATCTGAATGTGGAACAGAGAACACATGGAATCAATCGGAATGTGGACCAGAGAACACATGGAATCAATCTGAATGTGGAACAGAGAACACATGGAATCAATCTGAATGTGTAGCAGAGAACACATGGAATCAATCTGAATGAGGAACAGAGAACACATGGAATCAACCGGAATGTGGAACAGAGAACACATGGAATCAATCTGAATGTGGAACAGAGAACACATGGAATCAACCTGAATGTGGAACAGAGAACACATGGAATCAATCTGAATGTGGAACAGAGAACACATGGAATCAATCTGAATGTGTAGCAGAGAACACATGGAATCAATCTGAATGAGGAACAGAGAACACATGGAATCAACCGGAATGTGGAACAGAGAACACATGGAATCAATCTGAATGTGGAACAGAGAACACATGGAATCAATCTGAATGTGGAACAGAGAACACATGGAATCAATCTGAATGTGGAACAGAGAACACATGGAATCAATCTGAATGTGGAACAGAGAACACATGGAATCAATCTGAATGTGGAACAGAGAACACATGGAATCAACCGAAATGTGGAACAGAGAACACATGGAATCAATCTGAATGTGGAACAGAGAACACATGGAATCAACCGGAATGTGGAACCGAGCAGAGTAAATTACAGAGTGAAATGATGTCTAAGCTGAAAGCATCAATATGCACAGATGTCATTCACTTCAAGCCGTTGATATAATGTTACGTTTTTACACTCACCACAAAGTGAGACACTACTATACACAATGTATAATAAAGCCTGTCTGTTTGTCATTGTTGAGCACCTATTTGGACCAATGGGCTTGTTCATGCTTCTTGCTTCATGCCTTACCTCCTCACACCAGTTACACAACACTGTATATAGACTTTTTCTATTGTGTTATTGACTGTGCGTTTGTTTATTCCGTGTGTAACTCTGTGTTGTTGTTTGTGTCGCACTGCTTTATCTTGGCCAGGTCGCCAGTTGTAAATGAGAACTTGTTCTCAACTGGTCTACCTGGTTAAATAAAAGATAAGGCCAAAACTGTTTAAACTCTAGTCACAGCAACCAGATACCTTGCTAATCGCTATTTAAACTATAAGTTTAGTCACATCACCAATATTTATGTAACTAATTCAGAGTCGGGCTCTCGTGTGGCGCAGCGGTCTAAGGCACTGCATCTCAGTGCAAGTGACGTCAACAGTCCCTGGTTCAAATCCAGGCTGTATAACATCCGGCCATGATTGGGAGTCCCATAGGGAGGCACACAATTGGCTCTGCGTCGTCAAGGTTTGGCCCTGGGGGTAGGCTGTCATTGTAAATAAGAATTTGTTCTTAACTGACTTGCCTCGTTAAATAAAAGGAAACATTTAAATAATAAGAAGTTGACTTTCTTTAAATTCTCAGACGGCACCGAGGAGGACACGTGATAAATGTCTCCAACCTCCAGATTGCTTTCTTTAAATTCTCAGACGGCACCAAGGAGGACACGTGATAAATGTCTCCATTTATAGAAACACCAATTCCTAATTTCAAAGTAACACTCACTCTCTAAGTTATATCATAAAAATAAAAAAAACTATACAATAAAATCTAGATCAGAATCGCTGTGATCCCTGATTATCATAAACACGGGAATAAGTTAATGTTCTCTGTGAGGCGCCAAACATCGTTCAAATTCATCTCTCGGGTTACTGTGGAAGTCAGTCACAGCGTGTGCTGCCCGCGAGCGAAGTGGCAGGCAAAGTCATACTTGTTCCTGCACTTACAGCCGCAGATATTACACTGCAAGGGGTTCTCGTAGCCGTGGCAACCCATGTGAATGGTATACATGATGTTGTCTGAGAAGTAGGTGTCGCAGTGCTGGCAGCTGTGCAGCATTTGTGGGTCTGGGTGCTGTGTGCTACCGAGCAGGGCAGGGGTACTGGGCTGGCTGTTACTAATGCTAGCTGAGCTGGTGCGTGTGTGTGCACTGTGCTCACTGCTGGGTTCTGGGTCCACAGGGCTGGGGCTGTAGTTCCTGCTATGGCCTGCAGGCGGTTGGAGGTCCTCGGGGCTGGTTGGGGAGGAGGTTTGGTGGTGGTGGTGGTGGTAGTGGTGGTGGTGGGCACCACTTTGACTGGTGGACAAAGATACTGACACTGCAATCGGTGCACCAGAGGCCTGCTGGATGAGGAACGGCTTGACGTCGTTACAGGACAGTCTGTCAGGAGACACAGGGGTCTGGTCCACTGGGGGGAGGTTGGACAACTGGCCTGCCAGCGTAGACAGCTGGTTCAGAGGATTATTGTCCACCATCATGTCACTGTTGACATCCCTGCTGGCTCCTCCTCCTCCTCCAGTCCCATGGTCCTTCACATCGCTCTCGTACACCTCGTGGTTCAGGTAGTCTGGTTTCCCCACCACCATGGAGGGAGGGCTGAAGTTGATGAGGAGGTGTCTGCTGTAGCCTCCCAGGCCCAGGGAGCTGCCACTCTTCTTCTGTAGGACGTTCAGCATCTTCTTGTTGGACAGGAAGGCGGGCAGCCCCGCCCCCTTCATGGGTAAAAGCTTGTGGCGGCGCCGGCGGTGGTGGGACAGGTTACTGCGGTCGCTGCAACGGAAGGAGCAGAGGTCACACTTGTAGGGCTTCTCTCCCGTGTGGGAGCGCATGTGGGCCTCAAGGTGGCGCTCGTAGGCAGAGGCGAAGGGGCACAGCTGGCAGCGGTGAGGCTTCTCTCCTGTTAAATCAACAAAGAGGGAATGTTTAGGTTTATTTGAACATCTTGGCACAACTCCAACACCCATTAAAATGTAACGTCACACAATATAAATACAAGTTTAAACATTTTTTTTTTTTTTTTTTAAAGATCCTAACTATAGGGGCGGTGCAAAAGGGGCGGACTGACCATCTGGCATGTTGGGCAAATGCCAGATGGGCTGGTCCATTTTTACCTGTGTGAATTCTGATGTGCTCTATCAAGCGAGCGGTGCCTTTACTGGCGTAGCTGCAGTAGCTACACTTGAGCTTGCCGTCGAAGGTCCTCTGAAAGCCGTCCACCAGCAGCCCAGAGCTGTCGTCCAGAGAGACTTCCACCGACCCATTGTGATGATCACTGTCTGGGAGAGCTGCTACTACCGGGAGAGGAGACGACAACACACAGAATTAAATAGATACTTTACAGTCACATTTTTTTTCACCTGGAAATTGATACCTCTAAACAATAGCTAAGCCTCACTGACACACAAAAAAAGCCTAGGTCTGTAGCTCAAATCACATCTAGAATTTATTCGGAAGCAGGATTTGTAAAATCACATTTTTACATTGATCTATTTTCCGGTGACAAAATATATATTCTGGCAAGATAATCTAGTCAGAAACCATTTGTGGCGCAGCCCTGTTTATGTCTGGTGCTCGAAAGATATGAGAGGATCACTTGATCTTTGTTACGTTAATATCTCCACAATATGGTATGTAAATGTAACAGTATAACTTCAGACAAACCCCTCGCCCCATACCCGGGCGCGAACCAGGGACCCTCTGCACACATCGACAACAGTCACCCACGAAGCATCGTTACCCATCGCTCCACAAAAGCCGCGGCCCTTGCAGAGCAAAGGGGGAACCACTACTTCAAGGTCTCTGAGCGAGTGACGTCACCGATCGAACCACTATTTAGCGCGAACCACCACTGCTAACGAAGCTAGCCGTTTCACATCCGTTACATAAACAGAAGAACCACTCATTGCTCCTCCAGAGGACCCCTTTCAGATGACGGCCCATCGCCACTAAATAAACACGTTCAAACCCACCTATTAGGTTTTCCCCCGTAGCGCTGGGAACCTGTTCCACTGGTTTCACTTCCCAAAGAAAAATTAGGGATATGGCTTATTTTTTGGGGCAATTAAAAAAATATATACATCATAAGTTAAAAGTAAATTACTCTGATAGTGTTCATAACAGTCTCACCAGCTTGGAGGTGGTCGGGCTCTATCTCCCCACCGACAGAGCCTGAGATCATGTTGACATGGTGCGTTTGCTGTGTCAGGTACTCTTGAAAGTCCTTTATGAAATCCAGAGGTTTTAGATCATCATCCATTTGGCAAGATGGGGTGTTTTATGATGACTTCCCCCCGAAACCTGTAAAATAAGGCAATAATATATGTTTTTACCTTTATTTAACTAAGCAAGCTAGTTAAAGAACAAATTCTTATTTACAATGATGGCCTACCGGGGAACAGTGGGGTTAACAAGTGCCTTGTTCAGGTGCAGAACGACAGATTTGTACCTTGTCAGCTCGGGGATTTGATCTTGCAACCTTTCGGTTACTGGCACAACGCTCCAACCACTAGGCTACCTGCTTGAAGATTTAACATAATGAACCACATGATCATCACATTGTTACAATACCACTGCATGTATGCCATAATCTATAGCCCGATATTGGACTAAATGAGCCTAACATTACTCCATAGTCCAAAGAACTTAGATGTTCTGTTAAAGGGGCGGCAGGGTAGCCTAGTGCGTTGGGCTTATAACCGGAAGGTTGCAAGTTCAAATCCCCTAACTGACTGTCGTGCTGCCCCTGAACAGACAGTTAACCGACTGTTCCTAGGCTGTCATTGAAAATACGTTTTTTTTTCTTAAAGGTTTAATTAAAATAAGGGCGAAATGGCTCTGGATGCCAAAACAGCCAAAGACTCCCATCTAAACGTGAATCGATTGCGGTACGGTTCTTGAAATATAAATTGCTCGACTTTTGATAACACAACAAAATGATTTCACAAATGCTAAATAAACATTGTATGTAGTGTACAGTGTTTTAACCGCTGCTTTCAGTGAAAACAGTTTGTGGCATCGGTCTTCCGTTTAGACAGTAACGTGTAAATAGATGCAGTAGATGCAGTAACGTGTAAATATGGCCGTGTGGGATACTAACCCAATAAAGGCGTGTCAGTTTAACAACTAATTTATTTTTTCGCCTGATATGAAAGATACGGTTATTATGATTCCAGCAAGCTATGCGGTTAATGTTCAGACCGGCCGTCGCGGCTCTTATTAATAAACGCCCCCCCTTTTACAGAAAACGCCTTCATCCAATGACTCTTTCAATGTAATGGAACTGAGAGTCATGATCAAAGACGAGCCATAACCATGATCCATTATGTGGGCAGTCAGTCACGATGATAAGTATGTTGTCACCCCAAAACATCTCATAACAGTGGCAACATGACACGCAGCATGTTGATACACCGCCCATAACTCCACTACTACCGGCGTGGCTCGTTAACGTTAGTTAATATCACGTTAATAATGTGAGCTAGACATTTTACTTACCCGCTGGTCGTCAATCACAGCACCGTTTAAAAATATATATATACACGACAACTTACGCTTTCCCATCCGTTCTTATGTTAATTCTAAGACCGATGTCAAGATGGACATTTCAAACACGATCTAGACAATCAAAATATATGTGATGACAAGTTAATGTTATCTGGTTGTGCTAAAACAAAGAGAGAGAGAGAGAGAGCAGGGAGCTCTATGTGTTATAGTAGCTATGCAACAGTAAAATGACTCCCATTTCAGAAGCACAGAGCTGGCTGTCAGTGAAAAGCTCCTAGTTGGAAATACAACAGCAGAAAGAGAAAGGGTTTGCCTAGAGAAACATGTTTATTTGATTAAAGATACCCTGAGTATACACAATTGATGACATGAGTAAAAGCTGATCACGTTCTACCAAAGTGAAAGATGCGAAAACCGTTCCACTGTCGCTGTTTTACCCGGTCAATAGGAAAGTGAACACACTCAGATGTAAACAAGAGAAAAACATGGCTTCGCCCTTGATCAGGTGCTTCTCAAAGGTGAGACGAATAAGTAATGCAAAAGCGGTTTCTTCGTTCACATTGTTGTTTTTAGGATATGTTGTCATACTTCATTAGAAATACGAACTTAGATAGTCAGTGTTTTTTTGTAACTTTAAATTACCCCATTTCGTAACCTGCTATCACACAACGCGTTGGCTAGTTAGCTGCATGATAATACAAATGACATAACGTTAGCTAGTTAGTTACCGCCTGCGTCAGTTACACCACAAGTTACTCATGAAGAAATGTCCTGCCTGTGTCACTGCTTTTTATCTTGCCGTATATAGCCACTCTCTCATATTCATTCATGCTGGACTATGGATATACTGTTTGTTGCCTGACGACTCAAACTGAATTGTTCCACTGCTCTATTGTCGCTTGCTACGTTCACTATTTGCCCATTTTAGAAGTGCTCAGAAAGTGACTTTTATGTTTTTACCTGAGTGCCAAAACATTCAAGAGCTAAAGGAGCTCAAAGTTGACCTATTCTGCATACCCCACTTTACCATGAGACATCCGTGTCTTCACTACTGGAAACAAATAAACGGTTGAGTTTGATATCATAAAAGCTTACAAACAGGGTTGTCAAACGTTCTCTGATGTCTGGACCTCCAACTATATTCGTATATGTTGTAAGCCCTACTTGTGCCCACCATTGTTTGAGACAACATGATCTTGAGTACAGGGTGGGTATAATGTTTTGGCGGATAAATGTACTACAATGGGAATCAAATTGGAAAAATACTACTTAAAAATGAATGAATGCTTTTGCAGATTATTTATATTTAAGGTAAATAAATAAATAAAAACATGTAAATTTTTATTTTATTTTTTATTGACAACCCTGTTTTTAAGCTTTTATGAAATCAAACTCAACTGTTTTTATTTTTTCTGGTGATGAAGACATGGATGTCTTGTGGTATGGTGGGGTATGCAAAATAGGTCACATTTCTCTTGAATGTTTTTTGCATTCATGTGCAAAAAGTCCCTTTCTGAGCACTTCTACGACGGGCAAATATGTGTGAAAGGTTTGGTACAAATCACAAGGGGTGCTGTCAAAAAGGGATTGAATTCAAATGGATTTAATCAAATGGATGGCTGACCGAACAAGGAGTTTGGATAGCCGGGCAAATCATTTTTGGGGGGATTGAGTAGAGTGACAACTTTTTGCCTAGACAGTTGTTGTATCGTGTCATCCATCAGCGAAAATGTAACTGTTATTTCAGGTTGGTAGGCAGGTGTCCCGACCATGGAGTGTGTGCCAACATGGGCTGCGGAACAGATCCACCCAACCAGACATGTCTGCAGAGCAGGCTGCTGCTCTGGGGGTCACCTACCCTCCACTACAGACATATTCTGAGGAGGAGGGGATGATGAGGGATGCTGGTGAGTTGGAGCATGCCGGATATACAGTAGGCAGAGCAACAAAGTGTATATATATATATATATATCACATACAATACCAGTCAAAAGTTGACACCTACTCATTCAAGTTTTTAAAAGTTTTTTTAAAACTATTTTCTACATTGCAGAATAATAGTGAAGACATCCGAACTATGAAATAACACATATGGAATCATGTAGTAAGCAAAAAAGTGTTAAACAAATCAAATGATGTTATATTTTACATTCTTAAGTATCCACCCTTTGCCTTGACAGCTTTACACACTCATGGCATTCTCTCAACCAGCTTCACGAGGAATGCTTTTCCAACAGTCTTGAAGGAGTTCCCACCAATGCTGACTTCTTGTTGGCTACTTTTCCTTCACTCTGTGGTCCAACTCAACCCAAACCATCTCAATTGAGTTGAGTTGAGGTTGGGTGATTATGGAGGCCAGGTCATCTGATGGTCAAATAGCTCTTACGCCGCCTAGAGGTGTGTTGGGTCATTGTCCTGTTGAAAAACAAATGATAGTCCCACTAAGCCCAGACCAGATGGGATAGCATATCAATGCAGAATGCTGTGGTAGCCATGCTGGCTAAGACTGCCAAGAATTCTAAATAAATCACAGACCGTGTCACCAGCAATGCACCCCACACCATAACACCACCTCCTCCATGCTTCATGGTGGGAACCACACGTGCTGAGATAATCCGTTCACCTACTCTGCATTTCAAAAAGACGGCGGTTGGAACCAAAAATCTAAAGTTTGCACTCTACAGACAAAAAGGACAGATTTCCACCAGTCTAATATCCATTGCTCGTGTTTCTTGCCCCAAGCAAGTCTCTTTTTACTGGTGTCCTTTAGTGGATTTTTTTGCAGCAATTCGACCATGAAGGCCTGATTCACGCAGTCTCTGAACAGTTGATGTTGAGATGTGTCTGTTACTTGAATTCTGAAGCATTTATTTGGGCTGCAATCTGAGGCTGGTAACTCTAATGAACTTATCCTCTGCAGCAGAGGTAACTCTGGGTCTTCCTTTCCTGTGGCGGTCTTCATGAGAGCCAGTTTCATCATAGCACTTGATGTTTTTTTGCGACTGCACTTGAAGAAACTTT
Source organism: Oncorhynchus mykiss (assembly GCF_013265735.2). NCBI lineage: Eukaryota > Metazoa > Chordata > Actinopteri > Salmoniformes > Salmonidae > Oncorhynchus > Oncorhynchus mykiss. The sequence goes on from NW_023493714.1 coordinate 108,931, forward strand.
CAAAGTTCTTGAAATTTTCCAGATTGACTGGCCTTCATGTCTTAAAGTAATGATGGACTGTCATTTATCTTTGCTTATTTGAGTTGTTCTTGCCATAATATGGACTTGGTCTTTTACCAAATAGGGCTATATTCTGTATACCACCCCTACCTTGTCACAATACAACTGATTGGCCCAAACTTATTAAGAAGGAAAGAAATTCCACAAATAAACTTTTAACAAGGCACACCTGTTAATTGAAATGCATTCCAGGTGACTACCTCATCAAGCTGGTTGAGAGAATGCCAAGAGTGTGCAAAGCTGTCATCAAGGTAAAGGTTGGCTACTAAAATCTAAAATATATTTATCATTATTTCATAGTTGTGATGTCTTCACTATTATTCTATAATGTAGAAAATAGTTAAAATAAAGAAAAACCCTGGAATGAGTAGGTGTGTCCAAACTTTTGACTGGTATTGTGTGTGTGATTATATAGCACTAAAACCAACCAATAAGATTTAATAAACAGACTGGACCATGCTATGGATTGGTCTAATTTGTCATGAATTTGGTTTTATGTAAGTTCAATAAATTAAGTCACATTGCATTTCATTTTAATGTCCCACATTTGAACAGTGAACAAGTTTGCACAGGAGCGTCTTGCCCCGTTTGTGTCGAAGATGGACGAAAACTCTCTCATGGACCCGGAAGTGATAAAGTCCCTCTTTGAACAGGGGGTATGTGTTTCTCTGCTTTACATCCTATGGTCATTAGGCTCAGGGCATTTCCATGTAAAAGGACCCATTTAGAACCACTATGAAGCTCATAGGGGCATTTCCATGTAAAAGGACCCATTTAGAACCAACGTGAAGCTCATAGGGGCATTTCCATGTAAAAGGACCCATTTAGAACCAATGTGAAGCTCATAGGGGCATTTCCATGTACAAGGACCCATTTAGAACCAATGTGAAGCTCATAGGGGCATTTCCATGTAAAAGGCCCCATTTAGAACCAATGTGAAGCTCATAGGGGCATTTCCATGTAAAAGGACCCATTTAGAACCAACGTGAAGCTCATAGGGGCATTTCCATGTAAAAGGACCCATTTAGAACCAACGTGAAGCTCATAGGGGCATTTCCATGTAAAAGGACCCATTTAGAACCAACGTGAAGCTCATAGGGTCATTTCCATGTAAAAGGACCCATTTAGAACCAACGTGAAGCTCATAGGGGCATTTCCATGTAAAAGGACCCATTTAGAACCAACGTGAAGCTCATAGGGGCATTTCCATGTAAAAGGACCCATTTAGAACCAACGTGAAGCTCATAAGGACCCATTTAGAACCAACGTGAAGCTCATAGGGGCATTTCCATGTAAAAGGACCCATTTAGAACCAACGTGAAGCTCATAGGGGCATTTCCATGTAAAAGGACCCATTTAGAACCAACGTGAAGCTCATAGGGGCATTTCCATGTAAAAAGGACCCATGAGAACCAACGTGAAGTGGGGGTGAAATTTAAAGGTACGTGCAGTTATCCTCTCAAGGTGAGGTCATTTTGACCCCTACCTTTAAAAATAATAATAATCAACTATTGCTAGTTAAAAAATAGCATTTTCAATTAGTAGAAACTAATATAATTGACGCTGTTTTATTTTTTTAGCATACAGCTCAGTGTTTGAATGATTTATTTTATACAGTCATTTAAGCTCCTCTTTATCAAGGGTGTCAATCATTTCGGACCCTACTGTGTGTTTTAAGATATTTTCTCTCTTCATGAGGATAATGAATTTGTTTGGGGGCGGAGCTCATTAGAATACTAGCCAGTGTGTAGAATAATACCCAAATATGTAAAGCAGGATATTACCCAGGATACATCACCATGAAGATAATTATATTCATATCCATAATTATGCATTTCTGTAGAATACTGATCAGGGACCCATGATGTAGTTCCGTTACCGTAATTCTGTTACCTGATGGAAATCAACTTCGTGTACTTCAATAACCTAAATAATTTTGGGGGGAGTCGAGGTGTCATGTCTGCAGAAAGGATGGGATATCAGCAGACATCTTGGAATCTTCATTCTCAAGACACTGAGTGTACAAAATGTGCAATGACAGACTAATCAGGTGAAAGCTATGATCGCTTATTGATGTCACTTGTTAAATCCACTTCAATCAATGTAGATGAAGGGGGAGGAGACGGGTTAAAGAAGGATTTTAAGCCTTGAGACATTGATTGTGTATGTGTGACCATTCAGAGGGTGAATGTGCAAGACTAAAGATTGAAGTGCCTTTGAACAGGGTATGGTAGTAGGTGCCAGGCGCACCGGTTTGTGTCAAGAACTGCAACGCTGCAGGGTTTTTCCACACTCAACAGTTTCTTGTGTGTATCAAGAATGGTCCACCACCCAAAGGACATCCAGCCAACTTGACACAACTGTGGGAAGCATTGGAGTCAACATGGGCCAGCATCCCTGTGGAACGCTTTCAATACCTTAGAGTCCCTGCCCTGATGAATTGAGGCTGTTCTGAGGGGCAAAAGGGGGTGCAACTCAATATTAGGAAGGTGTTCCTAATGTTTTGTACACTCAGTGTATATTTAGAGTTTTTGTAAAGCGTTCTCACATAAGAAACTGAGGGAGATTTTAACCGAAATTCTGTTACCAAACTTTGCATCGGCGCAGTTCTTCTAGGGAATGTATTTTTGTCAAATGTTCAAAGGGAAATTGTTAAAATTAGTCCTTGTGCATGGAGTTGGTTTGTTAAACTTCTTAAATAAATGTTTTTTTTGTTTAGTAATATTTGGAAGTCCTGGAAGCATAATTCCGTTACCGTGGAATAGACCTCCGCCATGTTCATTAGACACTGCCCTGTTGTCAAAAAGGACACTGCCCTGTTGTCAAAAAGGACACTGCCCTGTTGTCCAAAAAGGACACTGCCCTGTTGTCAAAAAGGACACTGCCCTGTTGTCAAACACTGCCTTGTTGTCAAAAAGGACACTGCCCTGTTGTCAAAATGGACACTGCCCTGTTGTCAAAATGGACACTGCCCTGTTGTCAAACACTGCCTTGTTGTCAAAATGGACACCGCCCTGTTGTCCAAAAGGACACTACCCTGTTGTCAAAAAGGACACTGCCCTGTTGTCCAAAAGGACACTGCCCTGTTGTCCAAAAGGACACTGCCCTGTTGTCAAAAAGGGCACTACCCTGTTGTCAAAATGGACACTGCCCTGTTGTCAAAAAGGACACCGCCCTGTTGTCAAAAAGGACACTGCCCTGTTGTCCAAAAGAACACGTTAAAGTATGTCCTGAACACCACCCTGTTGTATGTACCTGAGTATTCCCCATTAATTTGTCAGATGATTCATTGTCACTTCCCAGCTGATGGGCATAGAGATCGACCCAGAGTACGGAGGCACCGGCTCCACGTTCTTCTCCTCCATCCTGGTCATTGAGGAGCTGGCCAAAGTGGACGCCTCCGTGGCCGTGCTGTGTGACATCCAGAACACCCTCATCAACACGCTGTTCACCAAGCTGGGGACCGCAGCCCAGAAAGAGCGCTATCTCAGCCGGCTGTCAACAGACATGGTGAGTGATTTAACAGGTCGCGTGTCGTATTGATTTTATTCAACAGGTTTCTAGCCTGAGAGGAAATATGTGGCCTATGTGTTTTGATTTAAGGATAGTGAGAGGTAGTGTGTTTAGATTTAAGGGTAGTGAGAGGTAGTGTGTTTTGATTTAAGGATAGTGAGAGGTAGTGCATCTGTGTTTTGATTTAAGGGTAGTGAGAAGTAGTGTGTATCTATGTGTTTTGATTTAAGGGTAGTGAGAGGTAGTGTGTATCTATGTGTTTTGATTTAAGGGTAGTGAGAGGTAGTGTGTTTTGATTTAAGGGTAGTGAGAGGTAGTGTGTTTTGATTTAAGGGTTGTGAGAGGTAGTGTGTTTTGATTTAAGGGTAGTGAGAGGTAGTGTGTTTTGATTTAAGGGTAGTGAGAAGTAGTGTGTTTTGATTTAAGGGTAGTGAGAGGTAGTGTGTATCTATGTGTTTTGATTTAAGGGTAGTGAGAGGTAGTGTGTTTTGATTTAAGGGTAGTGAGAGGTAGTGTGGTTTGATTTAAGGGTAGTGAGAGGTAGTGTGTTTTGATTTAAGGGTAGTGAGAGGTAGTGTGTTTTGATTTAAGGGTAGAGAGAGGTAGTGTGTTTTGATTTAAGGGTAGTGAGAGGTAGTGTGTGTTGATTTAAGGGTAGTGAGAGGTAGTGTGTTTTGATTTAAGGGTAGTGAGAGGTAGTGTGTTTTGATTTAAGGGTAGTGAGAGGTAGTGTGTTTTGATTTAAGGGTAGTGAGAGGTAGTGTGTTTTGATTTAAGGGTAGTGAGAGGTAGTGCATCTGTGTTTTGATTTAAGGGTAGTGAGAGGTAGTGTGTTTTGATTTAAGGGTTGTGAGAGGTAGTGTGTTTTGATTTAAGGGTAGTGAGAGGTAGTGTGTTTTGATTTAAGGGTAGAGAGAGGTAGTGTGTTTTGATTTAAGGGTAGTGAGAGGTAGTGTGTTTTGATTTAAGGGTAGAGAGAGGTAGTGTGTTTTGATTTAAGGGTAGTGAGAGGTAGTGTGTGTTGATTTAAGGGTAGTGAGAGGTAGTGTGTTTTGATTTAAGGGTAGTGAGAGGTAGTGTGTTTTGATTTAAGGGTAGAGAGAGGTAGTGTGTTTTGATTTAAGGGTAGTGAGAGGTAGTGTGTGTTGATTTAAGGGTAGTGAGAGGTAGTGTGTTTTGATTTAAGGGTAGTGAGAGGTAGTGTGTTTTGATTTAAGGGTAGTGAGAGGTAGTGTGTTTTGATTTAAGGGTAGTGAGAGGTAGTGTGTTTTGATTTAAGGGTAGTGAGAGGTAGTGCATCTGTGTTTTGATTTAAGGGTAGTGAGAGGTAGTGTGTTTTGATTTAAGGGTTGTGAGAGGTAGTGTGTTTTGATTTAAGGGTAGTGAGAGGTAGTGTGTTTTGATTTAAGGGTAGTGAGAAGTAGTGTGTTTTGATTTAAGGGTAGTGAGAAGTAGTGTGTTTTGATTTAAGGGTAGTGAGAGGTAGTGTGTTTTGATTTAAGGGTAGTGAGAGGTAGTGTGTTTTGATTTAAGGGTTGTGAGAGGTAGTGTGTTTTGATTTAAGGGTAGTGAGAGGTAGTGTGTTTTGATTTAAGGGTAGTGAGAAGTAGTGTGTTTTGATTTAAGGGTAGTGAGAGGTAGTGTGTTTTGATTTAAGGGTAGTGAGAGGTAGTGCATCTGCGTTTTGATTTAAGGCTGTACTAGTAAGTTTAAATAAAGCTTCTGATCATGTAGCTAACGTCTCTTGATTATAGCCAGTAGAGGGAGCTACTGGTTCACAAGACATTTAACAGACCTACAACGCCTTCAGAAAATATCCACTTCACTTTACAGCCTGAATTTAAAATGGATTCAATTTTGGATTTTTTTTAATGCATCATGTTATGGGTATGCTTGTAATCGTTAAGTACTGGGGAGTTTTTCAGGATAAAAAAATAAATAAACTGAATAGAGCTAAGTACAGGTAAAGTCCTAGAGGAAAACCTGCTTCATTCTTCACTCTGTTGTTTCTTCTTCGTGTTGTATCTCGGTCCATATTTTACAGCTGTTTCTTCTTCGTGTTGTATCTTGGACCATATTTTACAGCTGTTTCTTCTTCGTGTTGTATCTTGGACCATATTTTACAGCTGTTTCTTCTTCGTGTTGTATATTGGACCATATTTTACAGCTGTTTCTTCTTCGTGTTGTATCTTGGACCATATTTTACAGCTGTTTCTTCTTCGTGTTGTATCTTGGACCATATTTTACAGCTGTTTCTTCTTCGTGTTGTATCTTGGACCATATTTTACAGCTGTTTCTTCTTCTTCGTGTTGTATCTTGGACCATATTTTACAGCTGAGGTTTCTATATTGTGCCTACGATTGGTTGAGACACAACAGGATCTTGAATACAGGGTGGATATAATGTTTTGGCTGATAAATGGTACTAATATCTGTAGTTTTAACATTTTACTGTCAATCCTCCATAGGAAACCTATTGAAATCATAGAAATATACATCATAGAATAGACATTACCATTTTAAGTTGTCATTCAATGGCAGCCATATTTGGCGTAGTAATTAGAAGTTAATATTTCAATTACATTTAAATGTCAATGGTGTACCAGCGAAATTGCAGTGGTCTGAAGGATATGTATATTCTATAATTTATTGTCCTGTAGTTCCAGACCTGTCCATGTAATGATGCTGACACCTTGTTGTCCTGTAGGTTGGTAGTTCCAGATCTGTCCATGTAATGATGCTGATACCTTGTTGTCCTGTACTGTAGTTCCAGACCTGTCCATGTAATGATGCTGATACCTTGTTGTCCTGTAGTTCCAGACCTGTCCATGTAATGATGCTGATACCTTGTTGTTCTGTACTGTAGTTCCAGACCTGTCCATGTAATGATGCTGATACCTTGTTGTCCTGTAGTTCCAGACCTGTCCATGTAATGATGCTGATACCTTGTTGTCCTGTAGGTTGGTAGTTCCAGATCTGTCCATGTAATGATGCTGATACCTTGTTGTCCTGTACTGTAGTTCCAGACCTGTCCATGTAATGATGCTGATACCTTGTTGTCCTGTAGTTCCAGACCTGTCCATGTAATGATGCTGATACCTTGTTGTCCTGTACTGTAGTTCCAGACCTGTCCATGTAATGATGCTGATACCTTGTTGTCCTGTACTGTAGTTCCAGACCTGTCCATGTAATGATGCTGATACCTTGTTGTCCTGTCCTGTACTGTAGTTCCAGACCTGGTCATGTAATGATGCTGATACCTTGTTGTCCTGTACTGTAGTTCCAGACCTGGTCATGTAATGATGCTGATACCTTGTTGTCCTGTACTGTAGTTCCAGACCTGGTCATGTAATGATGCTGATACCTTGTTGTCCTGTACTGTAGTTCCAGACCTGGTCATGTAATGATGCTGATACCTTGTTGTCCTGTACTGTAGTTCCAGACCTGGTCATGTAATGATGCTGATACCTTGTTGTCCTGTACTGTAGTTCCAGACCTGGTCATGTAATGATGCTGATACCTTGTTGTCCTGTCCTGTACTGTAGTTCCAGACCTGTCCATGTAATGATGCTAACACCTTGTTGTCCTGTAGTCCCAGACCTGGTCATGTAATGATGCTGACACCTTGTTGTCCTGTACTGTAGTTCCAGACCTGGTCATGTAATGATGCTGATACCTTGTTGTCCTGTCCTGTACTGTAGTTCCAGACCTGTCCATGTAATGATGCTGATACCTTGTTGTCCTGTAGTTCCAGACCTGTCCATGTAATGATGCTGATACCTTGTTGTCCTGTAGTTCCAGACCTGTCCATGTAATGATGCTGACACCTTGTTGTCCTGTACTGTAGTTCCAGACCTGTCCATGTAATGATGCTGATACCTTGTTGTCCTGTAGGTTGGTAGTTCCAGACCTGTACATGTAATGATGCTGATACCTTGTTGTCCTGTAGGTTGGTAGTTCCAGACCTGTCCATGTAATGATGCTGATACCTTGTTGTCATGTAGTTCCAGACCTGTCCATGTAATGATGCTGACACCTTGTTGTCCTGTACTGTAGTTCCAGACCTGTCCATGTAATGATGCTGATACCTTGTTGTCCTGTACTGTAGTTCCAGACCTGTCCATGTAATGATGCTGATACCTTGTTGTCCTGTAGTTCCAGACCTGTCCATGTAATGATGCTGATACCTTGTTGTCCTGTAGGTTGGTAGTTCCAGATCTGTCCATGTAATGATGCTGATACCTTGTTGTCCTGTACTGTAGTTCCAGACCTGTCCATGTAATGATGCTGATACCTTGTTGTCCTGTAGTTCCAGACCTGTCCATGTAATGATGCTGATACCTTGTTGTCCTGTACTGTAGTCCCAGACCTGGTCATGTAATGATGCTGACACCTTGTTGTCCTGTACTGTAGTTCCAGACCTGGTCATGTAATGATGCTGATACCTTGTTGTCCTGTCCTGTACTGTAGTTCCAGACCTGTCCATGTAATGATGCTGATACCTTGTTGTCCTGTAGTTCCAGACCTGTCCATGTAATGATGCTGATACCTTGTTGTCCTGTAGTTCCAGACCTGTCCATGTAATGATGCTGACACCTTGTTGTCCTGTACTGTAGTTCCAGACCTGTCCATGTAATGATGCTGATACCTTGTTGTCCTGTAGGTTGGTAGTTCCAGACCTGTACATGTAATGATGCTGATACCTTGTTGTCCTGTAGGTTGGTAGTTCCAGACCTGTCCATGTAATGATGCTGATACCTTGTTGTCCTGTAGTTCCAGACCTGTCCATGTAATGATGCTGACACCTTGTTGTCCTGTACTGTAGTTCCAGACCTGTCCATGTAATGATGCTGATACCTTGTTGTCCTGTAGTTCCAGACCTGTCCATGTAATGATGCTGACACCTTGCTGTCCTGTACTGTAGTTCCAGACCTGTCCATGTAATGATGCTGATACCTTGTTGTCCTGTAGTTCCAGACCTGTCCATGTAATGATGCTGACACCTTGTCCTGTACTGTAGTTCCAGACCTGTCCATGTAATGATGCTGATACCTTGTTGTCCTGTAGTTCCAGACCTGTCCATGTAATGATGCTGATACCTTGTTGTCCTGTAGTTCCAGACCTGTGCATGTAATGATGCTGATACCTTGTTGTCCTGTAGTTCCAGACCTGTCCATGTAATGATGCTGATACCTTGTTGTTCTGTACTGTAGTTCCAGACCTGTCCATGTAATGATGCTGATACCTTGTTGTCCTGTAGTTCCAGACCTGTCCATGTAATGATGCTGATACCTTGTTGTCCTGTACTGTAGTTCCAGACCTGGTCATGTAATGATGCTAACACCTTGTTGTCCTGTACTGTAGTTCCAGACCTGTCCATGTAATGATGCTGACACCTTGTTGTCCTGTACTGTAGTTCCAGACCTGGTCATGTAATGATGCTGACACCTTGTTGTCCTGTACGGTAGTTCCAGACCTGTCCATGTAATGATATCTTGTTGTCCTGTACTGTAGTTCCAGACCTGGTCATGTAATGATGCTGATACCTTGTTGTCCTGTACTGTAGTTCCAGACCTGTCCATGTAATGATGCTGATACCTTGTTGTCCTGTCCTGTAGGTTGGTAGTTCCAGACCTGTCCATGTAATGATACCTTGTTGTCCTGTCCTGTAGGTTGGTAGTTCCAGACCTGTCCATGTAATGATACCTTGTTGTCCTGTACTGTAGGTTGGTAGTTTCTGCCTGTCAGAAGCAGAGTCGGGTAGTGATGCCTTCTCTCTGAAGACGCGTGCTGACAAACATGGAGACTATTACGTCATCAACGGTTCCAAGATGTGGATCAGCAACGCAGAGCAAGCCGGGGTGTTTCTGGTGATGGCCAACGTGGACCCGTCTGCTGTGAGTTCAACCCCACGCAGTCACCGACCCACGCAGTCACCAAACAAACCCACGCAGTCACCAAACAAACCCACGCAGTCACCAACCCAACCCACGCAGTCACCAACCCAACCCACGCAGTCACCAACCCAACTCACGCAGTCACCAACCCACGCTGTCACCAACCCAACTCACGCTGTCACCAACCCAACCCACGCAGTCACCAACCCAACTCACGCAGTCACCAAACCAACCCACGCAGTCACCGAACCACGCAGTCACCAACTCACGCAGTCACCAACCCACGCTGTCACCAACCCAACCCACGCAGTCACCAACCCAACCCACGCAGTCACCAACCCAACCCACGCAGTCACCAACCCAACCCACGCAGTCACCAACCCACGCAGTCACCAACCCACGCAGTCACCGAACCACGCAGTCACCAACCCACGCAGTCACCAAACAAACCCACGCAGTCACCAACCCAACCCACGCAGTCACCAACCCAACCAACGCAGTCACCAAACAAACCCACGCAGTCACCAACCCAACCCACGCAGTCACCAACCCAACCCACGCAGTCACCAACCCACGCAGTCACAAAACAAACACACGCAGTCACCGACCCACGCAGTCACCGACCCACGCAGTCACCAGCCCACGCAGTCACCAGCCCATGCAGTCACCAGCCCACGCAGTCACCAACCCACGCAGTCACCAACCCAACCCATGCAGTCACCAACCCAACCCATGCAGTCACCAACCCAACCCACGCAGTCACCAACCCACGCAGTCACCAACCCAAACCCACGCAGTCACCAACCCACGTAGTCACCAACCCAAACCCACGCAGTCACCAACCCACGCAGTCACCGAACAAACCCACACAGTCACCAACCCAAACCCACGCAGTCACCGACCACACAGTCACCAACCCACACAGTCATCAACCAAACCCATGCAGCCACCACCCACGCAGTCACCAACTAAACCCACGCAGTCACCAACTAAACCCACGCAGTCACCAACTAAACCCACGCAGTCACTAACCAAACCCACGCAGTCACCAACCCACACAGTCACCAAACAAACGCACGCAGGTACCAACCCACGCAGGTACCAACCCACGCAGTCACCGACCCACGCAGTCACCGACCAAACCCACACAGTCACCAACCAAACCCACGCAGTCACCAACCAAACCCACGCAGTCACCAACCAAACCCACGCAGTCACCAACCAAACCCACGCAGTCACCAACCAAACCCACGCAGTCACCAACCAAACCCACGCAGTCACCGAACAAACCCACGCAGTCACCAAACAAACCCACGCAGTCCCCAACGAAACCCACGCAGTCCCCAACCAAACCCACGCAGTCCCCAACCAAACCCACGCAGTCCCCAACCAAACCCACGCAGTCACCAAACAAACCCACGCAGTCACCAAACAAACCCACGCAGTCACCAAACAAACCCACGCAGTCACCAAACAAACCCACGCAGTCACCAAACAAACCCACGCAGTCACCAAATCAACCCACACAGTCACCAAACAAACCCACGCAGTCACCAAACAAACCCACGCAGTCACCAACCCACGCAGTCACCGATAAACCCACGCAGTCACCAACCCACGCAGTCACCAAACAAACCCACGCAGTCACCAAACAAACCCACGCAGTCACCAAATAAACCCACGCAGTCACCAAACAAACCCACGCAGTCACCAAACAAACCCACGCAGTCACCAACCAAACCCACGCAGTCACCAACCAAACCCACGCAGTCACCAAACAAACCCACGCAGTCCCCAACCAAACCCACGCAGTCACCAACCAAACCCACGCAGTCACCAACCAAACCCACGCAGTCACCAACCATACCCACGCAGTCACCAACCAAACCCACGCAGTCACCAACCAAACCCACGCAGTCACCAAACAAACCCACGCAGTCACCAAATCAACCCACGCAGTCACCAAACAAACCCGCGCAGTCACCAACCCGCGCAGTCACCAACCCACGCAGTCACCAAACAAACCCACGCAGTCACCAACCCACGCAGTCACCAAACAAACCCACGCATTCACCAAACAAACCCACGCAGTCACCAAACAAACCCACGCAGTCACCAAACAAACCCACGCAGTCACCAACCAAACCCACGCAGTCACCAACCAAACCCACGCAGTCACCAAATAAACCCACGCAGTCACCAAACAAACCCACGCAGTCACCAACCCACGCAGTCACCAACCAAACCCACGCAGTCACCATCCAAACCCACGCAGTCACCAACCAAACCCACACAGTCACCAGCCAAACCCACGCAGTCACCAACCAAACCCACGCAGTCACCAAACAAACCCACGCAGTCACCAACCAAACCCACACAGTCACCAGCCAAACCCACGCAGTCACCAACCAAACCCACGCAGTCACCAACCAAACCCACGCAGTCACCAAACAAACCCACGCAGTCACCAAACAAACCCACGCAGTCACCAACCAAACCCACGCAGTCACCAAACAAACCCACGCAGTCACCAAACAAACCCACGCAGTCACCAACCAAACCCACGCAGTCACCAACCAAACCCACGCAGTCACCAACCAAACCCACGCAGTCACCAACCAAACCCACGCAGTCACCAAACAAACCCACGCAGTCACCAAACAAACCCACGCAGTCACCAAACAAACCCACGCAGTCACCAAACAAACCCACGCAGTCACCAAACAAACCCACGCAGTCACCAAACAAACCCACGCAGTCACCAACCAAACCCACGCAGTCACCAACCAAACTCACGCTGTCACCAAACAACAGGGTCTAGTTCATTCGGGTCTTGTCTTAGTGTTTGTCTTCAGACTGTAGAGGAGTTTCTCCTTAGTGTTTGTCTTCAGACTGTAGAGGAGTTTCTCCTTAGTGTTTGTCTTGTCTTCAGACTGTAGAGGAGTTTCTCCTTAGTGTTTGTCTTGTCTTCAGGCTGTAGAGGAGTTTCTCCTTAGTGTTTGTCTTGTCTTCAGACTGTGGAGGAGTTTCTCCTTAGTGTTTGTCTTGTCTTCAGACTGTAAAGGAGTTTCTCCTTAGTGTTTGTCTTGTCTTCAGACTGTAGAGGAGTTTCTCCTTAGTGTTTGTCTTGTCTTCAGACTGTGGAGGAGTTTCTCCTTAGTGTTTGTCTTGTCTTCAGGCTGTAGAGGAGTTTCTCCTTAGTGTTTGTCTTGTCTTCAGGCTGTAGAGGAGTTTCTCCTTAGTGTTTGTCTTGTCTTCAGACTGTAGAGGAGTTTCTCCTTAGTGTTTGTCTTGTCTTCAGACTGTAGAGGAGTTTCTCCTTAGTGTTTGTCTTGTCTTCAGACTGTAGATGAGTTTCTCCTTAGTGTTTGTCTTCAGACTGTAGAGGAGTTTCTCCTTAGTGTTTGATATGTCCTGTTGAGTGGTAGCGCCTAGGAAACAGCTACTTCCTGGTTTACACGCTGTTGGAACCTGTGTATGTGACCAATAAAGTTTGATTTTGTTTCCAGCAGTAAATGACAGTAAACTTCCTCTTTTGTCCACAGGGTCACCGAGGTATCACCTGCTTCATCGTGGACAGAGACACCGAGGGGCTTCAGATCGGCAAGAAGGAGAACAAACTGGGTCTGAGAGCTTCTTCAACCTGTCCTCTCAACCTGGACAACATCAAGGTAGGTAGGATCTTCAACCTGTCCTCTTAACCTGGACAACATCAAGGTAGGTAGGCTCTTCAACCTGTCCTCTTAACCTGGACAACATCAAGGTAGGTAGGCTCTTCAACCTGTCCTCTCAACCTGGACAACATCAAGGTAGGTAGGCTCTTCAACCTGGACAACATCAAGGTAGGTAGGCTCTTCAACCTGGACAACATCAAGGTGGGTAGGCTCTTCAACCTGGACAACATCAAGGTAGGTAGGCTCTTCAACCTGGACAACATCAAGGCACACATTCTATATATGAACAAATATAGACCGTAACAACAACCAACAATGAAAAGGTGAATCTGATATGCATCAACCTGTCCATCAGATCAGAAGCATGTTGACTGAATGGTAATGTAATGTGTGTGTATAATAATGAATAATAATAATAATAATAATAATAATAATAATAATAATAATGAACCTTCTAGCTGCGTATATGAAATGTGTCTGTACTCTCTAGAAGTGGCCATTTTTAGAGTATCCGTATTTTAGATTCTGTCTATATATTTTGTCGGGCTGACCCCATTTAGTCGACTGGTCCATTGATTGGTCCATAGGCTGTTGGTCGACCAGAGATTTCTTTGGTTTTGTTGAAGGTTCCTGAGAAGAACGTCTTGGGTCAGATCGGCCACGGATACAAGTACGCCATCGGCATGCTGAACGAAGGCAGGATTGGGATCGCCGCTCAGATGCTGGGCCTGGCTCAGGGTTGCTTCGACCAGGCCGTTCCCTACACCAGACAGAGGGTTCAGTTTGGCAAACGCATCTTCGACTTCCAGGTTAAAAAACATATTCATTTAAAAAATATATATACATTTCCTGGTCATGGAATGAATGTTTCTCCACTTGTAGGTGTTGCTGCTGTGACCAGTGTGTGGCTTGCTGACTTCTATCAAACTCATCTTTTGTGATTTATTTTAAAAACCTCCATTATTCTCCATCTTGAACAATAATCGAGGTCATTTAGCAGAAACTTTTAAAAAATTAATAATCCAAAGCGACTCAGTCATGGCTGCATACGTTTTAGCCTGGTTGGCCCCAGCGGGAATCGAACCCACAGCCCTGGCATTGCAAGCGCCATGCTCTACCACCTGAGCCACACAGAACCAGTGTTGTATTGGAAGGAAACTCCAGCACACTAGTGATCATGATGCTTATATAATGTGTTTACAGCACCACATCTAAAGGGTGTTCTGTAATGTGTTACAGCACCACATCTAAAGGGTGTTCTGTAATGTGTTACAGCACCACATCTAAAGTGTGTTCTGTAATGTGTTACAGCACCACATCTAAAGTGTGTTCTGTAATGTGTTACAGCACCACATCTAAAGGGTGTTCTGTAATGTGTTTACAGCACCACATCTAAAGGGTGTTCTGTAATGTGTTACAGCACCACATCTAAAGGGTGTTCTGTAATGTGTTACAGCACCACATCTAAAGGGTGTTCTGTAATGTGTTTACAGCACCACATCTAAAGGGTGTTCTGTAATGTGTTTACAGCACCACATCTAAAGGGTGTTCTGTAATGTGTTACAGCACCACATCTAAAGGGTGTTCTGTAATGTGTTACAGCACCACATCTAAAGGGTGTTCTGTAATGTGTTACAGCACCACATCTAAAGGGTGTTCTGTAATGTGTTACAGCACCACATCTAAAGGGTGTTCTGTAATGTGTTACAGCACCACATCTAAAGGGTGTTCTGTAATGTGTAACAGGCCATGCAGCACCAGATCGCCCATGTAGCCACCCAGATAGAGGCTGCCAGGCTGCTTACCTACAACGCTGCCCGGCTGAAGGAGGCAGGAAGACCTTTCATCAAGGAGGCCTGCATGGCCAAGTACTTCACCTCAGAGGTGAGCTGAATGTAGAGACCAGGGCGGGACCATCGGAGAGGGGTCCCGCCCTGCTCGGAGAGGGTCCCCGCCCTGCTCGGAGAGGGGTCCCCACCCTGCTCGGAGAGGGGTCCCCACCCTGCTCGGAGAGGGGTCCCCGCCCTGCTCCGAGAGGGGTCCCCACCCTGCTCGGAGAGGGGTCCCCACCCTGCTCGGAGAGGGGTCCCCACCCTGCTCGGAGAGGGGTCCCCGCCCTGCTCCGAGAGGGGTCCCCGCCCTGCTCCGAGAGGGGTCCCCGCCCTGCTCCGAGAGGGGTCCCCGCCCTGCTCCGAGAGCGGTCCCCGCCCTGCTCCGAGAGCGGTCCCCGCCCTGCTCGGAGAGGGGTCCCGCCCTGCTCGGAGAGGGGTCCCCGCCCTGCTCGGAGAGGGGTCCCGCCCTGCTCGGAGAGGGGTCCCCACCCTGCTCGGAGAGGGGTCCCCACCCTGCTCGGAGAGGGGTCCCCACCCTGCTCCGAGAGGGTCCCGCCCTGCTCCGAGAGGGGTCCCGCCCTGCTCGGAGAGGGGTCCCTTCCTGCTCTTCTAATAGAGGGAATGAACAGTGCAAATCCAAACTACTTCATTCAACAGCATCACAGTATTTGTGTTGATTGTTCCTTGTTCTTTTCTGCATAAATTAGGTGGCAACGTTGACCACTTCAAAATGCATCGAGTGGATGGGAGGGGTAGGCTTCACCAAAGACTACCCTGTTGAGAAGTACTACAGAGATTGTAAAATAGGTAAGTTTCTATGGCTAGTTCCAAAGCTTTTCCTGTACTGTTGCTATGCAACCCGGTGGGTAGCATGACTCTGTGGGCTGGTGTTTAGGAACGTCATAACTACAGTTAGCAAGCTAGTTATTGGGCCACAGCAAGGTGGAGTGGGGAGGGGGAGGGGGTGGTGTTTAGGAACGTCATGACTACAGTTAGCTAGCTAGTTATTGGGCCACAGCAAGGTGGAGTGGGGAGGGGGGGGGGGGGTGTTTAGGAACGTCATAACTACAGTTAGCTAGCTAGTTATTGGGCCACAGCAAGGTGGAGTGGGGAGGGGGGGGTGGTGTTTAGGAACGTCATAACTACAGTTAGCTAGCTAGTTATTGGGCCACAGCAAGGTGGAGTGGGGAGGGGGGGGGGGGTGGTGTTTAGGAACGTCATAACTACAGTTAGCTAGCTAGTTATTGGGCCACAGCAAGGTGGAGTGGGGAGGGGGGGGGGGGGGGTGGTGTTTAGGAACGTCATAACTACAGTTCGCTAGCTAGTTATTGGGCCACAGCAAGGTGGAGTGGGGAGGGGGGGGGGTGGTGTTTAGGAACGTCATAACTACAGTTAGCTAGCTAGTTATTGGGCCACAGCAAGGTGGAGTGGGGAGGGGAGGGGGGGGGATGGTGTTTAGGAACGTCATAACTACAGTTAGCTAGCTAGTTATTGGGCCACAGCAAGGTGGAGTGGGGAGGGGAGGGGGGGGGGGTGTTTAGGAACGTCATAACTACAGTTAGCTAGCTAGTTATTGGGCCACAGCAAGGTGGAGTGGGGAGGGGGGTGGTGGTGTTTAGGAACGTCATAACTACAGTTCGCTAGCTAGTTATTGGGCCACAGCAAGGTGGAGTGGGGAGGGGGGGGGGTGGTGTTTAGGAACGTCATAACTACAGTTCGCTAGCTAGTTATTGGGCCACAGCAAGGTGGAGTGGGGAGGGGGGGGGGGGTGTTTAGGAACGTCATAACTACAGTTAGCTAGCTAGTTATTGGGCCACAGCAAGGTGGGAGTGGGGAGGGGAGGGGGGGGGTGTTTAGGAACGTCATAACTACAGTTAGCTAGCTAGTTATTGGGCCACAGCAAGGTGGAGTGGGGAGGGGGGTGGTGGTGTTTAGGAACGTCATAACTACAGTTCGCTAGCTAGTTATTGGGCCACAGCAAGGTGGAGTGGGGAGGGGGGGGGTGGTGTTTAGGAACGTCATAACTACAGTTCGCTAGCTAGTTATTGGGCCACAGCAAGGTGGAGTGGGGGGGGGGGGGGGGGGGTGTTTAGGAACGTCATAACTACAGTTAGCTAGCTAGTTATTGGGCCACAGCAAGGTGGGAGTGGGGAGGGGGGGGGGTGGTGTTTAGGAACGTCATAACTACAGTTAGCTAGCTAGTTATTGGGCCACAGCAAGTTGGGAGTGGGGAGGGGGGGGGGTGGTGTTTAGGAACGTCATAACTACAGTTAGCTAGCTAGTTATTGGGCCACAGCAAGGTGGAGTGGGGAGGGGGGGGGTGGTGTTTAGGAACGTCATAACTACAGTTAGCTAGCTAGTTATTGGGCCACAGCAAGGTGGAGTGGGGAGGGGGGGGGTGGTGTTTAGGAACGTCATAACTACAGTTAGCTAGCTAGTTATTGGGCCACAGCAAGGTGGAGTGGGGAGGGGGGGGGGTGGTGTTTAGGAACGTCATAACTACAGTTCGCTAGCTAGTTATTGGGCCACAGCAAGGTGGAGTGGGGAGGGGGGGGGATGGTGTTTAGGAACGTCATAACTACAGTTAGCTAGCTAGTTATTGGGCCACAGCAAGGTGGGAGTGGGCAGGGGGGGGGGGGGGTGGTGTTTAGGAACGTCATAACTACAGTTAGCTAGCTAGTTATTGGGCCACAGCAAGGTGGAGTGGGGAGGGGGGGGGTGGTGTTTAGGAACGTCATAACTACAGTTAGCTAGCTAGTTATTGGGCCACAGCAAGGTGGAGTGGGGAGGGGGGGGGGGGTGTTTAGGAACGTCATAACTACAGTTAGCTAGCTAGTTATTGGGCCACAGCAAGGTGGAGTGGGGAGGGGGGGGGGTGGTGTTTAGGAACGTCATAACTACAGTTAGCTAGCTAGTTATTGGGCCACAGCAAGTTGGGAGTGGGGAGGGGGGGGGGGTGGTGTTTAGGAACGTCATAACTACAGTTAGCTAGCTAGTTATTGGGCCACAGCAAGGTGGAGTGGGGAGGGGGGGGGTGGTGTTTAGGAACGTCATAACTACAGTTAGCTAGCTAGTTATTGGGCCACAGCAAGGTGGAGTGGGGAGGGGGGGGGTGGTGTTTAGGAACGTCATAACTACAGTTAGCTAGCTAGTTATTGGGCCACAGCAAGGTGGAGTGGGGAGGGGGGGGGGTGGTGTTTAGGAACGTCATAACTACAGTTCGCTAGCTAGTTATTGGGCCACAGCAAGGTGGAGTGGGGAGGGGGGGGGTGGTGTTTAGGAACGTCATAACTACAGTTAGCTAGCTAGTTATTGGGCCACAGCAAGGTGGGAGTGGGCAGGGGGGGGGGGGGTGGTGTTTAGGAACGTCATAACTACAGTTAGCTAGCTAGTTATTGGGCCACAGCAAGGTGGAGTGGGGAGGGGGGGGGTGGTGTTTAGGAACGTCATAACTACAGTTAGCTAGCTAGTTATTGGGCCACAGCAAGGTGGAGTGGGGAGGGGGGGGGTGGTGTTTAGGAACGTCATAACTACAGTTAGCTAGCTAGTTATTGGGCCACAGCAAGGTGGAGTGGGGAGGGGGGGGGTGGTGTTTAGGAACGTCATAACTACAGTTAGCTAGCTAGTTATTGGGCCACAGCAAGGTGGAGTGGGGAGGGGGGGGGGTGGTGTTTAGGAACGTCATAACTACAGTTCGCTAGCTAGTTATTGGGCCACAGCAAGGTGGAGTGGGGAGGGGGGGGGATGGTGTTTAGGAACGTCATAACTACAGTTAGCTAGCTAGTTATTGGGCCACAGCAAGGTGGGAGTGGGCAGGGGGGGGGGGGGGGGTGGTGTTTAGGAACGTCATAACTACAGTTAGCTAGCTAGTTATTGGGCCACAGCAAGGTGGAGTGGGGAGGGGGGGGGTGGTGTTTAGGAACGTCATAACTACAGTTAGCTAGCTAGTTATTGGGCCACAGCAAGGTGGAGTGGGGAGGGGGGGGGGGTGTTTAGGAACGTCATAACTACAGTTAGCTAGCTAGTTATTGGGCCACAGCAAGGTGGAGTGGGGAGGGGGGGGGGTGGTGTTTAGGAACGTCATAACTACAGTTAGCTAGCTAGTTATTGGGCCACAGCAAGTTGGGAGTGGGGAGGGGGGGGGGGGTGGTGTTTAGGAACGTCATAACTACAGTTAGCTAGCTAGTTATTGGGCCACAGCAAGGTGGAGTGGGGAGGGGGGGGGTGGTGTTTAGGAACGTCATAACTACAGTTAGCTAGCTAGTTATTGGGCCACAGCAAGGTGGAGTGGGGAGGGGGGGGGTGGTGTTTAGGAACGTCATAACTACAGTTAGCTAGCTAGTTATTGGGCCACAGCAAGGTGGAGTGGGGAGGGGGGGGGGTGGTGTTTAGGAACGTCATAACTACAGTTCGCTAGCTAGTTATTGGGCCACAGCAAGGTGGAGTGGGGAGGGGGGGGGGTGGTGTTTAGGAACGTCATAACTACAGTTAGCTAGCTAGTTATTGGGCCACAGCAAGGTGGGAGTGGGCAGGGGGGGGGGGGGTGGTGTTTAGGAACGTCATAACTACAGTTAGCTAGCTAGTTATTGGGCCACAGCAAGGTGGAGTGGGGAGGGGGGGGGTGGTGTTTAGGAACGTCATAACTACAGTTAGCTAGCTAGTTATTGGGCCACAGCAAGGTGGAGTGGGGAGGGGGGGGGGGGGTGCTGGGCTACACAGAAGGCAATCTGATCCTCGAGGAATTCCTCTGTCTGGTCTGACCTTGGTGTGCTAGGAGAGAGAGGGGGGTGCTAGGAGAGGGAGGGTGTGTGCTAGGAGAGAGGGGGTGGGTGCTAGGAGAGAGGGGGGTGCTAGGAGTGGGAGGGTGCTAGGAGAGAGGGGGGTGCTAGGAGAGAGGGGGGGTGCTAGGAGAGAGGGGGTGGGTGCTAGGAGAGAGGGGGGTGCTAGGAGAGAGGGGGGTGCTAGGAGAGAGGGGGGGTGCTAGGAGAGAGGGGGTGGGTGCTAGGAGAGAGGGGGGTGCTAGGAGAGAGGGGGTGGGTGCTAGGAGAGAGGGGGTGGGTGCTAGGAGAGAGGGGGGTGCTAGGAGAGGGAGGGTGTGTGCTAGGAGAGGGGGGGTGTGTGCTAGGAGAGGGGGGGTGCTAGGATAGGGGGTATGTGCTAGGAAAGAGGGGGTGGGTGCTAGGAGAGAGGGGGTGGGTGCTAGGAGAGAGGGGGTGGGTGCTAGGAGAGAGGGGGGTGGGTGCTAGGAGAGAGGGGGTGGGTGCTAGGAGAGAGGGGGGTGGGTGCTAGGAGAGAGGGGGTGGGTGCTAGGAGAGAGGGGGTTTGTCCAAAATAAGAGGACGGGCCCTGTGTGGCGTCCTAGGTAAGAGGACGGGGCCCTGTGTGGCGTCCTAGGTAAGAGGACGGGGCCCTGTGTGGCGTCCTAGGTAAGAGGACGGGGCCCTGTGTGGCGTCCTAGGTAAGAGGACGGGGCCCTGTGTGGCGTCCTAGGTAATAGGACGGGGCCCTGTGTGGCGTCCTAGGTAAGAGGACGGGGCCCTGTGTGGCGTCCTAGGTAAGAGGACGGGGCCCTGTGGCGTCCTAGGTAAGAGGACGGGGCCCTGTGTGGCGTCCTAGGTAAGAGGACGGGGCCCTGTGGCGTCCTAGGTAAGAGGACGGGGCCCTGTGTGGCGTCCTAGGTAAGAGGACGGGGCCCTGTGGCGTCCTAGGTAGAGGACGGGGCCCTGTGGCGTCCTAGGTAGAGGACGGGGCCCTGTGGCGTCCTAGGTAAGAGGACGGGGCCCTGTGTGGCGTCCTAGGTAAGAGGACGGGGCCCTGTGTGGCGTCCTAGGTAAGAGGACGGGGCGCTATTTCAGACACACCCACTCAACCAGGGTACGGGTTGGGAAGCTCTTACGACACAGTGACACTTTGCTTTCATCGGTTGGTTCTACTTTGACTGTTGATGGCAGACATTTTGGCAGATCCAGGCGCAGTTCGACAGACTGAGTGAACTGTTTCTCTTTGGTCCAGTACTGATTTAAGGAAAACTCTCTCTTTTAATTCTTGGTGGAAGTTATGGACATAACTTGTGATAACATGTCGTCTGTAATGTTCTATTCCTGTATTGGTGTAATGGTCATTAAAGCTGTTCCTCCGTCTCTGTATCTACACAGGTACCATTTATGAGGGCACAACCAACATCCAGCTGTCCACCATGGCCAAGTTTATAGACAAGGAGTATGATCACTGACCTCCTGACCTGGTCTGGCTGTTTCCTCATCGTGTAGACTGATCTCCTGACCTGGTCTCCTGCCCTGGTCTGGCTGTTTCCTCATCGTGTAGACTGACCTCCTGACCTGGTCTCCTGCCCTGGTCTGGCTGTTTCCTCATCGTGTAGACTGATCTCCTGACCTGGTCTCCTGCCCTGGTTTGGCTGTTTCCTCATCGTGTAGACTGACCACCTGACCTGGTCTCCTGACCTGATCTGGCTGTTTCCTCATCGTGTAGACTGACCTCCTGACCTGGTCTCCTGACCTGATCTGGCTGTTTCCTCGTCGTGTAGACTGATCTCCTGACCTGGTCTCCTGACCTGGTCTCCTGACCGTATCCTCAGCATGGAGCCTGACCTGGTCTCCTGACCTGGTCTCCTGATCTGACCTCCTGACCTGGTCTCCTGACCGTATCCTCAGCATGGAGCCTGACCTCCTGACCTGGTCTCCTGACCGTATCCTCAGCATGGAGCCTGACCTCCTGACCTGGTCTCCTGACCGTATCCTCAGCATGGAGACTGACCCGACCTCCTGACCTGATCTCCTGACCTGATCTCCTGACCGTCATACACTCCTCTTTGTGACCAACTGGATTTTATCACTCGTTGTTGAACTGTTGTGGGATTTAGGGCTCTATTCAATCGGAATGGTTGGAAGTTCAGCGTTTTACAGCATGATATGAACATTTTAAAGGCAATGTTCCCGGGTTAGTGGAGACCGTATACATGGTCAACAATCTGTACCACTTCAGCCAGCCAGACTGAATAGAGCCCTTAGTGTCAGACATTACTGTAGAGGTCATGTGTGAACCACTGCTGACTATATAGTACTAGAGGATGCTCCATAATCATGTTCACTTCGTCAATGTATCTGATGCTTTCCACTATGGATGGATTAATGGTTACTGGTTCCAGACCTGTAGATAGATAGTGTAAAGTAGCTCACTTTACACTATCTCCAGGTCTGGAAACAGTTGAAAACACCAGAGATATGTTACACTATCTATCAACAGGTCTGGAAACAGTTGTACCAACACACCAGAGATATGTTACACTATCTATCAACAGGTCTGGAAACAGTTGTACCAACACACCAGAGATATGTTACACTATCTATCAACAGGTCTGGAAACAGTTGTACCAACACACCAGAGATATGTTACACCATCTATCAACAGGTCTGGAAACAGTTGTACCAACACACCAGAGATATGTTACACTATCTATCAACAGGTTTGGAAACAGTTGTACCAACATACCAGAGATATGTTACACCATCTATCTACAGGTCTGGAAACAGTTGAACACACAACAGAGATATGTTACACTATCTATCAACAGGTCTGGAAACAGTTGAACACACAACAGAGATATGTTACACTATCTATCTCCAGGTCTGGAAACAGTTGGAAACACCATGGTGTGTTGGAACAACTGTTTCCAGACCTGGAGATAGATAGTGTAACATATCTCTGTTGTGTGTTCAACTGTTTCCAGACCTGTAGATAGATAGTGTAACATAGCTCTGGTGTGTTGGTACAACTGTTTCCAGACCTGTTGATAGATAGTGTAACATATCTCTAGTGTGTTGGTATTGTTAAGTGTGTTCACCTGTTTTCCCCTACTTCCATGGCTCTTCCAGAATGTTCCACCTCAGTACCTTGTGTTTTTTATAAACTAATAAGAATACATCAGTATTGGTATGACTATTTACTCATCTGACTTTAAATAGTCTCGTATCAAATCAGTGCCTTTCATCCCAGCATAGTTTGTTGTTTATTTTGTAACGCCATAACATATAATATAATACCTCCGTTAGATGTCGTCTGTTGGGTGGTTTTGGCTCTACTGTTGTCACGGTAACCATGTTTACTTCGGTGGAGTAGATCCATCCTGTCTTTCAGCACCTTTATTTTAAAGATATATCTGGGGGGAATTAGTTTCACACAACTAGAAGAGATTGTCTACGTTTTTGTACTATTCATCAACTTCTTTGACAATACTAATAAATATTGAATAAGTGTTTTTAAGGATCTTGTCTCCTCTTATTTCAGCTAAGGTATTCTTGCGAAGCTATCCTTCTAAATCTCGTTTAGCTATAGCTAAAGTACCAAAGCCCAACTCCTAGCACGTCTGTTTTTCAGCCACTAGATGGCAGACATTTCCTTGTTTTTCTGAGTCTGAGAGGTGAGGTTTGTTACAGTAAAAGCCACAGACCGTAACCTCCAAAGAGCAGTAAATTAAAACAACTTCTAATAGCCTTGTCAGCTCTAATGTTATTTTATTGCAATTGAATTACGCTCAGGTTTCAGACTGAAGAGAACTCATTAAATAATTCACTCTCTCAGGAGCAGTTTGTCAGATAGATAAGATTGATTAGATTTCCGTACGAGACCCGGTCTTGTCCATACAATACAAGGGATATTGTTCTCTCCCCAGACAGCATAGTTAGTACACACACAACATGGTGGACCTATATCAGCTGTCTGCCAGTAATTATATCTGTTCGACGGAGCAAATTAACATTCATCACTGACTAAGTTGATTCTGTAAGATTCAGTCGAGCTACTTGACTTTGTCTTCAGTCTAGCGTCTCCTGTCAAGCTACATGACTTGGGGGCGTCTCCTGTCTAGCTACATGACTTGGGGGGTGTCTCCTGTCTAGCTACATTACTTGGGGGCGTCTCCTGTCTAGCTACATGACTTGGGGGCGTCTCCTGTCTAGCTACATGACTTGGGGGCGTCTCCTGTCTAGCTACATGACTTGGGGGCGTCTCCTGTCAAGCTACATGACTTGGGGTCTCCTGTCTAGCTACATGACTTGGGGGCGTCTCCAGTCTAGCTACATGACTTGGCTGCGTCTCCTCCTGTCTAGCTACATGACTTGGCTGCGTCTCCAGTCTAGCTACATGACTTGGCTGTGTCTCCAGTCTAGCTACATGACTTGGTGTCTCCTGTCTAGCTACATAACTTGGGGGCGTCTCCTGTCTAGCTACATGACTTGGGGGCGTCTCCTGTCTAGCTACATGACTTGGGGGCGTCTCCTGTCTAGCTACATGACTTGGGGGCGTCTCCTGTCTAGCTACATGACTTGGGGGCATCTCCTGTCTAGCTACATGACTTGGCGTCTCCTGTCTAGCTACATGACTTGGGGTCTCCTGTCTAGCTACATGACTTGGGGGCGTCTCCAGTCTAGCTACATGACTTGGTGTCTCCTCCTGTCTAGCTACATGACTTGGCTGCGTCTCCAGTCTAGCTACATGACTTGGCTGTGTCTCCAGTCTAGCTACATGACGGTGTCTCCTGTCTAGCTACATGACTTGGCTGTGTCTCCAGTCTAGCTACATGACTTGGTGTCTCCTGTCTAGCTACATGACTTGGCGGCATCTCCAGTCTAGCTACATGACTTGGCGGCATCTCCAGTCTAGCTACATGACTTGGCTGCGTCTCCAGTCTAGCTACATGACTTGGCTGTGTCTCCAGTCTAGCTACATGACGGTGTCTCCTGTCTAGCTACATGACTTGGCTGCGTCTCCAGTCTAGCTACATGACTTGGCTGTGTCTCCAGTCTAGCTACATGACGGTGTCTCCTGTCTAGCTACATGACTTGGCTGTGTCTCCAGTCTAGCTACATGACTTGGTGTCTCCTGTCTAGCTACATGACTTGGCGGCATCTCCAGTCTAGCTACATGACTTGGTGTCTCCAGTCTAGCTACATGACTTGGCGGTGTCTCCAGTCTAGCTACATGACTTGGCGGCCTCTCCAGTCTAGCTACATGACTTGGGATCGGGTAAAGGTAGAGGGAGATAATATAGTTTTCGATTTAATGTAATGGCCATAAACTAAGATAAATACGTTTGTGTAATGTATTAATGAATTCATTATAAATCTCCACCTCAGAGGGACACAAATCTTCCCGTGCAGCGTCATACCAGCGAGGATGGAGACCTACTGGGTATATATATACACCTACTGGGTATATAAACCTACTGGGTATATATAAACCTACTGGGTATATTTATACACCTACTGGGTATATAAACCTACTGGGTATATACACCTACTGGGTATATAAACCTACTGGGTATATATAAACCTACTGGGTATATATATATACACCTACTGGGTATATAAACCTACTGGGTATATATAAACCTACTGGGTATATATAAACCTACTGGGTATATATAAACCTACTGGGTATATATAAACCTACTGGGTATATATATACACCTACTGGGTATATAAACCTACTGTGTATATATAAACCTACTGGGTATATATAAACCTACTGGGTATATAAACCTACTGGGTATATAAACCTACTGGGTATATATATACACCTACTGTGTATATATAAACCTACTGTGTATATATAAACCTACTGTGTATATATAAACCTACTGTGTATATATAAACCTACTGTGTGTATATATAAACCTACTGTATATATAAACCTACTGTGTGTATATATAAACCTACTGGGTATATAAACCTACTGGGTATATATAAACCTACTGGGTATATATAAACCTACTGGGTATATATAAACCTACTGTGTATATATAAACCTACTGTGTATATATATAAACCTACTGTGTATATATAAACCTACTGGGTATATAAACCTACTGGGTATATATAAACCTACTGGGTATATATAAACCTACTGGGTATATAAACCTACTGTATATATAAACCTACTGTGTATATATAAACCTACTGTGTATATATAAACCTACTGTATATATATATAAACCTACTGTATATATAAACCTACTGTGTATATATAAACCTACTGTGTGTATATATAAACCTACTGTGTATATATAAACCTACTGTGTGTATATATAAACCTACTGTGTGTATATATAAACCTACTGTGTGTATATATAAACCTACTGGGTATATAAACCTACTGGGTATATATAAACCTACTGTATATATAAACCTACTGGGTATATATAAACCTACTGTGTATATATAAACCTACTGTGTATATATAAACCTACTGTGTATATATAAACCTACTGTGTGTATATATAAACCTACTGTATATATAAACCTACTGTGTATATATAAACCTACTGTGTGTGTATATATAAACCTACTGGGTATATAAACCTACTGGGTATATATAAACCTACTGGGTATATATAAACCTACTGGGTATATATAAACCTACTGTGTATATATATATATAAACCTACTGTGTATATATATAAACCTACTGTGTATATATAAACCTACTGGGTATATATAAACCTACTGGGTATATATAAACCTACTGGGTATATATAAACCTACTGGGTATATAGTATATATAAACCTACTGTATATATATATAAACCTACTGTGTATATATAAACCTACTGTGTATATATAAACCTACTGTGTATATATATAAACCTACTGGGTATATATAAACCTACTGGGTATATAAACCTACTGGGTATATAAACCTACTGGGTATATAAACCTACTGTGTGTATATATAAACCTACTGTGTGTATATAAACCTACTGGGTATATAAACCTACTGGGTATATATAAACCTACTGGGTATATATAAACCTACTGGGTATATATAAACCTACTGTGTATATATATATATATAAACCTACTGTGTATATATATAAACCTACTGTGTATATATAAACCTACTGGGTATATAAACCTACTGGGTATATATAAACCTACTGGGTATATATAAACCTACTGGGTATATAGTATATATAAACCTACTGTATATATAAACCTACTGTGTATATATAAACCTACTGTGTATTTATATAAACCTACTGGGTATATATAAACCTACTGGGTATATAAACCTACTGGGTATATAAACCTACTGGGTATATAAACCTACTGTGTGTATATATAAACCTACTGTGTGTATATAAACCTACTGGGTATATAAACCTACTGGGTATATATAAACCTACTGGGTATATATAAACCTACTGGGTATATATAAACCTACTGTGTATATATATATATAAACCTACTGTGTATATATATAAACCTACTGTGTATATATAAACCTACTGGGTATATATAAACCTACTGGGTATATATAAACCTACTGGGTATATATAAACCTACTGGGTATATAGTATATATAAACCTACTGTATATATATATAAACCTACTGTATATATAAACCTACTGTGTATATATAAACCTACTGTGTATATATATAAACCTACTGTGTATATATATAAACCTACTGGGTATATATAAACCTACTGGGTATATATAAACCTACTGGGTATATATAAACCTACTGGGTATATAGTATATATAAACCTACTGTATATATATATAAACCTACTGTATATATAAACCTACTGTGTATATATAAACCTACTGGGTATATAAACCTACTGTGTATATATATAAACCTACTGTGTATAT
Source organism: Oncorhynchus mykiss (assembly GCF_013265735.2). NCBI lineage: Eukaryota > Metazoa > Chordata > Actinopteri > Salmoniformes > Salmonidae > Oncorhynchus > Oncorhynchus mykiss. The sequence continues at coordinate 136,577 of NW_023493714.1, forward strand.
ATATAAACCTACTGTGTATATATAAACCTACTGTGTATATATATATATATAAACCTACTGTGTATATATATACATCTACTGTGTATATATATAAACCTACTGTGTATATATAAACCTACTGTGTATATATATAAACCTACTGTGTATATATATATAAACCTACTGTGTATATATATAAACCTACTGTATATATATAAACCTACTGTGTATATATAAACCTACTGTGTATATATATAAACCTACTGTATATATATAAACCTACTGTGTATATATATATAAACCTACTGTATATATAAACCTACTGTGTATATATAAACCTACTGTGTATATATATAAACCTACTGTGTATATATATAAACCTACTGTGTATATATATAAACCTACTGTGTATATATAAACCTACTGTGTATATATATATATAAACCTACTGTGTATATATATAAATCTACTGTGTATATATATAAACCTACTGTGTATATATAAACCTACTGTGTATATATATAAATCTACTGTGTATATATATAAACCTACTGTGTATATATAAACCTACTGTGTATATATAAACCTACTGTGTATATATATAAATCTACTGTGTATATATATAAACCTACTGTGTATATATAAACCTACTGTGTATATATATAAACCTACTGTGTATATATAAACCTACTGTGTATATATATAAACCTACTGTATATATATAAACCTACTGTGTATATATATAAACCTACTGTATATATATAAACCTACTGGGTATATATATATAAACCTACTGTGTATATATATAAACCTACTGTGTATATATAAACCTACTGTGTATATATATAAACCTACTGTATATATATAAACCTACTGTGTATATATATAAACCTACTGTATATATATAAACCTACTGTGTATATATATAAACCTACTGTATATACACTGCTCAAAAAAATCAAGGGAACACTTAAACAACACAATGTAACTCCAAGTCAATGATTGACAATAAATTCCATTTGCTGTTGTGCAAATGGAATAGACAATAGGTGGAAATTATAGGCAGTTAGCAAGACACCCCCAATAAAGGAGTGGTTCTGCAGGTGGTGACCACAGACCACTTCTCAGTTCCTAAGCTTCCTGGCTGATGTTTCTGTCACTTTTGAATGCTGGCGGTGCTTTCACTCTAGTGGTAGCATGAGACGGAGTCTACAACACACACAAGTGGCTCAGGTAGTGCAGCTCATCCAGGATGGCACATCAATGCGAGCTGTGGCAAGAAGGTTTGCTGTGTCTGCGTAGTGTCCAGAGCATGGAGGCGCTACCAGGAGACAGGCCAGTACATCAGGAGACGTGGAGGAGGCCGTAGGAGGGCAACAACCCAGCAGCAGGACTGCTACCTCCGCCTTTGTGCAAGGAGGAGCAGGAGAAGCACTGCCAGAGCCCTACAAAATGACCTCCAGCAGACCACAAATGTGCATGTGTCTGCTCAGACTCCATGAGGGTGGTATGAGGGCCCGACGTCCACAGGTGGGGGTTGTGCTTACAGCCCAACACCGTGCAGGACGTTTGGCATTTGCCAGAGAACACCAGGATTGGCAAATTCGCCACTGGTGCCCTGTGCTCTTCACAGATGAAAGCAAGTTCACACTGAGCACATGTGACAGACGTGACCGAGTCTGGAGACGCCGTGGAGAACGTTCTGCTGCCTGCAACATCCTCCAGCATGACCGGTTTGGCGGTGGGTCAGTCATGGTGTGGGGTGGGATTTCTTCGGGGGGCCGCACAGACCTTCATGTGCTCGCCAGAGGTAGCCTGACTGCCATTAGGTAACGAGATGAGATCCTCACGCCCAATTTTTCAGTTTTTGATTTGTTAAAAACGTTTGAAATATCCAATAAATGTCGTTCCACTTCATGATTGTGTCCCACTTGTTGTTGATTCTTCACAAAAAAATACAGTTTTATATCTTTATGTTTGAAGCCTGAAATGTGGCAAAAGGTCGCAAAGTTCAAGGGGGCCGAATACTTTCGCAAGGCACTGTATATAAACCTACTGTATATATATATATATATAAACCTACTGTGTGTATATATATATGTCTCCTGACCCCTCCTGTCTCAGCCTCCAGTAGTTTGTGTCGGGGGGCTAGGGTCAGTTTGTTATATCTGGAGTACTTCTCCTGTCCTATTCGGTGTCCTGTGTGAATCTAAGTGTGCGTTCTCTAATTCTCTCCTTCTCTCTTTCTTTCTCTCTCTCGGAGGACCTGAGCCCTAGGACCATGCCCCAGGACTACCTGACATGATGACTCCTTGCTGTCCCCAGTCCACCTGACTGTGCTGCTGCTCCAGTTTCAACTATTCTGCCTTATTATTATTCGACCATGCTGGTCATCTATGAACATTTGAACATCTTGACCATGTTTTGTTATAATCTCCACCCGGCACAGCCAGAAGAGGACTGGCCACCCCACATAGCCTGGTTCCTCTCTAGGTTTCTTCCTAGGTTTTGGCCTTTCTAGGGAGTTTTTCCTAGCCACCGTGCTTCTACACCTGCATTGCTTGCTGTTTGGGGTTTTAGGCTGGGTTTCTGTACAGCACTTTGAGATATCAGCTGATGTACGAAGGGCTATATAAATTAAATTTGATTTGATCTATACAGTCTCTCTGAGGATCTTCTCCTAATGACTTCCTCCGGATGTCAGGAACATGATCCACTTCGTCTAATTGAGATGTGAAGATGCTGAATTAAAAAGCTTGAGTCTACAAACTGATTAGTAGAAGATGTTTTGTATTATTTTAGCAACGTGCACAAATCATCATTATTACCATTTATTTCAAAGGGTGTAAACAAATGTCCTTTTAAGATGCTTGACATCTTTAAAACCCTACAATTTGAGAAGGGAGCATCTCCTGTATCACCAGAAGGTACTGTACAACGGCTCTTCAGAGAAGGGAGGGGGTCATTCCACTTCCTGGATAAATGTTGCTATAGTAACAGTCTGTCTTCACAACCCTCTTTACTATGTAGAGGTGGTGAGGAAGGACTCTGGGATGTATCATTTTAGTTCTGTCTGCCCTATATTTGCCTTGAGATCCCATCTTAACAAAACAGGGGATTAGAATGAGAGAGAAATTACCATATTATTATTTTAATGAAAATAAATTAGCATATTGTTCTTTTCATTCTCACCACCATTCGTTTCCTAGTTACTGTTGCCTGCCAGTCCTCTAATGAATGTAATTGCTGCCTTTTGATGAAAGTACTATTATCTGGATCACAGTTTCCATGAACAAACAGCTCTTCCCATCCTCTTCTCCCACCCCCCCTTCCTCTCTAACAGGACTATGAGATCTGTCATTACGCAGGGGGGGGGGGGGGACGGACACGTAGCTGTTCACAACAAGTGTCGTCCTTGAGACCGGGAGCCAACCTCTCAAGGTCAACGGACAGATGATGTATCCTGTGTAGGTTGTACAAAAATCCACTTCTGTTGATTTTAGGTCTACATGCACGTCTGTATATGTTTGTTTTTATATCACCCCTACGTGGACAAGACCAAGTTCAAATCCTTTTGATGTTAAAACTCGTTCAGATCCTCTTAACATTGTCACATTAAAAACCATCTCACCAAACTATTTGTTTGGGAACTTAACAAATATATATATATATATATCTACTAAACATACCTTCAGATATCAGCAGGTCCCAGTACATGTTAAGTTAATGAGAAGAATTTGTTTGGCCACCTGCACAGATGGAGGGGATGTATGGCTGACCTTTTGACCTCACAGATTAGCGCGTGACGGTCTCTTCCAGATGTGTTGTCACTGGTTAAAACAGACACTGGAGCCTTGATTGGCCCGATGGTAACACACTGGAGCAGTGATTGGCCCGATGGTAACACACTGGAGCAGTGATTGGCTGATTGGCCCGATGGTAACACACTGGAGCAGTGATTGGCTGATTGGCCCGATGGTAACACACTGGAGCAGTGAGTGGCCCGATGGTAACACACTGGAGCAGTGATTGGCTGATTGGCCCGATGGTAACACACTGGAGCAGTGAGTGGCCCGATGGTAACACACTGGAGCAGTGATTGGCTGATTGACCCGATGGTAACACACTGGAGCAGTGAGTGGCCCGATGGTAACACACTGGAGCAGTGATTGGCTGATTGGCCCGATGGTAACACACTGGAGCAGTGAGTGGCCCGATGGTAACACACTGGAGCAGTGATTGGCTGATTGGCCCGATGGTAACACACTGGAACAGTGAGCGGCCCAATGGTAACACACTGGAGCAGTGATTGGCTGATTGGCCAGATGGTAACACACTGGAGCAGTGATTGGCTGATTGGCCAGATGGTAACACACTGGCTTATTCTATCAGTTAAAGTTGCTTATGATTCACCAATCCTATAATAGATGTAATTTCAAATGCTTCCCACTGTGTTCCAACAGCATCATTGACTCCACCCTCTTTTAACCCTTTCCTTTCTTGTACCTCACCTTGCAACCCCCTATCCTTCTCCCTGCTTGTATCAGCACTTGTAAACCAGTGTCCCCATGGAAACCCAATTTCTCCTTGCTTCCCTCTCCTTCCTGCTATATGATTGTGACTAACATGTCGGTCCTCTCACACGGACCAATAAACTATTGTGTAATATGAGGTTTTGAATTCAATTAGATTTTAATGTTTGAAAAAGATGGTTCACAGGGCAGAGTGTTGTCCCCCTGACACATGGTTCACAGGGCAGAGTGTTGTCCCCCTGACACATGGTTCACAGGGCAGAGTGTTGTCCCCCTGACACATGGTTCACAGGGCAGAGTGTTGTCCCCCTGACACATGGTTCACAGGGCAGAGTGTTGTCCCCCTAACACATGGTTCATAGGGCAGAGTGTTGTCCCCCTGACACATGGTTCACAGGGCAGAGTGTTGTCCCCCTGACACATGGTTCACAGGGCAGAGTGTTGTCCCCCTAACACATGGTTCACAGGGCAGAGTGTTGTCCCCCTAACACATGGTTCACAGGGCAGAGTGTTGTCCCCCTAACACATGGTTCACAGGGCAGAGTGTTGTCCCCCTAACACATGGTTCATAGGGCAGAGTGTTGTCCCCCTGACACATGGTTCACAGGGCAGAGTGTTGTCCCCCTGACACATGGGTCATAGGGCAGAGTGTTGTCCCCCTGACACATGGTTCACAGGGCAGAGTGTTGTCCCCCTGACACATGGTTCATAGGGCAGAGTGTTGTCCCCCTGACACATGGTTCACAGGGCAGAGTGTTGTCCCCCTGACAAGGCAGAGTGTTGTCCCCCTGACAGGGCAGAGTGTTGTCCCCCTGACACATGGTTCACATGGCAGAGTGTTGTCCCCCTGACAGGGCAGAGTGTTGTCCCCCTGACAAGGCAGAGTGTTGTCCCCCTATCAAGGCAGAGTGTTGTCCCCCTGACAAGGCAGAGTGTTGTCCCCCTGACAGGGCAGAGTGTTGTCCCCCTGACACATGGTTCACAGGGCAGAGTGTTGTCCCCCTGACACATGGTTCACAGGGCAGAGTGTTGTCCCCCTGACACATGGTTCACAGGGCAGAGTGTTGTCCCCCTGACACATGGTTCACAGGGCAGAGTGTTGTCCCCCTGACACATGGTTCACAGGGCAGAGTGTTGTCCCCCTGACACATGGTTCACAGGGCAGAGTGTTGTCCCCCTGACACATGGTTCACAGGGCAGAGTGTTGTCCCCCTGCCACATGGTTCACAGGGCAGAGTGTTGTCCCCCTGACAGGGCAGAGTGTTGTCCCCCTGCCACATGGTTCATAGGGCAGAGTGTTGTCCCCCTGACAGGGCAGAGTGTTGTCCCCCTGACACATGGTTCACAGGACAGAGTGTTGTCCCCCTGCCACATGGTTCACAGGGCAGAGTGTTGTCCCCTTGACAGGGCAGAGTGTTGTCCCCCTGCCACATGGTTCATAGGGCAGAGTGTTGTCCCCCTGACAAGGCAGAGTGTTGTCCCCCTGACAGGGCAGAGTGTTGTCCCCCTGACAGGGCAGAGTGTTGTCCCCCTGACAGTGCAGAGTGTTGTCCTCCCCCTGACAGGGCAGAGTGCAGTCCCCCTATCAAGGCAGAGTGTTGTCCCCCTGACAAGGCAGAGTGTTGTCCCCCTGACAGGGCAGAGCGTTGTCCCCCTGACACATGGTTCACAGGGCAGAGTGTTGTCCCCCTGACACATGGTTCACAGGGCAGAGTGTTGTCCCCCTGCCACATGGTTCACAGGGCAGAGTGTTGTCCCCCTGACAGGGCAGAGTGTTGTCCCCCTGACAGTGCAGAGTGTTGTCCTCCCCCTGACAGGGCAGAGTGCTGTCCCCCTGACAGGGCAGAGTGCTGTCCCCCTGACATGGCAGAGTGCTGTCCCCCTGACACATGGTTCACAGGGCAGAGTGTTGGCTAATGATTGGGCTAATGATTGGGCTAATGATTGCCTACAGGACTTCCTCTCTGCAAATCAGATTATATTCTGAGTGAAACGTCTGTTGTTGGATGACGTAGTATACACAAGTATTTCAGTCTGTTTGTTCATACCAGACGTTTGGCTTCATTAAAGTGGGATAAAACTCACTAAACAAATCACTGGTTCATAAATGTATTTCCATATCTGATATAAATCATTTATATTTGACTTGAAAGATAAATAAAAAACGTTTTTTTTTTTTGCTGGAATATAAAAATGTGAACCTCATTGTCATCATTCAGACAGCATGTGGCACCAACAGGTGATAATGCAGGTAAAAGCACCCCATTTAGTGTTTAATTCACTGTCAGCATCTAGTAAAACAGCCCCCCATTCACCCATCAACAATGACTTAACAGTTTCACCCTATTCATGTTGTACATGCACTGCTAATGAGTAGACATGTCATTACAACCAATTAGGAAATGTGTTTACTTATTAAATGCCTGTTTGACAGTAAGTAATTGTTAGTAACGTCTGAGTGCATTACCCATCTACTTCCATTTTGCTTTCTAATTGGACTTCATGGCCGAAAACACGCCCATCCCATTCAGCCTGGAGGGGGGGGTCACACAGTCTGGGTGGACTTGTCGGTCAGTGCAAAAATAGATCCTTGGGACGTTCCTACCCTCAACCCTATACTTAAGCCCAACCCTAACCATTTTAAATGTCAATGGGGGATGTCCCAAGGATCCCGCCTAGCAGGCCTACCCTACCTACTACCCTGCTCCTGTCCCCTCCCTCCCTTCCTCTGCACTTCTCTTCTCCCCCGTAGGCCTACCCTACCTATTATTGTCCTCCTGTCCCCTCCCTTCCACTGCTCTCCAGTTTCATCTCAAATCCCATTTGCCATTGTAGCCTACATGCCCAATCGCCCAGGACTGCGCGCATTTAACCGTTTTATGTAATCGTTAGTAGAATGCGGTGCAAGTCTGACGCATTGATCATTGTGCCATTTATCATTGCTGCGATCATTCCAGGACAGACCTGCCTCAAGATTTATGCTACATTTTACATTTAAATTCGAGTCATTTAGCAGATGCTCTTATCCAGAGATATTTACAATTTCGCACTTTTTAAAAAATATATATTTTTCTTTATTCTCAAAGCATTAAAAAAAATAGGCCTATGTTTTACTGAAACGCCACGTTTGGGTAACCGGAATAAAGCAACAATATCTTCACCTATTTCTCTTGACGTTTGTTTACTGTGAGTCATTCAAATGGACAATAAACATTCACAAGCGAAGGCAGAGACGGCACAGGAGACCCGTCCGCCCGCTAAAGACTCACCTTTCTCTATCAAGAACCTGCTCAACTTCGACAGTAAACCTTCCAACACGAAGACGCTGCTTGCCACCACCAAAGGACTATTGGAAGGAGGTTTCTCTCTCTCCCGGATCGGTGATTTAACTTTTCCTAGTTTTGACATCCCAGCCCAGAGATTTGGATTACCGGCGCACTATTTGGAACGACCGGCGTGGTGGTATCCCTACGCGCTTGGCACATCGGGACACCATCTCTACAGGACCGGAGGTAGATTACCACCATACATTCAATCGGTTCTGATGATACATTTAGCTCATTAGAATACCTCAAATAACGTTTCGGTTATAACGGATTAAATAAGACTACAACATATTTTTAAATCAATTATGATGCTATAATACTTGCTATTCGTAATACTCCTCAGTTGGAATAATAGTCAGACTAATGATTAGTAAATGTTTAAAAATATATATATATATATTTCACCTTTACTTAACCAGGTAGGTTAGTTGAGAACAAGTTCTCATTTACAACTGCGACCTGGCCAAGATAAAGCAAAGCAGTTCGACACATACAACAACACAGAGTTACACATGGATGTATAGGTGAACTATGTCTAAAGTAACGTTCATATTGTCATGAATCTTCAGTCCTATATTGCAAAATGTCCCACAACAATTAAGCCTACTGCCTCAATTTGACTCACCAGGCGATTCGGGTCCTTTTAAGAAAATGTACTTGGATGAGTATAATCAAATTGTTAACTATAGTGGTTTTAAAAAAAAAAAGTAATTTATGTTTATTTTATGGTTGCATTAATGTTTTCCCTGATTGATAAACATTGTCGTTTATTTCGTTTAGGGTTTGAGAAGGCCATCGTGAGAGACACACCGTCAACAGGCGGGGACCGAGACACACCGGAGCTGCTGCGAAAATCACCCGACCAAGAGGACGACAAAAACATAAGTACTGATGATGTCGTTCTGGAGGAGAGTGATGGGGATGAACCAAAGAAGGAAGTAGAGTTGGTGGATGACTGGAGGAAAATTAAAGACGAGAACTCGGATAAAAAAACGTGTCGGAAAAAGAAAACGCGGACAGTCTTTTCAAGGAGTCAGGTATTTCGGTTGGAGTCAACGTTCGATATGAAACGGTACCTCAGTAGCTCGGAACGGGCAGGCCTGGCGGCATCCCTACACCTCACAGAGACCCAGGTGAAAATCTGGTTCCAGAACAGAAGGAACAAGTGGAAACGACAGTTGGCCGCGGAACTCGAAGCGGCCAATCTGAGCCACGCCGCGGCCCAGAGGACAGTCCGCGTTCCCATATTGTACCACGAGAACACCGGCTCAGAAACGGGCCGCGCTGGGAACGTGTCAGTCAGTCAGTCCCTACTAACATTCCCTCATCAAATGTACTATTCACATCCACTAGTCACATCCGTGCCGCTGCTGAGACCAGTTTGAGAGACTCGTTTATTGTGTTGATATTTCTGTATTGTAATTTATGTATTACAAACATTATTAGGCCTATTTGTATTTATTTTTAATCTATGATAATAGTTGGTGTTGGTTAAAAGGCTTTGTATATTGTACAGGTCTATTATGACAAATGTTGTATTTATTATAATTATTATTATAATTATTTGTATTCCCGTGTCCAAAACTGAAATATTTCCTCCTAATCAAATAATTTCATATTAAATTGTTGTGCGTCCAAAGTACTCTGAACATTTGGTATTGATATTGCTTTGATTTAACTGATGAGTTTTTATATATGTTTTTAAACAGGGTGGAAACGTATAGGTCTGTGTCTCCCATGTAGCCTACGACATTTTACAATGAATTACATCGATGTTTTGTGTGAGATTAGAACAAATCCTAAGTAAAGTTAATATTTCATCATGTATAGCCGTTTATGTGTAATAGTTATATAGTTCTACTGTTCGCTTCACGTACACGGTATAATGGCTCACAGCTGAAAAATAACTACTACTTTGACCTATATCGTTTTATAGCGCAAGACAGAGAGGACAAATCATATGTTCTTAAGTATGGAAAATCATGGGCTATACGTCTCACAATGTTATCGCAAACTTTTACTTGCTGTTAACGCGAAATGTAATTTTTTTCTTTTAATTCCGTGATAAGAGTTTCACATAAATGGCCAAAACATGGAGATTTTTTTTTTTTTTTTTTTACATTGCTGAATAAATCGTGAAATACGTTCCCGACTACACCGAGTGTATTTAGAAACATACATGTTTTCATCTATACCTTTAATAAAACGTGGGACTTTGGATGTATGTTTCGTATCAAACACAGTCCTTGCATCAGATTATATAGCGCTCCTTTGGCGAAACATTTTATTCATTCATTTTAAGGGATTTGGAATTCATCAAGACAATTTGAAGGCTTTAACTTACAGACAACAAAAGCATAGCACGCATTTAATGAATAAAATAATATCATATAATAGATTTTTAGCTAATTATATTTTTCGATTGTCAGTGGATGACTCGTCCCAGAGATATCCTACTGGGCACATACGTCTATTCCTCGTTGGTTCAACGTAATTTCGTTGAAATGGCGTGGAAACAACGTTGATTCAGCCAGTGTGCTCAGTGGGATATGACTCTGGACCAAACAATAAATGATTTCAACATTACTGATATCAAAACACATATTTCAATCATTTCTTGAATTTGGCCCATAGGCTATATATAGATAAGACTAAAGATGAAGAGATGTCTTCACAAAATAAATTCTATTTAATTTATTGTGGTATTTTCAAGAACAGAATGGTAAAATCGCCAAAGGCCAATTTTCAGACAGAAAATAGGCGCACATTGGCCTTTCCGAATCCGTCAGAGGATTAAGGCTTGGATTCACATCTCTGTAAGGAATAAGTACAACGAAATCAGCTCACTAATTTGTAACAAACAATAATTAATCTCCAATTAGTGGCTATAATACAGCACGGAATAGTGGAAATTCAAAATAGAGCTATATGTCTACAACATTTGATCTTGAAGGGCATTTTCATTTGTAATATTCAAATATTGACTGTGGAACTTTAGGTAAACGTCAGGTGTGCATAGCATTCATTTGTTGCAGACTGAGTTGGGTTGGGGAGCGCTTTGGTGCGTGTGTCTCTCTCCAGCACGGTTTAAAATGGCCGGGTCTCTTCCCAGCTTGTGATTGGTCCATGAGAATCCTACCTACGCGCAAACAAAGTAACTGAACGTTGTATGGGAGTGATGGTACTCGGGGAATTCAGACATAACTTTGCAGAAGGAGAACAAACCCGCTTCTGAAAAAATATCCAACGGGTTCCACATTTATTGCCTGAATGTTAAAGGTTCTAAATGTTTATCAGAATGAAGAAATCTGAAGACAGTGGCAGTAAAGTATCATTTACCTCAGTTTCCAATTTTACTATTCAGTCAATTCTTGGAACTGTGTCCGAGGACGCGCACAAGGACAGTTGCGATTCTAGTTCCGACGCGGGGCTGCTGCAGAGACAACGCATGCGCTCCGTGTCTTCAGAAGGATTCAGCGGCGGGGAGGATTCTACAGATTTCTACCCTTTACCCGGAGGAAAGAAACCACGCAATGACCTCAACGATCTCACACTTTCTTGTCTAAGTAAGTGAAAATGCTTTCTCAATTGTGTTTTATTTTTTGGGCTAGCCTACTTGATTGTTATTCTGATAACAATGACACATTATATTAAACCTATAACCATTATTATTACTATTGCACGATGTAAGATATGATGATAAAGAATGACAGGCTACAGCAATTGTTTTATGTCTTTGTTTAGTAGAAGTCTAATTCGAGATTTTTCGGCTACTGATGAAAAAAATATTATTTTAAACTTCTTGATCGAAGAAGAAAAAAGTGACTTGATTGATTTTTAAATGATGCTGTGTTTTTAACACAATAACAAGATAGCCACGTTTTTTTTTTTTTTAAATAAACATTTGGATTGATTACCGTGTTTGCATTATTTTAGGTGACAAAAACAGACTTATTCTGGGGCAAGAGATGGTGAAGAGACATCAACTTTTTCATGATTATAAAGAAGGTGACCAGAGATACTACAACCGAACATCACCTGCTATTTCAGAAGAAAAGGGTCATATTGACGACGACGTAACATCCAACTCGTCCAGAAAGAAGTCTCGGACCGTATTCTCGCGGAGTCAGGTTTACCAACTAGAATTGACGTTTGACCTGAAACGTTACCTTAGCAGTACAGAACGAGCTAGTCTCGCCTCCAGTCTCCAGTTGACAGAGATACAGGTGAAAACTTGGTTCCAGAATCGGAGGAACAAGTGGAAACGTCTGCTCTCTGCGGAGATAGAAGCGGCGAACATGGCTCACGCGTCAACCGCAAAAACTCTGGTTGGGATGCCGTTCTTCTTCAAAGAGAATTTCCGGCTACGGATTCCTGTCCCTGGATCAATGACTTTCCCTACACCTCTATGTTATCCCGGGAGCAACATGCAAGCTTTACCTTTGTACAATTTTTATAATAAAATTGAATAGAATGATTGCCAGATAGCCTTTTTGTAGTCTAATTTATTAAATTACAAACTATTTATATGGCCATTATTAGGCTGTGCCATAGGCCTATTTTATTACAACACACCGAATCATAAATAACCTTTCAAAACAATGTCTACATATCCTTCCGCTGCCTCCCAGTGTATTTTCTTATCTTTATTCTTAGAAAAAAAAACGTTCTGGATCGAAACAAAAAGGGTTATTATATTGCTTGCTTCATATACTGTATGGCACCCCCGCAGGGGTTCTTCTTCACTTACCCAAAATTGGTTCTATATAGAGAACCCTTGGGTTCCATATAATGTTCTATATGGGATTCCATACAGGGTTCTGTAACCAATTTCGGTTCTATATAGAACCTTAAGCGGTGCCATATATGAAGCAAGCATATATCCCTTTATGGTTCTATCCACAACCTATTTTCCTCAAATAAGGTTATACCGGAAGGTCACGTCATTCAGTCCCGTCCTATCAGGAAACAATACAGTTTTTATGAGTTACACATTTCATAACAAAAGTCGCAAACGTGAGAAAATGTTACATTGAAAATGTGCGTGTGGGCCATTTCATGCTGAATGATTTACCTGACGCACGAAAAATGTCACGAGCGGGCTGACGCAAACATGAAATGCCGGTAAATGTGTATAAATGCCGACAGAAAATGTGTTCATTCGACATGGTGGGATCTTTTTGTGTCGGTAAAATTAATTAATTATTATGAGAAATAGCGGTGGAAATGCCTTTAATGCGCAAATATTGATATAATAAACATTATATCGATGTGAACTTGCAGTGTGGTCCTCCCATTTTGACTCAGGAAAGCATGCAGTTTATTAGGCTGCAGATTAAATAAATGATGATGAACTTCACAGGATGGTGAATGTGCAAGGTGATTCGCTTGATGCTCCTTTACATTAAATATCCTCAGGCAAAAAGTCAGTTTGATGGAAACACTTCTCTGATGAGAAAATGCGCATATAGTTCGTTTTAAATAAAACGTCACAATACGTTCGATTTGGCTGTTGGGGGGCAAGGCCCCCCCCCCCCCCCCCCATCACCGCTAAAATCATTGACAACCACGTGCCATTTCCAAGGGATTGTGAAATACATGTTATAACTATTTGGTTTTAATATCATCACCTATTGAGGATAGTCAGAACTGCACACTTCCCGATTATTCCATACAAAACAATTGCGCACATTTAGCTCTATTATACAACAAGTATAGCATGTTTTTCGTGATCAGTAAACATCAATGATCGTGTCATTTAAGATAGGTGAAGACACATCCATTTGACATGTAACGAGCAAACAACATCATTCAACTTTCTTCATCAGAGATTAGGCTTTTGGAAAAAACTTAACATCGGCAAGTCCTCGTCCTGGTAAAGTTGTCGGACTACTGTCATTACCAATATAGATGGAAAGCAAATCAAACAATATTAGGATATAGCTATCTAGTTTATTCCCTGAAAGTTCGCTTGTTAACTCCCGTTCTGCCAGTCATTCTATTAAAGGTCCCCAAAGCACACACATCCCTGGGTCGCTCCTCTATTCAGTTCGCTGCAGCTCGCGACTGGAACGGGCTGCAACCAACACTCAAACTGGACAGTTTTATCTCCATCTCTTCATTCAAAGACTCAATCATGAACACTCTTACTGACAGTTGTGGCTGCTTCCCGTGATGTATTGTTGTCTCCACCTTCTTGCCCTTTGTGCTGTTGTCTGTGCCCAATAATGTTTGTACCATGCCTCTACCATGTTGTGTTGCTACCATGTTGTGTTGCTACCATGCTGTTGTCATGTGTTGCTGCCATGCTCTGGTGTCATGTGTTGCTGCCATGCTAAGTTGTTGTCTTAGGTCTCTCTTTATGTAGTGTTGTGGTGTCTCTCTTGTCATGATGTGTGTTTTGTCCTATATTTTTATTTAATTTATTTTTAATCCCAGGCCGGTCCTGCAGGAGGCCTTTTGTCTTTTGGTAGGTCTTCATTGTAAATAAGAATTTGTTCTTAACTGACTTTCCTAGTTAAATAAAGATTAAATTAAATAAAACAAATTGACATGATCTGTTATTAGCTAGCTAGCCAATTTGACGTGATCCATCAATCAATCAATGCAGCCTGTCTGTCAGCAGAAATCCTAATGAAACACTAAACAATATTGAATTGGGGATCCTGTTAGCTGACTTCGCTAGGTAGACCTACATTGGGGATCATGTTAGCTGACTTCGCTAGGTTGGTCTACATTGGGGATCATGTTAGCTGACTTCGCTAGGTTGGCCTACATTGGGGATCATGTTAGCTGACTTCGCTAGGTTGGCCTACATTGGGGATCATGTTAGCTGACTTCGCTAGGTTGGTCTACATTGGGGATCATGTTAGCTGACTTCGCTAGGTTGGCCTATATTGGGGATCATGTTAGCTGACTTCGCTAGGTAGACCTACATTGGTTGGAGAAAAAATGACACATGGTTTACTTACCACTATATGTTTAGCCAACTGTACAAAGTAAACATAATCAGTTAATACGGCTCTTTTTCACTAGCAAGTGGTACATTACCTTGTTCTGGCTAGGCAGTACATTACCGTGTTCTGGCTAGGCCGCAGAGAGAGGCTCGCTTGTTGGTGTGCTGGCAGCATATAGCAGCACGGTTTGATAGTGGGTCAAGAATCCAGCACAGCTAGTTTGTATGAAGGTCTAGATATTACATTTGTAAATAGTAGTATCCTCTAAACCGCTCTGGTGACAAAACAAACTTTGCTGCCCTGTTTCCAATCGTCCACATGGCCGGGAGAACCTATTCAAGTAGGTAAATATATTTAGAAAATGTACAAACAAAACAGTGTATTATTAGCTAACTAGCTACAGTGCAGGCTTACTCAAACGAGCTGCTAACATGGCTAGCTAACTATCTAGCCAACTTTACATACTGTATAGATAGCTAGCTAAGTGAATTAAATATCACCAGCTACCTAACTTCATATTCGCTAGCTATCTTGATGCATTTGTCACTGTAAAAAAAAAAATATCTCTAAATGCATTTGTAGGTAGCTAGCTAACAGCTATAGAGGAGGATGACAGGATAGCAGCCCCAAATGTCAAAGTGAGAGAGGAGGCTATTCTGGATAGGGCAGGTACTTTAGTCTAGTTCCTGTCCCTTGGAAGTGAGGACGGAGATAATAGTAACATAATATTAAAGTGCGGTCTAATTTGAGTATAATGAAGTCTGTATCTCGTGAGGTTTTCTGTCCTCAGATAACAGAGAGCTGAGTGAAGGCTACCTGTGTCCTGCGTAACTTCATGAGGATGGACACGAGGACCAGGAGGGGATCTGCAGCTCGCCGTCGTGTGCCAGAGGAGAAGTCTGCTGCTCTGCAGGATGTTTCAAGGATGGGGGTCCAACAACGCAGCAAGAGAGGCAATCCATGTGTGGGAGATTTTCAATCTCCTACTTCTTCGAAGAGGGTGGTGTTCCCTGGCAACACAATAGACTACACTATGCACAACCAAAGGCTCTTTAAAGAGACATTCACATTGCAATAAGAGTATTCTTCCATTTACTTAACTATGTCAAATGCAGTTATTCAATTCCCAGTTTCTCTCCCTTTGATTTCTACTTCTCAGGTAAGGTTGTGATGTCTGTAAAACAGAACAGGCTATTTTAAGTCACCCATATTGAAACTATGTAGAACAATTAGACCCCCTATAACCCACACACTCATGTATCAATCTGATGGAATGATCTGATGGACTGATGGATTGTGTTGAGCAGTGAGCAGGCTCAGGTGTATAACTGTGGCTCCTTCCACCTTCAAAGAACATACAAGAGGGCCAACCATGGAGAATAGGAAGACACTTCATTATTTCTATAACTACACTATATTGTTTGTCCTTGTGTGTGTCTGTACATGTTTTGAAGTACTCTGCAGCCCCTTCGTGTGGTGTGGACACCAGGTGAGGCCACACACACAGATTACTGTTGAACACTGTCGCTTTAACTACCTTGTTTTCTCAATCTCTCTCCTTCACTTCATCCTTCTTTTCCTTAAATCATCTAGGTTATATCAGCTGTGTCGGTGAACCCCTCGCGCATCTGAACTGGCTGACAGAGAGGGCACAGCATGATCAGAGGTGAGAGGACACTTGGTCAGGCCAACAGGGAAGTATTATGAAAGAGATGCTTTTACATTGAAATACAGATAGAGATGCAGTAGTCCCAGAGTTAATGATCCCAGGTCAGTTTATATTATACAGGAAGTATTATTAAAGATATGTAGTCCCAGAGTTAATGATCCCAGGTCAGTTTATATTATACAGGAAGTATTACTAAAGATATGTAGTCCCAGAGTTAATGATCCCAGGTCAGTTTATATTATACAGGAAGTATTACTAAAGAGATGTAGTAGTCCCAGAGTTAATGATCCCAGGTCAGTTTATATTATACAGGAAGTATTACTAAAGAGATGCAGTAGTCCCAGAGTTAATGATCCCAGGTCAGTTTATATTATACAGGAAGTATTATTAAAGAGATGCAGTAGTCCCAGAGTTAATGATCCCAGGTCAGTTTATATTATACAGGAAGTATTATTAAAGAGATGCAGTAGTCCCAGAGTTAATGATCCCAGGTCAGTTTATATTATACAGGAAGTATTATTAAAGAGATGCAGTAGTCCCAGAGTTAATGATCCCAGGTCAGTTTATATTATACAGGAAGTATTATTAAAGAGATGCAGTAGTCCCAGAGTTAATGATCCCAGGTCAGTTTATATTATACAGGAAGTATTATTAAAGAGATGCAGTAGTCCCAGAGTTAATGATCCCAGGTCAGTTTATATTATACAGGAAGTATTATTAAAGAGATGCATGTATGTATTTCATCTCCTGATGATTATGATGACTGACCGTGTCAGAATAAAAAATATATATAAAAGGAAAAAAGGCTGAAACATGCTAATTCCATCTGTCTCTCGTCTGCAGGTATGATTTGATGTGAGAGAGGATGCCAACCCCCAGTCCCGTCATCGCCATCTCTCCCGCTCTTAAGATAACCTCCGGGCCGACGAGAGACACTATTATGTCACTGTGATGAACTGAGAGAATATTAGGGTAGCACCGTGATTTATTAATCATGTGCTGCCTTCCCTGCTCCTATGTTCTTACCTCTTTCCCTTTCTGTCTTTTACACCTCTCTCGACACCTTTTTCTTCCTCTGTTCTTACCTCTTTCCCTTCCTGTCTTTTACACCTCTCTCTCCACCTCTTTATTCCTCTGTTCTTACCTCTTTCCCTTCCTGTCTTTTACACCTCTCTCTCCACCTCTTTATTCCTCTGTTCTTACCTCTTTCCCTTCCTGTCTTTTACACCTCTCTCTCCACCTCTTTATTCCTCTGTTCTTACCTCTTTCCCTTTCTGTCTTTTACACTTCTCTCTCCACCTCTTTATTCCTCTGTTCTTACCTCTTTCCCTTCCTGTCTTTTACACCTCTCTCTCCACCTCTTTATTCCTCTGTTCTTACCTCTTTCCCTTCCTGTCTTTTACACCTCTCTCTCCACCTCTTTATTCCTCTGTTCTTACCTCTTTCCCTTTCTGTCTTTTACACCTCTCTCGACACCTCCTCTTTCTTCCTCTGTTTTTATAACGCACAACAGATGTGCATTGAAGTAAAGATTGAACTTATATTTATGATATAATATTCCAATTATAATATTTATAATGCATGTATTTATACCACTTGGATAATGAACTTCTTTCAATAAAGCGTTTCACATTCTCTACTGGTTGAAATTAAGTCTCGTTTGATGAAATAGTCCACCTGTCCTGTGTTTATCAGATCAATGCAGATGAAGGGAATTAGATAAGGAGATGAACTGGTTTTAGAGTATTTACATAACGCATAAGAAGTGTAGTGTTCTGTTTTAAAAAATATATATTTTTGTATATATGAATTACAAATCAGCCTTTAACTAGTTAAATCCTGTTTCTAGTCCATTAGTTACAATGTGTAACCACTGATGTCCCAGGACCAGGAGAGGTAAACACTGTTGAAGTGTATAATTGTAATACATACATGCAGACACAGCGTCATTCAAAGACTGGAATTTGATACTCCTGGTATTGGATATGACTGAAAAACCATCTCAAAGACATTCATACCTGAACTGCACATTTATTTGCCAAGGTAGAGTACATGATCAGTGAATATATTAAATGTACAGGCCGCAATGTGGGGATCTCATGCACGGTAATAATGACATGTATATACGACTTGCATCCTTGGCGCAAAGTTATTATATTCTACTCAATCTATAGGCTTCATTAATGTCATTCAGACTGTTTTGAAGATGATACAACTGGCTATGATAGCTGAGGTTCATAGCTAGGTTCTGAACTAATATGTATACCAAACATTTTAAGGTCCATTTGTGGCCGATGTGAAATGGCTAGCTAGTTAGCGGTGGTGCGCGCTAATAGTGTTTCAGTTGGTGACGTCACTCGCTCTGAGATTTTGTGGCGCTATGGGTAACAATGCTTTGTGACTGTGGTTGATGTGTGCAGAGGGTCCCTGGTTCGAGCCCAGGTTGAGGAGAAGGACGGAAGCTATACTGTTACACAGATCGGCTACACATCCAGGTATTGTTATCCTCCACTGCACAATAAGCAAGAAAATAGTTAGCTAGCTACGTTATTTCATCTATCTGCATTGCATGGCAAAAGTAAGCAAGGCAAGCTTACAAAATTGTACACTCAATTTGCAGTAAATTCTTCAGCTAGCTAGATTCTTTACATCCACTGTTTCACAAGACGACAGCCTGGTTTACTGGTTGTTTCAGGTGTCCCTAAAACATGAAACAACCAGAATTATAATTTCATACTCTTGTCACAACACCCATAAAGCTAGCTAGCTAATGTTAGCTAGTCAGCTAGCTTGCTAAATCACGATTTTTGTAAATTAAATTAACTAACATATTCCTCTCAACTGGACATTTTTTTGCATGATTCTTTATGACATTATAATCACATTTACTTCCATCTTAGTATTTTTGTCAGCCATCTTTGCTGAAGAAAGTCTCCAGCCTTGGGCATAGCTTCAAATTTGTCATGGGAGCCACTCGATATGATTGGTCATTGCCCAGCGGTCACGCTGGTGATTTGCATACATGTTCGCACCGCCCGAAGAACCCCGCCCCCTTCCATTGAAAATGAATGGGAAGCGGTGTTTCACCGCGCCGCGTCTTGTGCTAGTGTACACGGGGCATGAAGTACCATGGCAAATGCGCCATTCTGCTGCTAGACAGACAGAGCCCACAAAACATGGGAAATTAACCAAAACCACTCACACTTGTCATATTTGTTCAGGTTCATTTTATATCTCTCAAATATCAAATTAATCGCGGCCAATATTAAGATATATCGTGAGGCTATCCTACATATCTGAAATTACATGATTATTAATGTTTACTGGTCGTGAAAAGCAAGCAGTTACTTGCTGTATAACTTTAAAGATTAGAACAACATTTGCGCAATGGAATAATTTGACATTTTGTAGGTCTGACTATGTTCTTCAAGAGGTGATGATATTACAACCAAATAGTTACAATTTATTTAACAATTCTTCTAAAAACGACAACAGAGTTGTCAAACTAGTTTTTAAGATACTGTCATTTGAAGTATGTCCCATATCACATGACCCATGTACTCGACAACGGAGTTGTCAAACGTTTTTTTTAGATACTGTCATTTGAAGTATGTCCCATATCACATGACCCATGTACTCGACAACGGAAGAGAACTTTCAAAGAATCACGAGCCAGGCGGGAAAGTTGGTTATTCGTTCTGACCAATCAATTCACTCGTGTAGCAACGCCGCTGCGGAGTGTCTACAGCGGAGAGGGACGAGGAAGCGAACATATTAGTCTATAAGATAAACGAGTTATTTTTCTTCTTCCAATTTTATACCCAAGGAGATACTTCAGCGTAAACCAAGAACGGTGAGTTAAAAAAAATCTAATTGATTGACAAAATAATCTAGCTAACGCATTATCAATCTATAGCTAGCTTGCAAACGGCTAGTCGTTGAGAGCTTTCACCATCCACGCTTGCTAGTTAGCTAGTAGCTAACGTTAGCCAATGTTACCCGATAGAAAACAGCTGATTAGTTCATGTTAGCCAATGTTACCCGATAGAAAACAGCTGATTAGCTAACGTTAGCCAATGTGCAAGTAGTTGAGACCAAGTTGGCTAGCTTCTGCGGATCAACTAGCTAGCCAGTTATGTATACTAGCTAGTTAATTACATTAGCTAGCCTACCTACCCTCCCAACTAGCTTGCTAACTTGCTATATTTTCAGCACACCCAATTCATGTTCTTGAATTTCCAGGACTGTAACGTTCTTGTGTATCAAACTTTACAGGTCATGTTGCGTTACATGTTGGCATGTTTGTTTATTTCGCCAACACAATTATGGCAGCTTAGCTAGCAAGATAAGCATCATACCTGCTCATGTTATGGTTTTCAAGAGATCCATCCCGGCTTTCTCCATCTACTTCAGGGGTGAACTACTCTACAGGAAAGCTCCTACAGAATCCCAGTATAGCCTAATAGCTTTGGTATCTGTTCTCTCCCTGCAGATGACTGGTTCGAACGAGTACAAACTGAACCAGGGACCAGAGGACAGTATCTCTGCTGTGAAGTTCAGCCCCAGTACAGGCCAGTTCCTTCTAGTGTCCTCTTGGGACTGTACTGTCCGGCTCTACGATGTGGCAGGAAACTCCATGAGGATCAAGTATTCTCACCTGGCACCTGTGCTGGATTGTGCTTTCTATGTAAACACGTTTTTATTTGTCATAAGCATTTCCATAGTAATCAGTTACTCCATTTTAAATGCTGAGTTGGCTACTTTGCCACACACACAGACACATGTATAACTGATGTGAAATGGCTAGCTTAGTTAGCGGTGGTGCGCGCTACTAGCATTTCAATCGGTGATGTCACTCGCTCTGAGACCTTGAAGTAGTGGTTCCCTTTGCTCTGCAAGGGCTGCGGCTTTTGTGGAGCGATGGGTAACGACGCTTCGTGGGTGACTGTTGTTGATGTGTGCAGAGGCTACCTGGTTCGAGGGCGGGGCGAGGGGACGGACTAAAGTTATACTGTTACACACACACACACCAAGAAGAAGAAACATGACAATATTGTTAAAAGTACATTTCTACAAACAAAGTTACAATGTAGTCAAAATGGTGTCTCCTTCCCCCGGTCAAGGAACACGTTTGAGTCGGATATCTCTTCTCTTGTAGGACCCTACACATGCCTGGAGCGGAGGCTTGGACACGCAGTTGAAAACCCACGACTTGAATACAGATCAAGGTGTGCCTGTCAATATATCACCACTGAATTGTGTGCTTCCTGTTATTAAATTAAGTGTTTTTTTTACGGTCCATATTTATCTCCCTTGTGTGTAGATACAATAGTTGGGACACACGACGCCCCCATTCGCTGTGTGGAATACTGTCCAGAGGTCAACGTCATGGTAACAGGTAGCTGGGATAGGTCAGTCAGGCTGTGGGACCCCAGGACCCCCTGCAACGCTGGCACCTTCACACAACCTGAAAAGGTGGAGCTATCAAAACTCTGTATGAAACAGTCCTGGGATTTTATGTCTGTTCATAAAGACCAAAGCAGACATTGACCTCATTTTCAATTCTGATTTTAAAGTAAAAAAAATGTATAGTCTGTTTTTGTTGAGAATGGGACATACTTACAGGCAGGCATATGGACATTGAGAGATAAATTGATTGTGATACACACATTTTAAGATTGTTCTCATGTCTTTTGTCTCTTTTAACAAAGGTGTACACCCTCTCTGTGGCTGGTGACCGGCTGATAGTGGGGACAGCAGGGAGGAGGGTGTTGGTCTGGGACCTGAGGAATATGGGCTACGTCCAGCAGAGGAGAGAGTCCAGTCTGAAATACCAGACACGAGCCATCAGGGCCTTCCCTAACAAACAGGTAAACCTCTAGACTAGCTCAGTACCAGACACGAGCCATCAGGGCCTTCCCGAACAAACAGGTAAACCTCTAGACTAGCTCAGTACCAGACACGAGCCATCAGGGCTCAGGTAAACCTCTAGACTAGCTCAGAACCAGACACGAGCCATTGGGGCCTTCCCTAACAGGTAAACCTCTAGACTAGCTCAGTACCAGACATTAGCCATCAGGGCCTTCCCTAACAGGTAAACCTCTAGACTAGCTCAGTACCAGACATTAGCCATCGGGGCATTCCCTAACAGGTAAACCTCTAGACTAGCTCAGTACCAGACATTAGCCATCGGGGCATTCCCTAACAGGTAAACCTCTAGACTAGCTCAGTACCAGACATTAGCCATCGGGGCATTCCCTAACAGGTAAACCTCTAGACTAGCTCAGTACCAGACATTAGCCATCGGGGCATTCCCTAACAGGTAAACCTCTAGACTAGCTCAGTACCAGACATTAGCCATCAGGGCCTTCCCTAACAGGTAAACCTCTAGACTAGCTCAGTACCAGACATTAGCCATCGGGGCATTCCCTAACAGGTAAACCTCTAGACTAGCTCAGTACCAGACATTAGCCATCGGGGCTCAGGTAAACCTCTAGACTAGCTCAGTACCAGACATTAGCCATCGGGGCATTCCCTAACAGGTAAACCTCTAGACTAGCTCAGTACCAGACATTAGCCATCGGGGCATTCCCTAACAGGTAAACCTCTAGACTAGCTCAGTACCAGACATTAGCCATCGGGGCATTCCCTAACAGGTAAACCTCTAGACTAGCTCAGAACCAGACACGAGCCATTGGGGCCTTCCCTAACAAGTAAACCTCTAGACTAGCTCAGTACCAGACATTAGCCATCGGGGCATTCCCTAACAGGTAAACCTCTAGACTAGCTCAGAACCAGACACGAGCCATTGGGGCCTTCCCTAACAAGTAAACCTCTAGACTAGCTCAGTACCAGACATTAGCCATCGGGGCATTCCCTAACAGGTAAACCTCTAGACTAGCTCAGTACCAGACATTAGCCATCGGGGCCTTCCCTAACAGGTAAACCTCTAGACTAGCTCAGTACCAGACATTAGCCATCAGGGCCTTCCCTAACAAGTAAACCTCTAGACTAGCTCAGTACCAGACATTAGCCATCGGGGCCTTCCCTAACAGGTAAACCTCTAGACTAGCTCAGTACCAGACATTAGCCATCGGGGCATTCCCTAACAGGTAAACCTCTAGACTAGCTCAGTACCAGACATTAGCCATCAGGGCCTTCCCTAACAGGTAAACCTCTAGACTAGCTCAGTACCAGACATTAGCCATCGGGGCATTCCCTAACAGGTAAACCTCTAGACTAGCTCAGTACCAGACATTAGCCATCGGGGCATTCCCTAACAGGTAAACCTCTAGACTAGCTCAGTACCAGACATTAGCCATCGGGGCATTCCCTAACAGGTAAACCTCTAGACTAGCTCAGTACCAGACATTAGCCATCGGGGCATTCCCTAACAGGTAAACCTCTAGACTAGCTCAGTACCAGACATTAGCCATCAGGGCCTTCCCTAACAGGTAAACCTCTAGACTAGCTCAGTACCAGACATTAGCCATCGGGGCTCAGGTAAACCTCTAGACTAGCTCAGGAGCCATCAGGGCCTTCCCTAACAAACAGGTAAACCTCTAGTCTAGCTCAGGAGCCATCAGGGCCTTCCCTAACAAACAGGTAAACCTCTAGACTAGCTCAGTACTTCTCTAACCTCTCATTGGGACCCCCCCCCCCCCCCCCCCCCCCCCCATGACCTTGGCATTGCTAAGTGTCACACTCTAACCAGCTGAGCCCGACAGGACCACACATCGTTGTCTGTCTGGTGTGACCAGGTGTTTGTTTGTTTTTGAAGGGGCTATGTGACCAGGTGTTTATTGTCTGTTTTTGAAGGGCTACGTCCTGAGCTCCATAGAAGGACGTGTTGCTGTGGAGTACCTGGACCCCAGCCAGGAAATGCAGAAGAAGAAGTACGCCTTCAAGTGCCACCGGCTGAAGGAGAACGGCATAGAACAGGTCTATCCCGTCAACGCCATCTCCTTCCACGGTGTCCACAACACCTTCGCCACAGGTGGGATACTTTCTATTGGCACTAATAAAACTCAGCAGTCGTTCGGCATGAAGACTGCTTTTCAAATGTTCAACTACAATAAAAAAACAAGAACAATTATTGATCCAGAAAAAAAATACAAAAACAAGAACAATTATTGATCCAGAATACATTTAAAAAAAAGAACATTTTGATCCAGAATATAAAAAAATAACATTATTTAATCCAGAATAAAAAATAAAATAAAAACAATGATCCATGAAGCTTGGTTTTATTTCCTGTTTTATGGTCTATTATCATGTGACCTTTTTGGATTCATATCGCCATGGTTACACTCAAGAGAACACTTGATGAATGATTAGCCTCCAGATTATAATCTTATAAAAACTCGTAACTCCTCTGTAGATACATTTCCATTTTCGTTCCTCCGGTTGACCTTGAAAACCTCTCTCTCTCTGTCTCTCTCTCTGTCTCTGTCTCTCTCTGTCTCTCTCTGTCTGTCTCTTTCTCTCTCTCTGTTTCTCTCTCTGTCTCTCTCTCTGTCTCTCTGTCTCTCTCTCTGTCTCTCTGTCTCTCTCTCTTTCTCTCTCTCTCTCTCTCTGTCTCTCTCTCTGTTTCTCTCTCTGTTTCTCTCTCTGTTTCTCTCTCTGTTTCTCTCTCTGTTTCTCTCTCTGTTTCTCTCTCTGTTTCTCTCTCTGTTTCTCTCTCTGTTTCTCTCTCTGTCTCTCTCTTTCTCTTTCTCTCTCTGTCTCTGTCTGTCTCTGTCTCTCTCTGTCTCTCTGTCTCTCTCTCTCGCTGTCTCTCTGTCTCTCTCGTCCTTCAACCAGGTGGCTCAGACGGCTTTGTGAACATCTGGGACCCTTTCAACAAGAAGCGCCTGTGTCAGTTTCACCGCTACCCCACGTCTATCGCCTCCCTGGCCTTCAGTAACGACGGCTCCACGCTGGCCATCGCCTCCTCTTACATGCAAGAGCAGGGAGACATCAGCCACCCGGAGGACACCATCTTCATCCGTCAGGTCACAGACGCAGAGACGAAGCCCAAGTGAGTTCGGGACAAGTCCTCCTGTCTGATTCACACGGATGGGGCCCGGTCTGATTCTGAAACCGTGCTGCCTCGGGTAGTTTCTTTTCACGTTGTCTTCTTTCGGCACTGTTAGCTACAGCAACCACGATACAGGATTTACTTCATGGTGGATCCAGGCCAGCCCAGTACGGCTCGGCTCGGTTCGGCCCTATAGTGTGAAGCAGAACATCTGGTCCACATCCCGGTGGTCTTGTCTGGACTGCAACGCCACACTGCCCCTCACACTTTTTTTGGTACATATGAATGGCAGCATTGACCAGGGAGCAGGCAGCTGGTATTTATCTGGCCATCTAGCTCTCGCTCTCTTTAGCTCTCTCCAACTTTTTCAATATCCCCGTAGTTGACAGACCGATGAGGACTTGACAAAATGGCTGCCTCCTGATCTGTATGTGGATGTGTGGCTCCAGGAGAGTCCTGAAGACAGCTGAATGGCTCCATCTATACAAAACAACCTTCGCTGACCTTTGTTCATCTGCCTATATTTGTTGGATTTAAAATTTTTTTTTTTTTTTTTTTACTGTTCCCATTTATTTGTACTTTAAAAATGAAACGTGAAGCTTTATTAACAAATGTAAAAGGACTACACCCATGTGTTTTCAGTTGTATCTAGCCCCGCCCCCCTCATAAACAGGTGAAATTAGGTTGTATCTAGCCCCGCCCCTCTAATAAACTGGTGAAATTAGGTTGTCTAGCCCCGCCCCTCTCATAAACAGGTGAAATTAGGTTGTATCTAGCCCCGCCCCTCTAATAAACTGGTGAAATTAGGTTGTGTCTAGCCCCGCCCCTCTCATAAACAGGTGAAATTAGGTTGTCTAGCCCCGCCCCTCTCATAAACTGGTGAAATTAGGTTGTCTAGCCCTGCCCATCTCATAAACTGGTGAAATTAGGTTGTGTCTAGCCCCGCCCCTCTAATAAATGGGTGAAATTAGGTTGTCTAGCCCCGCCCATCTCATAAACTGGTGAAATTAGGTTGTGTCTAGCCCCGCCCCTCTAATAAACTGGTGAAATTAGGTTGTCTAGCCCCACCCATCTCATAAACTGGTGAAATTAGGTTGTGTCTAGCCCCGCCCCTCTCATAAACAGGTGAAATTAGGTTGTCTAGCCCCGCCCCTCTAATAAACTGGTGAAATTAGGTTGTCTAGCCCCACCCATCTCATAAACTGGTGAAATTAGGTTGTGTCTAGCCCCGCCCCTCTCATAAACAGGTGAAATTAGGTTGTATCTAGCCCCGCCCCTCTAATAAACTGGTGAAATTAGGTTGTGTCTAGCCCTGCCCCTCTCATAAACAGGTGAAATTAGGTTGTCTAGCCCCGCCCCTCTCATAAACTGGTGAAATTAGGTTGTGTCTAGCCCTGCCCATCTCATAAACTGGTGAAATTAGGTTGTTGTGTCTAGCCCCGCCCCTCTAATAAACGGGTGAAATTAGGTTGTCTAGCCCCGCCCCTCTCATAAACTGGTGAAATTAGGTTGTTTCTAGCCCCGCCCCTCTTATTGCATCACTCTTCTCAGACCAATTTGAAAAGGAATAAGGTTTTTTTCTGTAATGACATGACTATTGATTTGTCTAAAGAGTCGAATAAAGACTAAAGACAAAAATCCAATTTGTTGCGGTAATGCATTTTCCAATAATCAATCAAGACATGTTAATGACTCCAGAGATCCTGCTCCAGCAAGTGAATTGATGTCAGAGCGGAGAATTACAGTTTCCACGTCCCTCTTCCTGTGATGAGATGCAGTACTATGGGACCCACTACTTCACATGGGTCGCTCACCAGCAGTTAGTTGGCAGAGCATAAAGACAGGAAACTCTCAGGACCCTGTTTCTCTCTCTCTGTTTTTCTCTCTGTTTCTCTCTCTCTTTCTGTTTTTCTCTCTCTCTCTCTGTTTCTCTCTCTCTTTCTGTTTCTCTCTCTCTTTCTGTTTCTCTCTCTCTCTGTTTCTCTCTCTCTGTTTCTCTCTCTCTGTTTCTCTCTCTCTGTTTCTCTCTCTCTCTCTGTTTCTCTCTCTCTGTTTCTCTCTCTCTCTCTGTTTCTCTCTCTGTTTCTCTCTCTGTTTCTCTCTCTCTCTCTGTTTCTCTCTCTGTTTCTCTCTCGCTCTCTCTCTCTCTCTCTGTTTCTCTCTCTCTTAAAGTGAATTACAGAAACCCTTAACAAGGTTTCAGCCCTGTCCCTCTCCGTATCATAACAGATGGGGTCGACCATTCATTCATAGATTACAAAGCTGAATTGAGCCAGAAGCTGCTGTTTTTTTTCCTTCTTCCCAGTTGTCTGGTTTCTATCAATAGTGAAGGAGGCAGTTGAGGGGAATCTCTTAAGGGACTTCAGTACCAAGTAACCTCCTCCATTTTGATATTCTCTTCCAGTTTGCTTAATTGATTTGATTCTAAGAAGAGGGGCTGTGTTTATACCCAGGTCTTCTATTGATTTGATTCTAAGAAGAGGGGCTGTGTGTTTATACCCAGGTCTTCTATTGATTTGATTCTAAGAAGAGGGGCTGTGTGTTCATACCCAGGTCTTTAATTGATTTGATTCTAAGAAGAGGGGCTGTGTTTATACCCAGGTCTTTAATTGATTTGATTCTAAGAAGAGGGGCTGTGTTTATACCCAGGTCTTTAATTGATTTGATTCTAAGGGGCTGTGTGTTTATACCCAGGTCTTTAATTGATTTGATTCTAAGGGGCTGTGTGTTTATACCCAGGTCTTTTATTGATTTGATTCTAAGGGGCTGTGTGTTTATACCCAGGTCTTTAATTGATTTGATTCTAAGAAGGGGCTGTGTGTTTATACCCAGGTCTTTTATTGATTTGATTCTAAGAAGGGGCTGTGTGTTTATACCCAGGTCTTTAATTGATTTGATTCTAAGAAGAGGGGCTGTGTGTTTATACCCAGGTCTTTAATTGATTTGATTCTAAGAAGGGGCTGTGTGTTTATACCCAGGTCTTTAATTGATTTGATTCTAAGAAGAGGGGCTGTGTGTTTATACCCAGGTCTTCTATTGATTTGATTCTAAGAAGAGGGGCTGTGTGTTTATACCCAGGTCTTTTATTGATATGATTCTAAGACGGGGCTGTGTTTATACCCAGGTCTTCTATTGATTTGATTCTAAGAAGAGGGGCTGTGTGTTTATACCCAGGTCTTCTATTGATTTGATTCTAAGAAGAGGGGCTGTGTGTTTATACCCAGGTCTTTAATTGATTTGATTCTAAGAAGAGGGGCTGTGTGTTTATACCCAGGTCTTCTATTGATTTGATTCTAAGAAGAGGGGCTGTGTGTTTATACCCAGGTCTTCTATTGATTTGATTCTAAGACGGGGCTGTGTGTTTATACCCAGGTCTTCTATTGATTTGATTCTAAGAAGAGGGGCTGTGTGTTCATACCCAGGTCTTCTATTGATTTGATTCTAAGAAGAGGGGCTGTGTGTTCATACCCAGGTCTTCTATTGATTTGATTCTAAGACGGGGCTGTGTGTTTATACCCAGGTCTTCTATTGATTTGATTCTAAGACGGGGCTGTGTGTTTATACCCAGGTCTTCTATTGATTTGATTCTAAGAAGAGGGGCTGTGTGTTCATACCCAGGTCTTCTATTGATTTGATTCTAAGACGGGGCTGTGTGTTTATACCCAGGTCTTTTATTGATTTGATTCTAAGACGGGGCTGTGTGTTTATACCCAGGTCTTTAATTGATTTGATTCTAAGACGGGGAATGACACGCTTCACTTTTTTAACAACACACTAACGTTGGAAGATATTATTCTGGGTCTGTTCCCCCCCCCCCCCCCCCCCCCTAAAGTCTCCACGTCTCTCTGAAGTCTGTTTAACTTCTGCCCCCCCCCCTCCTAAAGTCTCCACGTCTCTCTGAAGTTTAACTTCTGAAGATGATATTCTGGACAGAATATCTCAATGGATCCCTCATTTTACATGCTGTCCTGGTTTTACTGTCTGTTTTCTCCTGATTTCCTTTTAAATCTATTTGTCTTCATTCTTTTACAGCGTGTTGTTATTCTGTCTCCTTTTTCTAGGTCTTCTTCTTGTGTTTTATTCAAGCCAACTGTTTGAGGTTTCTCTTTTCTTCCCATAAAGTCATTAACCATTTACCAGATGTAGATGGAAAACATTATAATGGTGGTATTTATCATTCTGTGGAACTCAGCTGCCGTTGCATTGAAGCAAAAAAAAACAGTTTTGAAATAAAATAATAAAAATAGAAAATGTTGTTCTCCTGCTGTAATTGAAAATGTTTCCCTCTGAGGGGGGGGAGTTCTTCAAGACCAGGGTAAGGTGTGTTTAGGGGGGGAGTTCTTCAAGACCAGGGTAAGGTGTGTTTAGGGGGGGGGAGTTCTTCAAGACCAGGGTAAGGTGTGTTTAGGGGGGGAGTTCTTCAAGACCAGGGTAAGGTGTGTTTAGGGGGGGAGTTCTTCAAGACCAGGGTAAGGTGTGTTTAGGGGGGGAGTTCTTCAAGACCAGGGTAAGGTGTGTTTAGGGGGGGGGGGGTTCTTCAAGACCAGGGTAAGGTGTGTTTAGGGGGGGGGGGTTCTTCAAGACCAGGGTAAGGTGTGTTTAGGGGGGGGAGTTCTTAAAGACCAGGGTAAGGTGTGTTTAGGGGGGGGAGTTCTTCAAGACCAGGGTACGGTGTGTTTAGGGGGGCGAGTTCTTCAAGACCAGGGTAAGGTGGGTTTAGGGGGGGGAGTTCTTAAAGACCAGGGTAAGGTGTGTTTAGGGGGGGGAGTTCTTCAAGACCAGGGTAAGGTGTGTTTAGGGGGGGAGTTCTTCAAGACCAGGGTAAGGTGTGTTTAGGGGGGGGGGGGGAGTTCTTCAAGACCAGAGTAAGGTGTGTTTAGGGGGGGAGTTCTTCAAGACCAGGGTAAGGTGTGTTTAGGGGGGGAGTTCTTCAAGACCAGGGTAAGGTGTGTTTAGGGGGGGAGTTCTTCAAGACCAGGGTAAGGTGTGTTTAGGGGGGCGAGTTCTTCAAGACCAGGGTAAGGTGTGTTTAGGGGGGGGGAGTTCTTCAAGACCAGGGTAAGGTGTGTTTAGGGGGGGGGGGGGGAGTTCTTCAAGACCAGAGTAAGGTGTGTTTAGGGGGGGAGTTCTTCAAGACCAGGGTAAGGTGTGTTTAGGGGGGGAGTTCTTCAAGACCAGGGTAAGGTGTGTTTAGGGGGGGGAGTTCTTCAAGACCAGGGTAAGGTGTGTTTAGGGGGGCGAGTTCTTCAAGACCAGGGTAAGGTGTGTTTAGGGGGGGGAGTTCTTAAAGACCAGGGTAAGGTGTGTTTAGGGGGGGGAGTTCTTCAAGACCAGGGTAAGGTGTGTTTAGGGGGGGAGTTCTTCAAGACCAGGGTAAGGTGTGTTTAGGGGGGGAGTTCTTCAAGACCAGGGTAAGGTGTGTTTAGGGGGGGGGAGTTCTTCAAGACCAGGGTAAGGTGTGTTTAGGGGGGGGAGTTCTTCAAGACCAGGGTAAGGTGTGTTTAGGGGGGGGAGTTCTTAAAGACCAGGGTAAGGTGTGTTTAGGGGGGGGAGTTCTTCAAGACCAGGGTAAGGTGTGTTTAGGGGGGGAGTTCTTCAAGACCAGGGTAAGGTGTGTTTAGGGGGGGGAGTTCTTCAAGACCAGGGTAAGGTGTGTTTAGGGGGGGAGTTCTTAAAGACCAGGGTAAAGTGTGTTTAGGGGGGGAGTTCTTCAAGACCAGGGTAAGGTGTGTTTAGGGGGGGGAGTTCTTCAAGACCAGGGTAAGGTGTGTTTAGGGGGGGGAGTTCTTCAAGACCAGGGTAAGGTGTGTTTAGGGGGGGGAGTTCTTCAAGACCAGGGTAAGGTGTGTTTAGGGGGGGAGTTCTTCAAGACCAGGGTAAGGTGTGTTTAGGGGGGGAGTTCTTCAAGACCAGGGTAAGGTGTGTTTAGGGGGGGGAGTTCTTCAAGACCAGGGTAAGGTGTGTTTAGGGGGGGAGTTCTTCAAGACCAGGGTAAGGTGTGTTTAGGAGTTATTCAAGACCAGGGTAAGGTGTGTTTAGGGGGGGGGAGTTCTTCAAGACCAGGGTAGGGTGTGTTTAGGGGGGGAGTTCTTCAAGACCAGGGTACGGTGTGTTTAGGGGGGGAGTTCTTCAAGACCAGGGTAAGGTGTGTTTAGGAGTTATTCAAGACCAGGGTAAGGTGTGTTTAGGGGGGGGGGGAGTTCTTCAAGACCAGGGTAAGGTGTGTTTAGGGGGGGAGTTCTTCAAGACCAGGGTAAGGTGTGTTTAGGGGGGGGAGTTCTTCAAGACCAGGGTAAGGTGTGTTTAGGGGGGGGAGTTCTTCAAGACCAGGGTAAGGTGTGTTTAGGGGGGGGAGTTCTTCAAGACCAGGGTAAGGTGTGTTTAGGGGGGGAGTTCTTCAAGACCAGGGTAAGGTGTGTTTAGGGGGGGGAGTTCTTCAAGACCAGGGTAAGGTGTGTTTAGGGGGGGAGTTCTTCAAGACCAGGGTAAGGTGTGTTTAGGGGGGGGAGTTCTTCAAGACCAGGGTAAGGTGTGTTTAGGGGGGGGGAGTTCTTCAAGACCAGGGTAAGGTGTGTTTAGGGGGGGAGTTCTTCAAGACCAGGGTAAGGTGTGTTTAGGAGTTATTCAAGACCAGGGTAAGGTGTGTTTAGGGGGGGGGAGTTCTTCAAGACCAGGGTAAGGTGTGTTTAGGGGGGGGAGTTCTTCAAGACCAGGGTACGGTGTGTTTAGGGGGGGAGTTCTTCAAGACCAGGGTAAGGTGTGTTTAAAGGTAAGTGAGATGGGTTTTCCTCAGTACAAGGAGTGGTATGTTAGCCAAACAGACTGGTAACCGTGGTGTTGAGGGAGAAAACAAAAAGGATGATCCACTAGGTATTGGAGCCCTGGGCTCCACCTGGCCCCTCGTCTCTGGCCTTAGCTCCTCGTCTCTGACCTGGTCTCCACCTGGCCCCTCGTCTCTGACCTGGGCTCCACCTGTCCCCTCGTCTCTGGCCTGGGCTCCACTTGGCCCCTCGTCTCTGACCTGGGCTCCACCTGGCCCCTCGTCTCTGACCTGGGCTCCACCTGGCCCCTCGTCTCTGACCTGGGCTCCACCTGGCCCCTCGTCTCTGACCTGGGCTCCACTTGGCCCCTCGTCTCTGGCCTGGGCTCCACTTGGCCCCTCGTCTCTGACCTGGGCTCCACCTGGCCCCTCGTCTCTGGCCTGGGCTCCACCTGGCCCCTCATCTCTGACCTGGGCTCCACCTGGCCCCTCGTCTCTGACCTGGGCTCCACCTGGCCCCTCGTCTCTGACCTGGGCTCCACCTGGCCCCTCGTCTCTGACCTGGGCTCCACCTGGCCCCTCGTCTCTGGCCTGGGCTCTACCTGGCCCCTCGTCTCTGACCTGGGCTCCACCTGGCCCCTCGTCTCTGACCTGGGCTCCACCTGGCCCCTCGTCTCTGGCCTGGGCTCCACCTGGCCCCTCGTCTCTGACCTGGGCTCCACCTGGCCCCTCGTCTCTGACCTGGGCTCCACTTGGACCCTCGTCTATCCTCACAGGTCAGAGACCTCAGGAGCTGTCATGGAGCGCCCGTCCTACTATGGTCCCAAGAAGAGCGACTGTACCCAAGGACCTGCTTTCAACCAACCAATTTGTTTACTAGAACTGAGATGCAGTTGTATTTTACTCAGGAAAAGTGTCTGCTAATTGACTAAAATGTAATTTTACTGTAGAAATGAAGGTGCCTCCCCCCCCTGTCGTCCCCCCTCTAACCGCTAGGCTACCTGCCTCCCCACCTCTAACCGCTAGGCTACCTGCCTCCCCACCTCTAACCGCTAGGCTACCTGCCTCCCCACCTCTAACCGCTAGGCTACCTGCCTCCCCACCTCTAACCGCTAGTCTACCTGCCTCCCCACCTCTAACCGCTAGGCTACCTGCCTCCCCACCTCTAACCGCTAGGCTACCTGCCTCCCCCCTCTAACCACTAGGCTACCTGCCTCCCCACCTCTAACCGCTAGGCTACCTGCCTCCCCACCTCTAACCGCTAGGCTACCTGCCTCCCCACCTCTAACCGCTAGGCTACCTGCCTCCCCACCTCTAACCGCTAGGCTACCTGCCCCCCCCTCTAACCGCTAGGCTACCTGTCCCCCCCCTCTAACCTCTAGGCTACCTGTCCCCCCCCCCCTCTAACCGCTAGGCTACCTGTCGTCCCCCCTCTAACCGCTAGGCTACCTGCCTCCCCACCTCTAACCGCTAGGCTACCTGCCTCCCCACCTCTAACCGCTAGGCTACCTGCCTCCCCACCTCTAACCGCTAGGCTACCTGCCTCCCCACCTCTAACCGCTAGGCTACCTGCCTCCCCACCTCTAACCGCTAGGCTACCTGCCTCCCCACCTCTAACCGCTAGGCTACCTGCCTCACCCCCTCTAACCGCTAGGCTACCTGCCTCACCCCCTCTAACCGCTAGGCTACCTGCCTCCCCCCTCTAACCGCTAGGCTACCTGCCTCCCCCCTCTAACCTCTAGGCTACCTGCCTCCCCCCTCTAACCTCTAGGCTACCTGCCTCCCCCCTCTAACCACTAGGCTACCTGCCTCCCCCTAACCACTAGGCTACCTGCCTCACCCCCTCTATCCACTAGGCTACCTGCGCTAACCACTAGGCTACCTGCCTCACCCCCTCTATCCACTAGGCTACCTGCGCTAACCACTAGGCTACCTGCCTCCCCCCTCTATCCACTAGGCTACCTGCGCTAACCACTAGGCTACCTGCCTCCCCCCTCTATCCACTAGGCTACCTGCGCTAACCACTAGGCTACATGCCTTCCCCCTCTAACCACTAGGCTACCTGCCTCCCCCCTCTAACCAATAGGCTACCTGTCCCCCCCCCCCCTCTAACCAATAGGCTACCTGTCCCCCCCCCCCCCCCCTCTAACCAATAGGCTACCTGTCCCCCCCCCCCCCCTCTAACCACTAGGCTACCTGCCTCCCCCTCTAACCACTAGGCTACCTGTCCCCCCCCCCCCCCCCCCCCCCCCCCCCCCCCCTCTAACCACTAGGCTACCTGCCTCCCCCCTATAACCACTAGGCTACCTGCCTCCCCCTCTAACCACTAGGCTACCCGCCACTCTAATGAGACACATTGCCAGAGGAATCTTTATGAGATTAGAAACTGCTTTTAAATGTTATTTTATTACAGTAATCCTAATATATAATCCCATGTTATGGAGTTGTTTTCTGTTAGCGTTGTGATGGAGACAAGCCTGAGAATCACTGAACACCTTGTTCCTGCACATAATCTGCATTGGAATTAAATAAATCCCATTTCTTTTCCTGTCTGAGTACTGAGGACTCGATGGATCCCCCCCCCCCCCCTCGTTCAGTCCTTGATTACTCTGTTCGGTGCAGATTTTCTACAGAAAGTTAATGTGATTTGTGAAACCCTTCAGAACGAGGAGGAGCAGAGAGAGACGGAAGATAAAGATGGCAATTATTCTATTTAAGAGCTACAATTTTTCTAATTTTCCCCGGCTGCTGCTTCAATATCCTGGAAATGATTTTGTTGGCTTGGTTAAATGATGTTACTAATTCCTATGATTGCTTATAATGACTCAGTCTTTTTTTGTTCCAGACTTCAGTTTAATGTGAAATGGCATTCCATTTCAGGGATAGGAATAATCACCCATTCAGAAGATGGGCATAGAAGTGAAAGGCTGGAGCTGCAGGGTCGTGGTGTAGAGGTGACTACGGTGAAGGGCTGTAGAGGTGACTACGGTGAAGGGCTGTAGAGGTGACTACGGTGAAGGGCTGTAGAGGTGACTACGGTGAAGGGCTGGAGCTGCAGGGTCAGGGTGTAGAGGTGACTACGGTGAAGGGCTGTAGAGGTGACTACAGCGAAGGGCTGTAGAGGGGACTGAGGTGAAGGGCTGTAGAGTTGACTACGGTGAAGGGCTGTAGAGTTGACTACGGTGAAGGGCTGTAGAGTTGACTACTGTGAAGGGCTGTAGAGTTGACTACGGTGAAGGGCTGTAGAGTTGACTACGGTGAAGGGCTGTAGAGTTGACTACGGTGAAGGGCTGTAGAGTTGACTACTGTGAAGGGCTGTAGAGGTGACTACGGTGAAGGGCTGTAGAGGTGACTACGGTGAAGGGCTGTAGAGGTGACTACGGTGAAGGGCTGTAGAGGTGACTACGGTGAAGGGCTGTAGAGGTGACTACGGTGAAGGGCTGTAGAGGTGACTACGGTGAAGGGCTGTAGAGGTGACTACGGTGAAGGGCTGTAGAGGTGACTACGGCGAAGGGCTGTAGAGGTGAATATGGTGAAGGGCTGTAGTAGAGGTGACTACGGCGAAGGGCTGTAGTAGAGTTGACTACGGCGAAGGGCTGTAGTAGAGTTGACTACGGCGAAGGGCTGTAGTAGAGTTGACTACGGTGAAGGGTTGTAGAGGTGACTACGGCGAAGGGCTGTAGAGGTGACTACGGCAAAGGGCTGTAGAGTTGACTACGGGGAAGGGCTGTAGAGGTGAAGGGCTGTAGAGGTGACTACGGTGAAGGGCTGTAGAGGTGACTACGGTGAAGGGCTGTAGAGGTGACTACGGTGAAGGGCTGTAGAGGTGACTACGGCGAAGGGCTGTAGAGGTGACTACGGGGAAGGGCTGTAGAGGTGAAGGGCTGTAGAGGTGACTACGGTGAAGGGCTGTAGAGGTGACTACGGTGAAGGGCTGTAGAGGTGACTACGGCGAAGGGCTGTAGAGGTGACTACGGCGAAGGGCTGTAGAGGTGACTACGGCGAAGGGCTGTAGAGGTGACTACGGCGAAGGGCTGTAGAGGTGACTACGGCGAAGGGCTGTAGAGGTGACTACGGTGAAGGGCTGTAGAGGTGACTACGGTGAAGGGCTGTAGAGGTGACTACGGGGAAGGGCTGTAGTAGAGGTGACTACGGCGAAGGGCTGTAGTAGAGGTGACTACGGTGAAGGGCTGTAGTAGAGGTGACTACGGCGAAGGGCTGTAGTAGAGGTGACTACGGCGAAGGGTTGTAGAGTTGACTACGGCGAAGGTCGTAGTGTAGAGTTGACTACGGTGAATTACAGTGTAATGTGTTTGTTGCCCGGGGGAAGTAGAGGCTATAGAGGCCTTAAGGTGAAAGAGCGTAGACAAACTGTTAGCTCACTAACTTCAGGAAATAAACCACTCTAATGACTGATAATAACCTGAAGTAACTTCATTTCTGCCCGACTGTGATCGTGACAAAGCGTAATGCGACTACAAAGTATCTATGGAAGGAAATATATATTAATTTTTTGACTGGTGAGACATTATAGATCTGGTGATATCTGTGAACTTTTGAGTGACAATGTTGAAATCAAATCACTTTCGACTTTGACAATCAGCTTTGGAGGAATCCAAAAAAGGTTGTCCCTTCTCATGAATCCCAAGACGGCTCCGTACAGCGAGGGGCTCACTAAACTTCCTACAGGGGCGAAACCACTTGTCATGTAAGCCCTGCCGGTCTCTCTATCAGACATTTTCCACCCATAGCCACCTGTCAGGTAGGGTTCATGGGAACCAGAGGCGCGATTCCTGCTACGCTCTTGCGCTTGACAAAACAATGGAGCCAGTTGCAAGGTGTCGATGATTTGCGGTAGGCTTTTGAGTGACGGGCCGTTTTCTATATACTGTCTTCCTATGTCATCCAAAGACGGGGGGAGGGGAGGGGGGAGGGGAGACCGCTCCACCACCACAGGGGACTTTCTTATTTTAATTATTT
Source organism: Oncorhynchus mykiss (assembly GCF_013265735.2). NCBI lineage: Eukaryota > Metazoa > Chordata > Actinopteri > Salmoniformes > Salmonidae > Oncorhynchus > Oncorhynchus mykiss. The sequence goes on from NW_023493714.1 coordinate 173,798, forward strand.
ATTTATTTTACCACGTTTTCTCCCCAATTTCGTGGTGTCCAATTGTTTTTAGTAGCTACTAGCTTGTCTCATCGCTACAACTCCCGTACGGGCTCGGGAGAGACGAAGGTTGAAAGTCACGCGTCCTCCGATACACAACACAACCAAGCCGCACTGCTTCTTAACACAGCGTGCATCCAACCCGGAAGCCAGCCGCACCAATGTGTCGGAGGAAACACTGTGTACCTGGAAACCTTGGCTAGCGCGCACTGCGCCCGGCCCGCCACAGGAGTCGCTGGTGCGCGATGAGACAAGGACATCCCTACCGGCCAACCCCTCCCTAACCCGGACGACGCTAGGCCAATTGTGTGTCGCCCCCACGGACCTCCCGGTTACGACAGAGCCTGGGCGCGAACCCAGAGTCTCTGGTGGCACAGCGCCACCCGGGAGGCCCCACAGGTGGGGAGGGGAGACCACTCCACCACCACAGGGACTTTCTGTGTAAATCAGCTGCTTGTTATCCACATTTTTAAACCCAAATCAGATTCCAGGTCGGAGTCTTTCAGGGCAAAAACCCCCTTTTGCATTGTGGTCTATGGCGATGACACTACGAAACTCCAGTTCAGTGTTTATTTAATGGGTTCATGACCACAGGGCAAGGGCTACTGCTTGTCCTCGCTGCTATTAGCGTTCACGGTAAGCTTAGCTGAACTAACGGACCACAACTTGGAGGCTCAGATTCCACCTCCACAGCACCTCTCTGAGTGACTGCAGCTACAGGCCAGATTACACACCTAAACCTATCTGTTACAGCTTGACTTTAGAAACAGCTTTTAGGCCAAATCCCCTTCAGAATATACCATTTAACAGTCATCCGTTCACTGGTATTAACTCTGTGACGTGTCAGTCGGTGTCACATTGTGGCTGTTGTAAGAAGGGGAGAAACAACGGCCTAACCTGAGGCTGGTACTTGAGGTAACTCTAAATATATCCACATGACATGGGAAACGGCCTAACCTGAGGCTGGTACTTGAGGTAATACTAAATATGTCCACAAGAGAGGGATGATGGAAGTGCTACAAAAAGAGGTATTGAACTCTGACCCTACAAGGTCTGGGCTACTTCTGGTTCCCTATGTTTTACATGATCATTAATATCAGCCCACCTGGTGTCCCAGGTCTAAATCAGGCCCTGATCATTAATATCACCCCACCTGGTGTCCCAGGTCTAAATCAGGCCCTGATCCTTAATATCACCCACCTGGTGTCCCAGGTCTAAATCAGGCCCTGATCCTTAATATCACCCATCTGGTGTCCCAGGTCTAAATCAGGCCCTGATCCTTAATATCACCCACCTGGTGTCCCAGGTCTAAATCAGGCCCTGATCATTAATATCACCCACCTGGTGTCCCAGGTCTAAATCAGGCCCTGATCCTTAATATCACCCCACCTGGTGTCCCAGGTCTAAATCAGGCCCTGATCAGAGGGGAACAACGGGGGAAAAAAGCAGTGGAACTGGCTTCGAGGTCCAGAGTTGAGTTTGAGGTCTCTCAAATATTGGCACATGAGAATGAACAGTCAACGAATGGCATCAGTCCCTACAACATATACCCCGTGGCACTGCCCACCATTACATTACTACTAAAACCACAGATCAATGTGAATACGACGGCCGTTTCCGTCCATCTTTCAGGCAACGTCAGTGTGCTTTTCATTCATTCCCCTAAATGCTGTTACATAAAGGAGTTAATGGAAAATGGGTTCTGCTTTTTCTCAAAGAGTTTATTTTTTATTTTTTGGGGAGTTTTTATTTCTGTGAATCTCGTCTCCAGCGCATTCTTGTGGCGTTTGGGTCAAGGCAGTATGACATCATGGTGTCTTTCAGAGAGCAGCCTCCCGAGTGACGCAGCGGTCTAAGGCACTGCGTCGCACTACAGACCCGGGTTCGATCCCCGGGCTGTGACGCAGCCGGCCCGAACCCGGGAGACCGGAGCACAATTGGCCCGGCGTCGTCCGGTTGATCTCATCGGTCTTCAGGGACAGTACCGTCACCTGAAGTACTGTCTCGGAGCAGTCCTCACACTGTTGCGTCGTCTGTAGAGTCTATTGAGCCAACACATGGCAGTTACTGTAGCAACAACCACAGTCAAGCTGTCATGGTGGCTCCTTTGAAGAATCTCAAATATAAAATATATTTTGATTTGTTTAACACTTTTTTTTTGGTTACTACATGATTCCATATGTGTCATTTCATAGTTTTGACGTCTTCACTATTATTCTACAATGTAGAAAATAGTAAAAAATAAAGAAAAACTCTTGAATGAGTAGGTGTGTCCAAACTTCTGACTGGAATATGATTCATTATGAGGGAGCTGTAATGTCTTCCTTACAATGATGTGTTTGATTCATTATGTTACATGACGTGTTTCCAAAACCACCTCAGAGCTGGACACTAATACCTACAGGACAGGACCACTAATACCTACAGGACAGGACCACTAATACCTACAGGACAGGATCACTAATACCTACAGGATCACTAATACCTACAGGACAGGACCACTAATACCTACAGGACAGGATCACTAATACCTACAGGACCACTAATACCTACAGGACAGGACCACTAATACCTACAGGACAGGATCACTAATACCTACAGGACAGGACCACTAATACCTACAGGACAGGACCACTAATACCTACAGGACAGGACCACTAATACCTACAGAACCACTAATACCTACAGGACAGGATCACTAATACCTACAGGACAGGACCACTATTACCTACAGGACAGGATCACTAATACTTACAGGACAGGATCACTAATACTTACAGGACAGGATCACTAATACCTACAGGACAGGACCACTAATACCTACAGGACAGGACCACTAATACCTACAGGACAGGACCACTAATACCTACAGGACAGGATCACTAATACCTACAGGACCACTAATACCTACAGGACAGGACCACTAATACCTACAGGACAGGATCACTAATACCTACAGGACAGGATCACTAATACCTACAGGACAGGACCACTAATACCTACAGGACAGGACCACTAATACCTACAGAACCACTAATACCTACAGGACAGGATCACTAATACCTACAGGACAGGACCACTATTACCTACAGGACAGGATCACTAATACTTACAGGACAGGATCACTAATACTTACAGGACAGGATCACTAATACCTACAGGACAGGACCACTAATACCTACAGGACAGGACCACTAATACCTACAGGACAGGACCACTAATACCTACAGGACAGGACCACTAATACCTACAGGACAGGACCACTAATACCTACAGTACAGGACCACTAATACCTACAGAACCACTAATAACTACAGGACAGGACCACTAATACCTACAGGACAGGACCACTAATACCTACAGAACCACTAATACCTACAGGACAGGATCACTAATACCTACAGGACAGGACCACTATTACCTACAGGACAGGATCACTAATACTTACAGGACAGGATCACTAATACTTACAGGACAGGATCACTAATACCTACAGGACAGGACCACTAATACCTACAGGACAGGACCACTAATACCTACAGGACAGGACCACTAATACCTACAGGACAGGACCACTAATACCTACAGGACAGGACCACTAATACCTACAGGACAGGACCACTAATACCTACAGTACAGGACCACTAATACCTACAGAACCACTAATAACTACAGGACAGGACCACTAATACCTACAGTACAGGACCACTAATACCTACAGGGCAGGACCACTAATACCTACCGGACAGGACCACTAATACCTACCGGACCACTAATACCTACCGGACCACTAATACCTACAGGACAGGACCACTAATACCTACCGGACAGGACCACTAATACCTACAGGACAGGATCACTAATAACTACAGGACCACTAATACCTACAGGACAGGATCACTAATACCGACCGGACAGGACCACTAATACCTACAGGACAGGATCACTAATACCTACAGGACAGGACCACTAATACCTACAGGACAGGACCACTAATACCTACAGGACAGGATCACTAATACCTACAGGACAGGATCACTAATACCTTCAGGACAGGATCACTAATACCTACAGGACAGGATCACTAATACCTACAGGACAGGACCACTAATACCTACAGGACAGGACCACTAATACCTACCGGACAGGACTACTAATACCTACAGGATCACTAATACCTACAGGACAGGACCACTAATACCTACAGGACAGGACCACTAATACCTACAGTACAGGACCACTAATACCTACAGAACAATACCTACAGGACAGGACCACTAATACCTACAAGACAGGACCACTAATACCTACAGGACAGGATCACTAACACCTACAGGACAGGATCACTAACACCTACAGGACAGGACCACTAATACCTACCGGACAGGACCACTAATACCTACAGGATCACTAATACCTACAGGACAGGACCACTAATACCTACAGGACAGGACCACTAATACCTACAGTACAGGACCACTAATACCTACAGAACAATACCTACAGGACAGGACCACTAATACCTACAGTACAGGACCACTAATACCTACAGGACAGGACCACTAATACCTACAGGACAGCACCACTAATACCTACAGGACAGGATCACTAATGCCTACAGGATCACTAATACCTACTGGACAGGACCACTAATACCTACCGGACAGGACCACTAATACCTACAGGACAGGATCACTAATACCTACAGGACAGGATCACTAATACCTACAGGACAGGATCACTAATACCTACAGGATCACTAATACCTACAGGACAGGATCACTAATACCTACAGGACAGGACCACTAATACCTACAGGACAGGATCACTAATACCTACAGGACAGGATCACTAATACCTACAGGACAGGATCACTAATACCTACAGGACAGGATCACTAATACCTACAGGACAGGATCACTAATACCTACAGGATCACTAATACCTACAGGACAGGATCACTAATACCTACCGGACAGGACCACTAATACCTACAGGACAGGATCACTAATACCTACAGGACAGGACCACTAATACCTACAGGACAGGACCACTAATACCTACCGGACAGGACCACTAATACCTACAGGACAGGATCACTAATACCTACAGGACAGGATCACTAATACCAACAGGACAGGACCACTAGTACCTACAGGACAGGATCACTAATACCTACAGGACAGGACCACTAATACCTACAGGACAGGACCACTAATACCTACAGGACAGGATCACTAATACCTACAGGATCACTAATACCTACAGGTCAGGAAAACTAATACCTACAGGACAGGATCACTAATACCTACAGGACAAGATCACTAATACCTACAGGACCACTAATACCTACAGAACAGGATCACTAATACCTACAGGACCACTAATACCTACAGGACAGGACCACTAATACCTACAGGACAGGACCACTAATACCTACAGGACAGGATCACTAATAACTACAGGACCACTAATACCTACAGGACAGGACCACTAATACCTACAGGACAGGATCACTAATAACTACAGGACCACTAATACCTACAGTACAGGACCACTAATACCTACAGAACAATACCTACAGGACAGGACCACTAATACCTACAGTACAGGACCACTAATACCTACAGGACCACTAATACCTACAGGACCACTAATACCTACAGGACAGGACCACTAATACCTACAGGACAGGACCACTAATACCTACCGGACCACTAATACCTACAGGACAGGACCACTAATACCTACCGGACAGGACCACTAATACCTACCGGACAGGACCACTAATACCTACAGGACAGGATCACTAATACCTACAGGACAGGATCACTAATACCTACAGGATCACTAATACCTACAGGACAGGATCACTAATACCTACAGGACAGGACCACTAATACCTACAGGACAGGATCACTAATACCTACAGGACAGGATCACTAATACCTACAGGATCACTAATACCTACAGGACAGGATCACTAATACCTACCGGACAGGACCACTAATACCTACAGGACAGGATCACTAATACCTACAGGACAGGATCACTAATACCTACAGGACCACTAATACCTACAGGACAGGACCACTAATACCTACCGGACAGGATCACTAATACCTACAGGACAGGATCACTAATACCTACAGGACAGGATCACTAATACCTACAGGATCACTAATACCTACAGGACAGGATCACTAATACCTACCGGACAGGACCACTAATACCTACAGGACAGGATCACTAATACCTACAGGACAGGATCACTAATACCAACAGGACAGGACCACTAATACCTACAGGACAGGATCACTAATACCTACAGGACAGGATCACTAATACCTACAGGACAGGACCACTAATACCTACAGGACAGGATCACTAATACCAACAGGACAGGACCACTAATACCTAAAGGACAGGATCACTAATACCTACAGGACAGGATCACTAATACCTACAGGACAGGACCACTAATACCTACAGGACAGGATCACTATTACCTACAGGACAGGATAACTAATACCTACAGGATCACAAATACCTACAGGACCACTAATACCTACAGGACAGGACCACTAATACCTACAGGACAGGACCACTAATACCTACAGGACAGGATCACTAATACCTACAGGACAGGATCACTAATACCTACAGGACAGGACCACTAATACCTACAGGACAGGACCACTAATACCTACAGGATCACTAATACCTACAGGACAGGATCACTAATACCTACAGGATCACTAATACCTACAGGACAGGACCACTAATACCTACAGGACAGGATCACTAATACCTACAGGACAGGATCACTAATACCTACAGGATCACTAATACCTACAGGACAGGATCACTAATACCTACAGGACAGGATCACTAATACCTACAGGACCACTAATACCTACAGGACAGGACCACTAATACCTACAGGACAGGACCACTAATACCTACAGGACCACTAATACCTACAGGACAGGATCACTAATAACTACAGGACCACTAATACCTACAGGACAGGACCACTAATACCTACAGGACAGGATCACTAATACCTACAGGACCACTAATACCTACCACTTCAGAGCTGTACCTATTTGGAAGAGAGTGTCATTTGTCGTGTGTTCGTTGTCCTCACTGATCTAAGGTTGAAGGCGTTCTGTTCTGTAACTCAGACCTATAAGGTTTTGATGCTTACTTCCATACTGTTTGTTTTTTTTAACTCGACAACTACCTTTAATCAACACGAGCTGTTGAGCAACACTATAGGTTGGAAATATGAATTACTGTCTCATGAAATCCAGGGTAGGTTTTTTTTGGGTTGTTGACAAAGTGCATTTTGTCCTGAATAATTACTCAAACTGTTGAGTGTATTACTATGGCTGGGTTTAGAGATACAAACCAATGACAGATGCAAGAGGTACTTCATAAACAGTACGTTCGATTTATTGGACATGATTAACATTAACGTACCAAGACAACGAAGCGGAACAGATGTCATCTACCTCTTTCCTCTGTCAGTAACAGACATATAGTAGTAACAGCCTGTTTAGAGGTCACACAGGAACCCAGACAGACATATAGTAGTAACAGCCTGTTTAGAGGTCACACAGGAAACAGACATATAGTAGTAACAGCCTGTTTAGAGACACACAGGAAACAGACATATAGCAGTAACAGCATGTTTAGAGGTCACACAGGAAACAGACATATAGTAGTAACAGCCTGTTTAGAGGTCACACAGGAAACAGACATATAGTAGTAACAGCCTGTTTAGAGGTCACACAGGAAACAGACATATAGTAGTAACAGCCTGTTTAGAGGTCACACAGGAACCCAGACAGACATATAGTAGTAACAGCCTGTTTAGAGGTCACACAGGAAACAGACATATAGTAGTAACAGCCTGTTTAGAGGTCACACAGGAAACAGACATATAGCAGTAACAGCCTGTTTAGAGGTCACACAGGAAACAGACATATAGTAGTAACAGCCTGTTTAGAGGTCACACAGGAACCCAGACAGACATATAGCAGTAACAGCCTGTTTAGAGGTCACACAGGAAACAGACATATAGCAGTAACAGCCTGTTTAGAGGTCACACAGGAACCCAGACAGACATATAGCAGTAACAGCCTGTTTAGAGGTCGCACAGGAAACAGACATATAGCAGTAACAGCCTGTTTACAGGTCGCACAGGAACCCAGACAGACATATAGCAGTAACAGCCTGTTTAGAGGTCACACAGGATCCCAGACAGACATATAGTAGTAACAGCCTGTTTAGAGGTCACACAGGAAACAGACATATAGTAGTAACAGCCTGTTTAGAGGTCACACCGGAAACAGACCGATAGTAGTAACAGCCTGTTTAGAGGTCACACAGGATCCCAGACAGACATATAGTAGTAACAGCCTGTTTAGAGGTCGCACAGGAAACAGACATATAGCAGTAACAGCCTGTTTACAGGTCGCACAGGAACCCAGACAGACATATAGCAGTAACAGCCTGTTTAGAGGTCACACAGGATCCCAGACAGACATATAGTAGTAACAGCCTGTTTAGAGGTCACACAGGAAACAGACATATAGTAGTAACAGCCTGTTTAGAGGTCACACCGGAAACAGACCGATAGTAGTAACAGCCTGTTTAGAGGTCACACAGGATCCCAGACAGACATATAGTAGTAACAGCCTGTTTAGAGGTCACACAGGAAACAGACATATAGTAGTAACAGCCTGTTTAGAGGTCACACAGGAAACAGACATATAGTAGTAACAGCCTGTTTAGAGACACACAGGAAACAGACATATAGTAGTAACAGCCTGTTTAGAGGTCACACAGGAACCCAGACAGACATATAGTAGTAACAGCCTGTTTAGAGGTCACACAGGAACCCAGACAGACATATAGCAGTAACAGCCTGTTTAGAGGTCACACAGGAACCCAGACAGACATATAGCAGTAACAGCCTGTTTAGAGGTCGCACAGGAACCCAGACAGACATATAGCAGTAGTGATCCGTTCATTAAAAAGGTTGTCCCATCGATCTAGATGCAGATGTATTAAACTAATGTGAACTACAGTGGTAGTGTGTTTATCCTAGTCACAGTGGCTTGGTGTTTTAGAGCGGCAATGCATTCTGGTCCATTTAAAAGCTTTCGCCAGGACCTAATTCATCATTATCCACACGTTGTTATGTTATTAGTGTGTTATTGATGGAGCCTGGCCTTGGGCCAGTCTAGCCAGTCCATTTATTAGCTGATGTGTGATGACAGACCAGACCACAGCAGCATAGTGGAATGGATGGAAGGTTGGTTTGACATTCTAGAACCACGCCAGCAGCGTTCTAGTTCCATCAATTCTATACCGAGTGGACAAAATATTAGGAACACCTGCTCTTTCAATGACATAGACTGACCAGGTGAATCCAGGTGAAAGATATGATCCCTTATTGATGTCACTTGTTAAATCCACTTCAATCAGTGTAGATGAAGGGGTAGGAGACAGGTTAAATAAGGATTTTTAAGCCTTAAAACAATTGAGAAATGGATTGCGGGTAGTGGGGTGAATGGGCAAGACAAAGGATTTAAGTGCTTTTGAACGAGGTATGGTAGTAGATGCCAGGCTCACCGGTTTGTGTCAAGAACTGCAAAGCTGCTGGGTTTTTCACTCTCAACAGTTTTCCCGTGTGTATCAACAATCAACAACCAGGACATCCAGCCAACATGACACAAGTGTGGGAAGCATTGGAGTCAACATGGGTCAGCATCCCCTGTGGAATGCTTTTGACACATTTAGAGTCAATGCCCTGATGAATTGAGGCTGTTCTGAGTGCAAAAGGGGGGGAGTAACTCAATATTGGGAAGGTGTTCTTAATATTTTGTACACTCAGTGTAACCTGTAAGGATGAAATGTGGAGAGCCAAGCTGTAGGCTTCTGTAGCCATGCCCAAATGACAGTACAGCACCAAACCTACCGAGTTGATTTGTTATTTCTAGAATGTTCTCATTATATGTCCAGACTTTTCACTGTATTTTAGTATAATTTATATCGTGTTAAATGTTATCCACTATCGGTAGCCACTGTCAGTAATACCCACATACATTAATAACTGTCAGTTATACCCACATACATTAATAACTGTCAGTTATACCCACATACATGAATAACTGTCACTTTACTGTCAGTTATACCCACATACATGAATAACTGTCACTTTACTGTCAGTTATACCCACATACATGAATAACTGTCACTTTACTGTCAGTTATACCCACATACATTAATAACTGTCACTTTACTGTCAGTTATACCCACATTTATAACTGTCAGTTATACCCACATACATTAATAACTGTCACTTTACTGTCAGTTATGCCCACATACATTAATAACTGTCAGTTATACCCACATTTATAACTGTCTCTTTACTGTCAGTTATACCCACATACATTAATATCTGTCAGTTATACCCACATACATTAATAACTGTCATTTTACCGTCAGTTATACCCACATACATTAATAACTGTCGCTTTACTGTCAGTTATACCCACATACATTAATATCTGTCAGTTATACCCACATATATTAATAACTGTCACTTTACTGTCAGTTATACCCACATACATTAATAACTGTCGCTTTACTGTCAGTTATACCCACATACATTAATAACTGTCACTTTACTGTCAGTTATACCCACATACATTAATAACTGTCACTTGACTGTCAGTTATACCCACATACATTAATAACTGTCAGTTATACCCACATACATTAATAACTGTCAGTTATACCCACATATGGGTATAAATTGGCTGTTTTGTAGATTTGTGAACATATCAAAATACTTAAACTTACATGCAGAATACCTGCTGTTAACTTTTAAATGATTGGAATGAATTATCCAAAGAGAGTATAAAGATTTACTGTCAGTTATACCCACATACATTAATATCTGTCAGTTATACCCACATACATTAATAACTGTCATTTTACCGTCAGTTATACCCACATACATTAATAACTGTCGCTTTACTGTCAGTTATACCCACATACATTAATAACTGTCAGTTATACCCACATACATTAATAACTGTCACTTTACTGTCAGTTATACCCACAGACATTAATATCTGTCAGTTATACCCACATACATTAATATCTGTCAGTTATACCCACATACATTAATATCTGTCAGTTATACCCACATATATTAATAACTGTCACTTTACTGTCAGTTATACCCACATACATTAATAACTGTCGCTTTACTGTCAGTTATACCCACATACATTAATAACTGTCACTTGACTGTCAGTTATACCCACATACATTAATAACTGTCAGTTATACCCACATACATTAATAACTGTCAGTTATACCCACATACATTAATATATGTCTCTTTACTGTCAGTTATACCCACATACATTAATATCTGTCAGTTATACCCACATACATTAATAACTGTCATTTTACCGTCAGTTATACCCACATACATTAATAACTGTCGCTTTACTGTCAGTTATACCCACATACATTAATAACTGTCAGTTATACCCACATACATTAATAACTGTCACTTTACTGTCAGTTATACCCACAGACATTAATATCTGTCAGTTATACCCACATACATTAATATCTGTCAGTTATACCCACATACATTAATAACTGTCACTTTACTGTCAGTTATACCCACATATATTAATAACTGTCACTTTACTGTCAGTTATACCCACAGACATTAATAACTGTCACTTTACTGTCAGTTATACCCACATACATTAATATCTGTCACTTTACTGTCAGTTATACCCACATACATTAATAACTGTCAGTTATACCCACATACATTAATAACTGTCACTTTACTGTCAGTAATACCCACATACATTAATAACTGTCAGTTATACCCACATACATTAATATCTGTCACTTTACTGTCAGTTATACCCACATACATTAATATCTGTCAGTTATACCCACATACATTAATAACTGTCTCTTTACTGTCAGTTATACCCACATACATTAATAACCGTCAGTTATACCCACATACATTAATAACTGTCACTTTACTGTCAGTTATACCCACAGACATTAATAACCGTCAGTTATACCCACATACATTAATAACGGTCAGTTATACCCACATACATTAATAACTGTCACTTTACTGTCAGTTATACCCACATAAATTAATAACTGTCACTTTACTGTCAGTTATACCCACATACATTGATAATAGTCACTTTACTGTCAGTTATACCCACATACATTAATAACTGTCAGTTATACCCACATTTATAACTGTCTCTTTACTGTCAGTTATACCCACATACATTAATAACTGCCACTTTACTGTCAGTTATACCCACATACATTAATATCTGTCAGTTATACCCACATACATTAATAACTGTCATTTTACTGTCAGTTATACCCACATACATTAATAACTGTCAGTTATACCCACATACATTAATATCTGTCATTTATACCCACATACATTAATAACTGTCACTTTACTGTCAGTTATACCCACATACATTAATAATAGTCACATTACTGTCAGTTATACCCACATGCATTAATAACTGTCACTTTACTGTCAGTTATACCCACATACATTAATAACTGTCACTTTACTGTCAGTTATACCCATATACATTAATAACTGTCTCTTTACTGTCAGTTATACCCACATACATTAATAACTGTCAGTTATACCCACATACATTAATAACTGTCAGTTATACCCACATACATTAATAACTGTCACTTTACTGTCAGTTATACCCACATACATTAATAACTGTCTCTTTACTGTCAGTTATACCCACATACATTAATAACTGTCACTTTACTTTCAGTTAAACCCACATACATTAATAACTGTCTCTTTACTGTCAGTTATACCCACATACATGAATAACTGTCAGTTATACCCACATACATTAATAACTGTCACTTTACTGTCAGTTATACCCACATACATTAATGACTGTCTCTTTACTGTCAGTTATACCCACATACATTAATAACTGTCATTTTACTGTCAGTTATACCCACATACATTAATAACTGTCAGTTATACCCACATACATTAATAACTGTCATTTTACTGTCAGTTATACCCACATACATTAATAACTGTCAGTTATACCCACATACATTAATAACTGTCAGTTATACCCACATACATTAATAACTGTCTCTTTACTGTCAGTTATACCCACAGACATTAATAACTGTCACTTTACTGTTAGTTTCCTTACATTTTGTATCTTTCCATTACATAGTGTACCTTTGTTTCATCTGTCACGTTAGTGTGGTTGTTCCTAAGGGACGCTAGCAACAGTGGACCATATTAGGCTAACGTATCACAGGTTGTGAAATAATTTGGAACATGTAGCCTATTGGAATCATTATGGAACGCAGACCATATGTAGCAGTTTAACTCTGAAACCTGAAGCATGGTTCACAACGAATGGAGCAACTTGGAGCCTGAAGCACGGTTCACGAAGAATGGAGCAACTTGGAGCCAGACGCACGGTTCACGATGACTGGAGCAACTTGTAGCCTGACGCATGGTTCACGATGACTGGAGCAACTTGGAGCCTGAAGCACGGTTCACGAAGACTGGAGCAACTTGGAGCCTGACGCACGGTTCAGTGCAGAGAGGGACCTTTAGAAAAGATAATGCTGTCTATACATACAGGCCTATGTATAATGGTGTTACTATTGATCATCTGTCCTGGAATAAAGGATGTCACTCTGCAGCAGATGGTGACCTGGTATAAAGGACCTCACGCTGCAGCAGATGGTGACCTGGAGTCCTGGTATAAAGGACGTCACTCTGCAGCAGATGGAGTCCTGGAGTCCTGGTATAAAGGACGTCACTCTGCAGCAGATGGTGACCTGGAGTCCTGGTATAAAGGATGACACGATGCAGCAGATGGTGACCTGGAGTCCTGGTATAAAGGATGTCACGCTGCAGCAGATGGTGACCTGGAGTCCTGGTATAAAGGACGTCACTCTGCAGCAGATGGAGTCCTGGTATAAAGGATGTCACGCTGCAGCAGATGGTGACCTGGAGTCCTGGTATAAAGGACGTCACGCTGCAGCAGATGGTGACCTGGAGTCCTGGTATAAAGGATGTCACTCTGCAGCAGATGGAGTCCTGGTATAAAGGATGTCACGCTGCAGCAGATGGTGACCTGGAGTCCTGTTATAAAGGACGTCACGCTGCAGCAGATGGTGTCCTGGTATAAAGGATGTCACGCTGCAGCAGATGGTGACCTGAAGTCCTGGTATAAAGGATGTCACGCTGCAGCAGATGGTGTCCTGGAGTCCTGGTATAAAGGACGTCACGCTGCAGCAGATGGTGACCTGGAGTCCTGGTATAAAGGACGTCACGCTGCAGCAGATGGTGACCTGGAGTCCTGGTATAAAGAACGTCACTCTGCAGCAGATGGAGTCCTGGTATAAAGGATGTCACGCTGCAGCAGATGGTGACCTGGAGTCCTGGTATAAAGGACGTCACGCTGCAGCAGATGGTTTTCTGGAGTCCTGGTATAAAGGACGTCACTCTGCAGCAGATGGTGACCTGGAGTCCTGGTATAAAGGACGTCACGCTGCAGCAGATGGTTTTCTGGAGTCCTGGTATAAAGGACGTCACTCTGCAGCAGATGGTGACCTGGAGTCCTGGTATAAAGGATGTCACGCTGCAGCAGATGGTGACCTGGAGTCCTGGTATAAAGGATGTCACGCTACAGCAGATGGTGAACTGGAGTCCCGGTATAAAAAATACCAGGCCAGAGCACCCTTCTCCTGGTCTCCTCAGAGACATCTAGTCAGGACAGAGCACCCTTCTCCTGGTCCCATCAGAGACATCCAATCAGGACAGAGCACCCTTCTCCTGGTCCCCTCAGAGACATCTAGTCAGGACAGAGCACCCTTCTCCTGGTCTCCTCAGAGACATCCAATCAGGACAGAGCACCCTTCTCCTAGTCCCCTCAGAGACATCTAGTCAGGACAGAGCACCCTTCTCCTGGTCCCATCAGAGACATCCAATCAGGACAGAGCACCCTTCTCCTGGTCCCCTCAGAGACATCTAGTCAGGACAGAGCACCCTTCTCCTGGTCTCCTCAGAGACATCTAGTCAGGACAGAGCACCCTTCTCCTGGTCTCCTCAGAGACATCTAGTCAGGACAGAGCACCCTTCTCATGGTCCCCTCAGAGACATCTAGTCAGGACAGAGCACCCTTCTCATGGTCCCCTCAGAGACATCTAGTCAGGACAGAGCACCCTTCTCATGGTCCCCTCAGAGACATCTAGTCAGGACAGAGCACCCTTCTCATGGTCCCCTCAGAGACATCTAGTCAGGACAGAGCACCCTTCTCCTGGTCCCCTCAGAGACATCTAGTCAGGACAGAGCACCCTTCTCATGGTCCCCTCAGAGACATCTAGTCAGGACAGAGCACCCTTCTTCTGGTCCCCTCAGAGACATCTAGTCAGGACAGAGCACCCTTCTTCTGGTCCCCTCAGAGACATCTAGTCAGGACAGAGCACCCTTCTCCTGGTCTCCTCAGAGACATCTAGTCAGGACAGAGCACCCTTCTCATGGTCCCCTCAGAGACATCTAGTCAGGACAGAGCACCCTTCTCCTGGTCTACTCAGAGACATCTAGTCAGGACAGAGCACCCTTCTCCTGGTCTCCTCAGAGACATCTAGTCAGGACAGAGCACCCTTCTCATGGTCCCCTCAGAGACATCTAGTCAGGACAGAGCACCCTTCTCCTGGTCCCCTCAAAGACATCTAGTCAGGACAGAGCACCCTTCTCCTGGTCTCCTCAGAGACATCTAGTCAGGACAGAGCACCCTTCTCCTGGTCTCCTCAGAGACATCTAGTCAGGACAGAGCACCCTTCTCCTGGTCTCCTCAGAGACATCTAGTCAGGACAGAGCACCCTTCTCATGGTCCCCTCAAAGACATCTAGTCAGGACAGAGCACCCTTCTCATGGTCCCCTCAGAGACATCTAGTCAGGACAGAGCACCCTTCTCCTGGTCTCCTCAGAGACATCTAGTCAGGACAGAGCACCCTTCTCATGGTCCCCTCAGAGACATCTAGTCAGGACAGAGCACCCTTCTCCTGGTCTCCTCAGAGACATCTAGTCAGGACAGAGCACCCTTCTCATGGTCCCCTCAGAGACATCTAGTCAGGACAGAGCACCCTTCTCCTGGTCCCCTCAAAGACATCTAGTCAGGACAGAGCACCCTTCTCATGGTCCCCTCAGAGACATCTAGTCAGGACAGAGCACCCTTCTCCTGGTCCCCTCAAAGACATCTAGTCAGGACAGAGCACCCTTCTCATGGTCCCCTCAGAGACATCTAGTCAGGACAGAGCACCCTTCTCCTGGTCTCCTCAGAGACATCTAGTCAGGACAGAGCACCCTTCTCATGGTCCCCTCAGAGACATCTAGTCAGGACAGAGCACCCTTCTCCTGGTCTCCTCAGAGACATCTAGTCAGGACAGAGCACCCTTCTCATGGTCCCCTCAGAGACATCTAGTCAGGACAGAGCACCCTTCTCCTGGTCCCCTCAAAGACATCTAGTCAGGACAGAGCACCCTTCTCATGGTCCCCTCAGAGACATCTAGTCAGGACAGAGCACCCTTCTCCTGGTCCCCTCAAAGACATCTAGTCAGGACAGAGCACCCTTCTCATGGTCCCCTCAGAGACATCTAGTCAGGACAGAGCACCCTTCTCCTGGTCCCCTCAAAGACATCTAGTCAGGACAGAGCACCCTTCTCCTGGTCCCCTCAAAGACATCTAGTCAGGACAGAGCACCCTTCTCATGGTCCCCTCAGAGACATCTAGTCAGGACAGAGCACCCTTCTCATGGTCCCCTCAGAGACATCTAGTCAGGACAGAGCACCCTTCTCATGGTCCCCTCAGAGACATCTAGTCAGGACAGATTACCCTTCTCATGGTCCCCTCAAAGACATCTAGTCAGGACAGAGCACCCTTCTCCTGGTCTCCTCAGAGACATCTAGTCAGGACAGAGCACCCTTCTCATGGTCCCCTCAAAGACATCTAGTCAGGACAGAGCACCCTTCTCATGGTCCCCTCAGAGACATCTAGTCAGGACAGAGCACCCTTCTCCTGGTCTCCTCAGAGACATCTAGTCAGGACAGAGCACCCTTCTCA
Organism: Oncorhynchus mykiss; assembly: GCF_013265735.2. Lineage (NCBI taxonomy): Eukaryota > Metazoa > Chordata > Actinopteri > Salmoniformes > Salmonidae > Oncorhynchus > Oncorhynchus mykiss. The sequence continues at coordinate 191,070 of NW_023493714.1, forward strand.
TGGTCCCCTCAAAGACATCTAGTCAGGACAGAGCACCCTTCTCATGGTCCCCTCAAAGACATCTAGTCAGGACAGAGCACCCTTCTCATGGTCCCCTCAAAGACATCTAGTCAGGACAGAGCACCCTTCTCCTGGTCCCCTCAGATACATCCAATCAGCCCAGATCACCATTCTCCTCAGTAATTGGCAGGGAATATTAATTTCATCCACTCTCTTGTATTAGTCTGCAGGTAGTATGATGCTTTTACTAGAAGTTGGGGTACTGGTCATTGTCTGAGTCGCTGAGTCAGTCCTCCCAGCTCTTGTCCCTGATGCTTTTACTAGAGGTTGGGGTACTGGTCATTGTCTGAGTCGCTGAGTCAGTCCTCCCAGCTCTTGTCCTTGTTAACATGCTTTTACTAGAGGTCGGGGTACTGGTCATTGTCTCTGAGTCAGTCCTCCCAGCTCTTGTCCTTGTTAACCCCTTAATGCAACATTATGGATATGTTTTTCTCTGGTCAAAAGTAGTGCACTATGTAGGGAATAGGGTGCCATTTCAGAAAGAGACTGTCTTTTTGTCATCTACACACTAATCTCTATACAAAGTACCCATTAAATATCTTCTAGATAAGGTCTCAGAGTAGTCCACTATCCAATCTATTCCACACATTCAATGACTCGATAAACAATATATATACACAACATAAGAAGTGAGAAAAATATATGGTGGCTTTTGGATCAAAACAACAACCTTGAAATGCTTTGTTGCCTTATAATGCCACAGTCATGGACCAGAGAGAGCTCTGGGTGTCTGAGAAAAGGGAAGGGGCAGGCATCGTGTAAAAGCCTGTGAAATTGGACCGTGCGTGGCCTTTTATCATCTAAGGAAGGCAGGCATCGTGTAAAAGCCTGTGAAATGGGACTGCACATTATTACATTTTTCCAACTATAATGACTCCTTTATCACCACCATTGAAAAATATATCAAAAGATGCTTGGCTTTGACAAAGAAAGCATTACAGTAATGCATTACTGCTTTGCCCATAAGTACTCTCAACCTCTTGAAAACCCCCATTTTGGATGAACAGAACAGTGCAGGTAAGAAAAGCGAGGGTCATTGTAGTGGAGAGTTCTATGTTCTAACAATGAACACAGAGCCTTCAGCTCATTGTAGTGGAGAGTTCTATGTTCTAACACGGAACACAGAGCCTTCAGCTCATTGTAGTGGAGAGTTCCATGTTCTAAAATGGAACACGGAGCCTTCAGCTCATTGTAGTGGAGAGTTCTATGTTCTAACACGGAACACGGAGCCTTCAGCTCATTGTAGTGGAGAGTTCCATGTTCTAACACGGAACACGGAGCCTTCAGCTCATTGTAGTGGAGAGTTCCATGTTCTAACACGGAACACGGAGCCTTCAGCTCATTGTAGTGGAGAGTTCCATGTTTTAACACAGAGCCTTCAGCTCATTGTAGTGGAGAGTTTCTGCAGTCAGCATGCCAGTTGTACGCTCCCTCACCTTGGGTCTGTGGCGTTGTGTGACAGAACTGCACATTTTAGAGTGGCCTTTTATTGTCCCCAGCACAAGGTGCACCTGTGTAATAATCCTGCTGTTTAATCAGCTTCTTGATACGCCACACCTGTCAGGTGGATGGATTATCTTGGCAAAGGAGAAATTCTCACAAACAGGGATGGTAAACAAAATTTGTACACAACATTTGAGAGAAATAAGCTTTTTTTGTGCGTCTGGAACATTTCTGCAATCTTTTTTTATTTCAGCGCATGAAACACGGGACCAACACTTCACATGTTGCTGAAACACGGGACCAACACTTCACATGTTGCTGAAACACGGGACCAACACTTCATGTTGCTGAAACACGGGACCAACACTTCATACGTTGCTGAAACACGGGACCAACACTTCACATGTTGCTGAAACACGGGACCAACACTTCACATGTTGCTGAAACACGGGACCAACACTTCATGTTGCTGAAACACGGGACCAACACTTCACATGTTGCTGAAACACGGGACCAACACTTCATGTTGCTGAAACATGGGACCAACACTTCATGTTGCTGAAACACGGGACCAACACTTCATGTTGCTGAAACATGGGACCAACACTTCATGTTGCTGAAACACGGGACCAACACTTCACATGTTGCTGAAACACGGGACCAACACTTCACATGTTGCTGAAACAAGGGACCAACACTTCACATGTTGCTGAAACAAGGGACCAACACTTCACATGTTGCTGAAACACGGGACCAACACTTCACATGTTGCTGAAACACGGGACCAACACTTCACATGTTGCTGAAACACGGGACCAACACTTCACATGTTGCTGAAACACGGGACCAACACTTCACATGTTGCTGAAACACGGGACCAACACTTCACATGTTGCTGAAACACGGGACCAACACTTCACATGTTGCTGAAACACGGGACCAACACTTCACATGTTGCTGAAACACGGGACCAACACTTCACATGTTGCTGAAACACGGGACCAACACTTCACATGTTGCTGAAACACGGGACCAACACTTCACATGTTGCTGAAACACGGGACCAACACTTCACATGTTGCTGAAACACGGGACCAACACTTCACATGTTGCTGAAACACGGGACCAACACTTCACATGTTGCTGAAACACGGGACCAACACTTCACATGTTGCTGAAACGCGGGACCAACACTTCACATGTTGCTGAAACGCGGGACCAACACTTCACATGTTGCTGAAACGCGGGACCAACACTTCACATGTTGCTGAAACGCGGGACCAACACTTCACATGTTGCTGAAACACGGGACCAACACTTCACATGTTGCTGAAACACGGGACCAACACTTCACATGTTGCTGAAACACGGGACCAACACTTCACATGTTGCTGAAACACGGGACCAACACTTCACATGTTGCTGAAACACGGGACCAACACTTCACATGTTGCTGAAACACGGGACCAACACTTCACATGTTGCTGAAACACGGGACCAACACTTCACATGTTGCTGAAACACGGGACCAACACTTCACATGTTGCTGAAACGCGGGACCAACACTTCACATGTTGCTGAAACGCGGGACCAACACTTCACATGTTGCTGAAACGCGGGACCAACATTTCACATGTTGCTGAAACGCGGGACCAACACTTCACATGTTGCTGAAACGCGGGACCAACACTTCACATGTTGCTGAAACGCGGGACCAACACTTCACATGTTGCTGAAACGCGGGACCAACACTTCACATGTTGCTGATACACGGGACCAACACTTCACATGTTGCTGAAACACGGGACCAACACTTCACATGTTGCTGAAACACGGGACCAACACTTCACATGTTGCTGAAACACGGGACCAACACTTCACATGTTGCTGAAACACGGGACCAACACTTCACATGTTGCTGAAACACGGGACCAACACTTCACATGTTGCTGAAACACGGGACCAACACTTCACATGTTGCTGAAACACGGGACCAACACTTCACATGTTGCTGAAACACGGGACCAACACTTCACATGTTGCTGAAACACGGGACCAACACTTCACATGTTGCTGAAACACGGGACCAACACTTCACATGTTGCTGAAACACGGGACCAACACTTCACATGTTGCTGAAACACGGGACCAACACTTCACATGTTGCTGAAACACGGGACCAACACTTCACATGTTGCTGAAACACGGGACCAACACTTCACATGTTGCTGAAACACGGGACCAACACTTCACATGTTGCTGAAACACGGGACCAACACTTCACATGTTGATGAAACACGGGACCAACACTTCACATGTTGCTGAAACACGGGACCAACACTTCACATGTTGCTGAAACACGGGACCAACACTTCACATGTTGCTGAAACACGGGACCAACACTTCACATGTTGCTGAAACACGGGACCAACACTTCACATGTTGCTGAAACACGGGACCAACACTTCACATGTTGCTGAAACACGGGACCAACACTTCACATGTTGCTGAAACACGGGACCAACACTTCACATGTTGCTGAAACACGGGACCAACACTTCACATGTTGCTGAAACACGGGACCAACACTTCACATGTTGCTGAAACACGGGACCAACACTTCACATGTTGCTGAAACACGGGACCAACACTTCACATGTTGCTGAAACACGGGACAAACACTTCACATGTTGCTGAAACACGGGACCAACACTTCACATGTTGCTGAAACACGGGACCAACACTTCACATGTTGCTGAAACACGGGACCAACACTTCATGTTGCTGAAACACGGGACCAACACTTCACATGTTGCTGAAACACGGGACCAACACTTCACATGTTGCTGAAACACGGGACCAACACTTCACATGTTGCTGAAACACGGGACCAACACTTCACATGTTGCTGAAACACGGGACCAACACTTCACATGTTGCTGAAACACGGGACCAACACTTCACATGTTGCTGAAACACGGGACCAACACTTCACATGTTGCTGAAACACGGGACCAACACTTCACATGTTGCTGAAACACGGGACCAACACTTCACATGTTGCTGAAACACGGGACCAACACTTCACATGTTGCTGAAACACGGGACCAACACTTCACATGTTGCTGAAACACGGGACCAACACTTCACATGTTGCTGAAACACGGGACCAACACTTCACATGTTGCTGAAACACGGGACCAACACTTCACATGTTGCTGAAACACGGGACCAACACTTCACATGTTGCTGAAACACGGGACCAACACTTCACATGTTGCTGAAACACGGGACCAACACTTCACATGTTGCTGAAACACGGGACCAACACTTCACATGTTGCTGAAACACGGGACCAACACTTCACATGTTGCTGAAAAACGGGACCAACACTTCACATGTTGCTGAAACACGGGACCAACACTTCACATGTTGCTGAAACACGGGACCAACACTTCACATGTTGCTGAAACACGGGACCAACACTTCACATGTTGCTGAAACACGGGACCAACACTTCACATGTTGCTGAAACACGGGACCAACACTTCACATGTTGCTGAAACACGGGACCAACACTTCACATGTTGCTGAAACACGGGACCAACACTTCATGTTGCTGAAACACGGGACCAACACTTCATGTTGCTGAAACACGGGACCAACACTTCACATGTTGCTGAAACACGGGACCAACACTTCACATGTTGCTGAAACAAGGGACCAACACTTCACATGTTGCTGAAACAAGGGACCAACACTTCACATGTTGCTGAAACACGGGACCAACACTTCACATGTTGCTGAAACACGGGACCAACACTTCACATGTTGCTGAAACACGGGACCAACACTTCACATGTTGCTGAAACACGGGACCAACACTTCACATGTTGCTGAAACACGGGACCAACACTTCACATGTTGCTGAAACACGGGACCAACACTTCACATGTTGCTGAAACACGGGACCAACACTTCACATGTTGCTGAAACACGGGACCAACACTTCACATGTTGCTGAAACACGGGACCAACACTTCACATGTTGCTGAAAGACGGGACCAACACTTCACATGTTGCTGAAACACGGGACCAACACTTCACATGTTGCTGAAACACGGGACCAACACTTCACATGTTGCTGAAACACGGGACCAACACTTCACATGTTGCTGAAACACGGGACCAACACTTCACATGTTGCTGAAACACGGGACCAACACTTCACATGTTGCTGAAACACGGGACCAACACTTCACATGTTGCTGAAACACGGGACCAACACTTCACATGTTGCTGAAACACGGGACCAACACTTCACATGTTGCTGAAACATGGGACCAACACTTCATGTTGCTGAAACACGGGACCAACACTTCACATGTTGCTGAAACACGGGACCAACACTTCACATGTTGCTGAAACACGGGACCAACACTTCACATGTTGCTGAAACACGGGACCAACACTTCACATGTTGCTGAAACACGGGACCAACACTTCACATGTTGCTGAAACACGGGACCAACACTTCACATGTTGCTGAAACATGGGACCAACACTTCATGTTGCTGAAACACGGGACCAACACTTCACATGTTGCTGAAACATGGGACCAACACTTCATGTTGCTGAAACACGGGACCAACACTTCACATGTTGCTGAAACACGGGACCAACACTTCACATGTTGCTGAAACACGGGACCAACACTTCACATGTTGCTGAAACACGGGACCAACACTTCACATGTTGCTGAAACACGGGACCAACACTTCACATGTTGCTGAAACACGGGACCAACACTTCACATGTTGCTGAAACACGGGACCAACACTTCACATGTTGCTGAAACACGGGACCAACACTTCACATGTTGCTGAAACACGGGACCAACACTTCACATGTTGCTGAAACACGGGACCAACACTTCACATGTTGCTGAAACACGGGACCAACACTTCACATGTTGCTGAAACACGGGACCAACACTTCACATGTTGCTGAAACACGGGACCAACACTTCACATGTTGCTGAAACACGGGACCAACACTTCACATGTTGCTGAAACACGGGACCAACACTTCACATGTTGCTGAAACACGGGACCAACACTTCACATGTTGCTGAAACGCGGGACCAACATTTCACATGTTGCTGAAACGCGGGACCAACACTTCACATGTTGCTGAAACGCGGGACCAACACTTCACATGTTGCTGAAACGCGGGACCAACACTTCACATGTTGCTGAAACACGGGACCAACACTTCACATGTTGCTGAAACACGGGACCAACACTTCACATGTTGCTGAAACACGGGACCAACACTTCACATGTTGCTGAAACACGGGACCAACACTTCACATGTTGCTGAAACACGGGACCAACACTTCACATGTTGCTGAAACACGGGACCAACACTTCACATGTTGCTGAAACACGGGACCAACACTTCACATGTTGCTGAAACACGGGACCAACACTTCACATGTTGCTGAAACACGGGACAAACACTTCACATGTTGCTGAAACGCGGGACCAACACTTCACATGTTGCTGAAACGCGGGACCAACATTTCACATGTTGCTGAAACGCGGGACCAACACTTCACATGTTGCTGAAACGCGGGACCAACACTTCACATGTTGCTGAAACGCGGGACCAACACTTCACATGTTGCTGAAACACGGGACCAACACTTCACATGTTGCTGAAACACGGGACCAACACTTCACATGTTGCTGAAACACGGGACCAACACTTCACATGTTGCTGAAACACGGGACCAACACTTCACATGTTGCTGAAACACGGGACCAACACTTCACATGTTGCTGAAACACGGGACCAACACTTCACATGTTGCTGAAACACGGGACCAACACTTCACATGTTGCTGAAACACGGGACCAACACTTCACATGTTGCTGAAACACGGGACCAACACTTCACATGTTGCTGAAACACGGGACCAACACTTCACATGTTGCTGAAACACGGGACCAACACTTCACATGTTGCTGAAACACGGGACCAACACTTCACATGTTGATGAAACACGGGACCAACACTTCACATGTTGCTGAAACACGGGACCAACACTTCACATGTTGCTGAAACACGGGACCAACACTTCACATGTTGCTGAAACACGGGACCAACACTTCACATGTTGCTGAAACACGGGACCAACACTTCACATGTTGCTGAAACACGGGACCAACACTTCACATGTTGCTGAAACACGGGACCAACACTTCACATGTTGCTGAAACACGGGACCAACACTTCACATGTTGCTGAAACACGGGACCAACACTTCACATGTTGCTGAAACACGGGACCAACACTTCACATGTTGCTGAAACACGGGACCAACACTTCACATGTTGCTGAAACACGGGACCAACACTTCACATGTTGCTGAAACACGGGACCAACACTTCACATGTTGCTGAAACACGGGACCAACACTTCACATGTTGCTGAAACACGGGACCAACACTTCACATGTTGCTGAAACACGGGACCAACACTTCACATGTTGCTGAAACACGGGACCAACACTTCACATGTTGCTGAAACACGGGACCAACACTTCACATGTTGCTGAAACACGGGACCAACACTTCACATGTTGCTGAAACACGGGACCAACACTTCACATGTTGCTGAAACACGGGACCAACACTTCACATGTTGCTGAAACACGGGACCAACACTTCACATGTTGCTGAAACACGGGACCAACACTTCACATGTTGCTGAAACACGGGACCAACACTTCACATGTTACTGAAACACGGGACCAACACTTCACATGTTGCTGAAACACGGGACCAACACTTCATGTTGCTGAAACACGGGACCAACACTTCATGTTGCTGAAACACGGGACCAACACTTCACATGTTGCTGAAACACGGGACCAACACTTCACATGTTGCTGAAACAAGGGACCAACACTTCACATGTTGCTGAAACAAGGGACCAACACTTCACATGTTGCTGAAACACGGGACCAACACTTCACATGTTGCTGAAACACGGGACCAACACTTCACATGTTGCTGAAACACGGGACCAACACTTCACATGTTGCTGAAACACGGGACCAACACTTCACATGTTGCTGAAACACGGGACCAACACTTCACATGTTGCTGAAACACGGGACCAACACTTCACATGTTGCTGAAACACGGGACCAACACTTCACATGTTGCTGAAACACGGGACCAACACTTCACATGTTGCTGAAAGACGGGACCAACACTTCACATGTTGCTGAAACACGGGACCAACACTTCACATGTTGCTGAAACACGGGACCAACACTTCACATGTTGCTGAAACACGGGACCAACACTTCACATGTTGCTGAAACACGGGACCAACACTTCATGTTGCTGAAACACGGGACCAACACTTCACATGTTGCTGAAACACGGGACCAACACTTCACATGTTGCTGAAACACGGGACCAACACTTCACATGTTGCTGAAACACGGGACCAACACTTCACATGTTGCTGAAACACGGGACCAACACTTCACATGTTGCTGAAAGACGGGACCAACACTTCACATGTTGCTGAAACACGGGACCAACACTTCACATGTTGCTGAAACACGGGACCAACACTTCACATGTTGCTGAAACACGGGACCAACACTTCACATGTTGCTGAAACACGGGACCAACACTTCACATGTTGCTGAAACACGGGACCAACACTTCACATGTTGCTGAAACACGGGACCAACACTTCACATGTTGCTGAAACACGGGACCAACACTTCACATGTTGCTGAAACACGGGACCAACACTTCACATGTTGCTGAAACACGGGACCAACACTTCACATGTTGCTGAAACACGGGACCAACACTTCATGTTGCTGAAACACGGGACCAACACTTCACATGTTGCTGAAACACGGGACCAACACTTCACATGTTGCTGAAACACGGGACCAACACTTCACATGTTGCTGAAACACGGGACCAACACTTCACATGTTGCTGAAACACGGGACCAACACTTCACATGTTGCTGAAACACGGGACCAACACTTCACATGTTGCTGAAACACGGGACCAACACTTCACATGTTGCTGAAACACGGGACCAACACTTCACATGTTGCTGAAACACGGGACCAACACTTCACATGTTGCTGAAACACGGGACCAACACTTCACATGTTGCTGAAACACGGGACCAACACTTCACATGTTGCTGAAACACGGGACCAACACTTCACATGTTGCTGAAACACGGGACCAACACTTCACATGTTGCTGAAACACGGGACCAACACTTCACATGTTGCTGAAACACGGGACCAACACTTCACATGTTGCTGAAACACGGGACCAACACTTCACATGTTGCTGAAACACGGGACCAACACTTCACATGTTGCTGAAACACGGGACCAACACTTCACATGTTGCTGAAACACGGGACCAACACTTCACATGTTGCTGAAACACGGGACCAACACTTCACATGTTGCTGAAACACGGGACCAACACTTCACATGTTGCTGAAACACGGGACCAACACTTCACATGTTGCTGAAACACGGGACCAACACTTCACATGTTGCTGAAACACGGGACCAACACTTCACATGTTGCTGAAACACGGGACCAACACTTCACATGTTGCTGAAAGACGGGACCAACACTTCACATGTTGCTGAAACACGGGACCAACACTTCACATGTTGCTGAAACACGGGACCAACACTTCACATGTTGCTGAAACACGGGACCAACACTTCACATGTTGCTGAAACACGGGACCAACACTTCACATGTTGCTGAAACACGGGACCAACACTTCACATGTTGCTGAAACACGGGACCAACACTTCACATGTTGCTGAAACACGGGACCAACACTTCACATGTTGCTGAAACACGGGACCAACACTTCACATGTTGCTGAAACACGGGACCAACACTTCACATGTTGCTGAAACACGGGACCAACACTTCACATGTTGCTGAAACACGGGACCAACACTTCACATGTTGCTGAAACACGGGACCAACACTTCACATGTTGCTGAAACACGGGACCAACACTTCACATGTTGCTGAAAGACGGGACCAACACTTCACATGTTGCTGAAACACGGGACCAACACTTCACATGTTGCTGAAACACGGGACCAACACTTCACATGTTGCTGAAACACGGGACCAACACTTCACATGTTGCTGAAACACGGGACCAACACTTCACATGTTGCTGAAACACGGGACCAACACTTCACATGTTGCTGAAACACGGGACCAACACTTCACATGTTGCTGAAACACGGGACCAACACTTCACATGTTGCTGAAACACGGGACCAACACTTCACATGTTGCTGAAACACGGGACCAACACTTCACATGTTGCTGAAACACGGGACCAACACTTCATGTTGCTGAAACACGGGACCAACACTTCACATGTTGCTGAAACACGGGACCAACACTTCACATGTTGCTGAAACACGGGACCAACACTTCACATGTTGCTGAAACACGGGACCAACACTTCACATGTTGCTGAAACACGGGACCAACACTTCACATGTTGCTGAAACACGGGACCAACACTTCACATGTTGCTGAAACACGGGACCAACACTTCATGTTGCTGAAACACGGGACCAACACTTCACATGTTGCTGAAACACGGGACCAACACTTCATGTTGCTGAAACACGGGACCAACACTTCACATGTTGCTGAAACACGGGACCAACACTTCACATGTTGCTGAAACACGGGACCAACACTTCACATGTTGCTGAAACACGGGACCAACACTTCACATGTTGCTGAAACACGGGACCAACACTTCACATGTTGCTGAAACACGGGACCAACACTTCACATGTTGCTGAAACACGGGACCAACACTTCACATGTTGCTGAAACAAGGGACCAACACTTCACATGTTGCTGAAACACGGGACCAACACTTCACATGTTGCTGAAACACGGGACCAACACTTCACATGTTGCTGAAACACGGGACCAACACTTCACATGTTGCTGAAACACGGGACCAACACTTCACATGTTGCTGAAACACGGGACCAACACTTCACATGTTGCTGAAACACGGGACCAACACTTCACATGTTGCTGAAACACGGGACCAACACTTCACATGTTGCTGAAACAAGGGACCAACACTTCACATGTTGCTGAAACAAGGTACCAACACTTCACATGTTGCTGAAACACGGGACCAACACTTCACATGTTGCTGAAACACGGGACCAACACTTCACATGTTGCTGAAACACGGGACCAACACTTCACATGTTGCTGAAACACGGGACCAACACTTCACATGTTGCTGAAACACGGGACCAACACTTCACATGTTGCTGAAACACGGGACCAACACTTCACATGTTGCTGAAACACGGGACCAACACTTCACATGTTGCTGAAACACGGGACCAACACTTCACATGTTGCTGAAACACGGGACCAACACTTCACATGTTGCTGAAACACGGGACCAACACTTCACATGTTGCTGAAAGACGGGACCAACACTTCACATGTTGCTGAAACACGGGACCAACACTTCACATGTTGCTGAAACACGGGACCAACACTTCACATGTTGCTGAAACACGGGACCAACACTTCACATGTTGCTGAAACACGGGACCAACACTTCACATGTTGCTGAAACACGGGACCAACACTTCACATGTTGCTGAAACACGGGACCAACACTTCACATATTGCTGAAACACGGGACCAACACTTCACATGTTGCATTTTAATGTAATGTTTTCTCCAGATGCTGCGGTTTACTCCTTTTAATTATCTAATCATTTCAAACAATCAGTCCGTGCCTTCAGAAAGTATTCATACCCCTTGGACAACATGTTGTTGTGTTACAGCCTGAATTCAAAATAGATTAAATGTGTTTTTCCCCCTCACCCATCTACACACAATACCTCATAATGGAAAAGTAAAAACATGTTTTTAGAAATGTTTGCACATTTATTGAAAATGAAATACAGAAATATCTAATTCATATTTGTATTCACACCCTGACTCAATACATGTTAGAATCACCTTTGGCAGCAATTACAGCTGTGTCTTTCTAGGTAAGTGTCTAAGAGCTTTGTCCATCTGGATTGTAAAATATTGCATTGGGGGCAAGTAGCGTTCTCCTGGCATCCGCAAAAACCTACAGTCCTAATGAGTCACAGCTATTTCACTACTGTCCTAATGAGTCACAGCTATTTCACTACAGTCCTAATGGATCACAGCTATTTCACTACAGTCCTAATGGGTCACAGCTATTTCACTACTGTCCTAATGAGTCACAGCTATTTCACTACAGTCCTAATGGGTCACAGCCATTTCCCTACTGTCCTAATGAGTCACAGCTATTTCACTACTGTCCTAATGAGTCACAGCTAATTCACTACAGTCCTAATGAGTCACAGGTATTTCACTACAGTCCTAATGAGTCACAGCTATTTACTACTGTCCTAATGAGTCACAGCTATTTCACTACAGTCCTAATGAGTCACAGCTATTTCACTACAGTCCTAATGGGTCACAGCTATTTCACTACTGTCCTAATGAGTCACAGCTATTTCACTACTGTCCTAATGAGTCACAGCTAATTCACTACAGTCCTAATGAGTCACAGCTATTTCACTACAGTCCTAATGAGTCACAGCTATTTCACTAAAGTCCTAATGAGTCACAGCTATCTCACTACAGTCCTAATGAGTCACAGCTATTTCACTACTGTCCTAATGAGTCACAGCTATCTCACTACTGTCCTAATGAGTCACAGCTATTTCACTACAGTCCTAATGAGTCACAGCTATTTCACTACAGTCCTAATGAGTCACAGCTATTTCACTACAGTCCTAATGAGTCACAGCTATTTCACTACAGTCCTAATGAGTCACAGCTATCTCACTACTGTCCTAATGAGTCACAGCTATTTCACTACAGTCGTAATGAGTCACAGCTATTTCACTACAGTCCTAATGAGTCACAGCTATTTCACTACTGTTGTAATGAGTCACAGCTATTTCACTACTGTCATAATGAGTCACAGTTATTTCACTACAGTCCTAATGAGTCACAGCTATTTCACTACAGTCGTAATGAGTCACAGCTACACCACTACTGTCCTAATGAGTCACAGCTATTTCCACACTTTCCAGTAGTGTCAAATACCAGAAATAAATGTACTGACAACTTCAGTGCCCCGTAATGGCGTGTGTGTGTGTACACATGCTCAGTAATCACAGTAGAAGTCCTTCCGAGGCTCTTCCTGAAGCTCTGTCTGCTTCACCAGTTAGAGTAAACAGAAGGTTCACTGTGAGGTTAGACTCTCAGAAACAACACAATTCACTGTCTAGGGCTCTTACCGGGCCAAACAGGCCTGCTGCTCAGAAAATATTCTAGTTAAAAGAGTGTGTTGACCTCTCTCTGGTGTTACCCTGTCATAACTACAGCGGTACATCTACAGGAGCTGGCTGAGCTGGATGGGGTCAAAGGCCAAACCACTCTTCCTGTCTAGATTACTTTTGTAACAATTGAATTCAGACAGCAGCAAAACTCAGCATTACCGAATCATATTGTCCAAACTAAGGGCTAGATTCAATCTCATTGCCTCTTTTCGGCTATGCACCTTTTAAAGGCAATGTTTCTGCGTTCGCATTCACATCGGCTACCGAGAGCGTTATCACACAGTCGTCCAGAACCAGCTGGTGCTCTCGTGCATGCTTCAGTGTTGCTTGCCTTGAAGCGAGCATAAAAGGCATTTAGCTCATCTGGTAGGCTCGCGTCACTTGGGTAGCTCTGGTATTCCGTCTGGGTTTCCCTTTGTAATCCGTAACAGTTTTCAAGCCCTGCCACATCTGACGAGTGTCAGAGCCGGTGTAGTAGGATTCAATCTTAATCCTGTATTGACGCTTTGCTTGTTTGATGTTTTGTCTGAGGGCATAGCAGGATTTCTTATAAGCGTCCAGATTAGTGTCCCGCTCCTTGAAAGCGGCAGCTCTAGCCTTTAGCTTGATGCGGATGTTGCCTGTAATCCATGGCTTCTGGTTGGGATATGTACGTATGGTCACTGTGGGGACGACGTCGTCGATGCATTTATTGATAAAGCCGATGACTGTGGTGGTATACTCCTCAATGCCATTGGATGAATCCCGGAACATATTCCAGTCTGTGCTAGCAAAACTGTCCTGAATCCGCATCATCTGACTACTTCCGTATTGAGCGAGTCACTGGTACTTCCTCCTATATTTTTCACTTGTAAGCAGGAATCAGGAGGATATAATTATGGTCAGCTTGGTACGCATCTCTGTGTGTGGAGTAAAGGTGGTCTAGAGTTTTTTTGCTCTGGTTGCACATGTGACATGCTGGTAGAAATTAGGTCAAATGGATTTAAGTTCGCCTGCATTAAAGTCCCCGGCCACTAGGAGCGCCACTTCTGGATGAGCATTTTCTTGTTTGCTTATGGCCTTATACAGCTGGTTGAGTGGCCTTATACAGCTGGTTGAGTGGCCTTATACAGCTGGTTGAGTGGCCTGGTTGAGTGGCCTTATGCAGCTGGTTGAGTGGCCTTATACAGCTGGTTGAGTGGCCTTATAAAGCTGGTTGAGTGGCCTTATAAAGCTGGTTGAGTGGCCTTATACAGCTGGTTGAGTGGCCTTATACAGCTGGTTTAGTGGCCTTATACAGCTGGTTGAGTGGCCTTATACAGCTGGTTGAGTTGCCTGGTTGAGTGGCCTTATACAGCTGGTTGAGTGGCCTGGTTGAGTGACCTTATACAGCTGGTTGAGTGGCCTTATACAGCTGGTTGAGTGGCCTGGTTGAGTGGCCTTATACAGCTGGTTGAGTGGCCTTATACAGCTGGTTGAGTGGCCTTATACAGCTGGTTGAGTGGCCTTACACAGCTGGTTGAGTGGCCTGGTTGAGTGGCCTTATACAGCTGGTTGAGTGGCCTTATACAGCTGGTTGAGTGGCCTTATACAGCTGGTTGAGTGGCCTTACACAGCTGGTTGAGTGGCCTTATACAGCTGGTTGAGTGCGGTCTTAGTGCCAGCATCGGGTTGTGGTGGTAAATAGACAGATACGAAGAATATAGATGAGAAATCTCTGTGTAGATAGTGTGGTCTACAGCTTTTCATAATATCATAAGGTACTCTACCTCAGGCGAGTAATACCTCGAGACTTCTTTAATATTAGACATCGCGTACCAGCTGTTATTGACAAATAAACACACACCCCCACCCCTCGTCTTACCAGACATAGCTTCTCTGTCCTGCCGGTGCATTGAAAATCCCAACAGCTTTATATTATCCGTGTCGTCGTTCAGCAACGACTCGGTGAAACATAAGATATTACAGTTTTTAAATGTCCCGTTGGTAGGGTATTCTTGATCGTAGGTCATCAATTTTATTTTCCAATGATTGCACGTTGGCCAATAGAAAGGATGGCAGTGGGGGATTACTCGCTCGCCTACGAATTCTTCACGCAAATGACGGGGATTTGGGCCTGTTCCCGAGAAAGCAGTAAATCCTTTGTGTCGGACTCGTGAAAGGAAAGAGCTTCTTCCAGTGTGAGGTGAGTCGTCGCTGTTCTGATGTTCAGAAGTTATTTTCGGTCATAAGAGAAAGCAACATTAAGTACAAAAATAAGTTACAAACAACGCAAAAAACCGAACAAAATAGCAGTTGGTTAGGAGCAAGTAAAACATCAGCCAACCTCTCTGGCACCATACATCATTACACTGTAACGGTCAGGAGTCATACATCATTACACTGTAACGGTCAGGAGTCATACATCATTACACTGTAACGGTCAGGGGTCATACATCATTACACTGTGTAACGGTCATGAGTCAGGGGTCATACATCATTACACTGTGTAACGGTCATGAGTCAGGGGTCATACATCATTACACTGTAACGGTCAGGGGTCATACATCATTACACTGTAACGGTCAGGGGTCCGGGGTCCTACATCATTACACTGTAACGGTCAGGGGTCAGGGGTCATACATCATTACACTGTGTAACAGTCATGAATCAGGGGTCATACATCATTACACTGTGTAACGGTCAGGGGTCATACATCATTACACTGTGTCAGGGGTCAGGGGTCATACATCATTACACTGTGTAACGGTCATGAGTCAGGGGTCATACATCATTACACTGTGTAACGGTCAGGGGTCAGGGGTCATACATCATTACACTGTGTAACGGTCAGGGGTCCGGGGTCATACATCATTACACTGTGTAACGGTCATGAGTCAGGGGTCATACATCATTACACTGTGTAACGGTCATGAGTCAGGGGTCATACATCATTACACTGCGTAACGGTCAGGGGTCATACATCATTACACTGCGTAACGGTCAGGGGTCCGGGGTCATACATCATTACACTGTAACGGTCAGGGGTCATACATCATTACACTGTGTAACGGTCATGAGTCAGGGGTCATACATCATTACACTGTGTAACAGTCATGAGTCAGGGGTCATACATCATTACACTGTGTAACGGTCAGGGGTCAGGGGTCATACATCATTACACTGCGTAACGGTCCGGGGTCATACATCATTACACTGCGTAACGGTCAGGGGTCCGGGGTCATACATCATTACACTGCGTAACGGTCAGGGGTCATACATCATTACACTGTGTAACGGTCATGAGTCAGGGGTCATACATCATTACACTGTGTAACGGTCATGAGTCAGGGGTCATACATCATTACACTGTGTAACGGTCAGGGGTCAGGGGTCATACATCATTACACTGTGTAACAGTCATGAGTCAGGGGTCATACATCATTACACTGCGTAACGGTCAGGGGTCATACATCATTACACTGCGTAACGGTCAGGGGTCATACATCATTACACTGTGTAACGGTCATGAGTCATATATCATTACACTGTAATAGGTTTCATAGGTTTCCACCCTGGATTCCAGCCTCCAGACATCATAGGTTTCCAGCCTGGATTCCAGTCTCCAGACATCATAGGTTTCCAGCCTGGATTCCGGTCTCCAGACATCATAGGTTTCCAGCCTGGTAGAACATTTAGTAGGTCAGCCTGGCAGTCCAGCCTGCTCCATTCAGTAGGTCAACCTGGCAGTCCAGCCTGCTCCATTCAGTAGGTCAGCCTGGCAGTCCAGCCTGCTCCATTCAGTAGGTCAGCCTGGCAGTCAAGCCTGCTCCATTCAGTAGGTCAGCCTGGCAGTCAAGCCTGCTCCATTCAGTAGGTCAGCCTGGCAGTCCAGCCTGCTCCATTCAGTAAGTCAGCCTGGCAGTCCAGCCTGCTCTCACTCCCTCTGTATCTCGCTCTCTCTCTTTCACACACGGCAGCTCTAACAAGGCTCTGTCCCATAGAATTACTTTTTATTGTCAATATATTTATATGGTCTGTCCCTTGTCCCGTCTGTCCAGATCTCCTCAGGGCAGTTGTCCACCTTAGACGGTCAGGTGTCCACCTTAGACGGTCAGGTCAAAGCAGTCACCTGGCTGTGCAGCCCAGCGAACGGTCTCCATAGTCACAGCCTTACAGGTCAGGGTCAGAGGCCTGGTCAGGGTCAGAGGCCTGGTGTCACCGTTGAGGTTGTGACCTTTAACTTTCCACTTGTTGTGCTATTAGTCACAGGTGACTGAGCTAGCCTCTTATAGCTGGGCTGGGTCTATCAATGGGTAGAGAGCGGGAAATTCAGAGAGGGAAGTTCAGCAACTCTTGGAGGAAAATGGAATTAAATAAAATAGTCTTTATTGTTAAAATCTCCCTTTTTAGCTCAGTAAAGCAAAGAACACAAATTCCCATGACTCCCTGGACAGCAGTGGCAATAGTTACTGAGTCGACTATCCTGGTTAAATACATAGTTACTGAGTCGACTATCCTGGTTAAATACATACACAGTTACTGAGTCGACTATCCTGGTTAAATACATAGTTACTGAGTCGACTATCCTGGTTAAATACACAGTTAATGAGTCGACTATCCTGGTTAAATACATAGTTACTGAGTCGACTATCCTGGTTAAATACACAGTTACTGAGTCGACTATCCTGGTTAAATACACAGTTACTGAGTCGACTATCCTGGTTAAATACACAGTTACTGAGTCGACTATCCTGGTTAAATACACAGTTACTGAGTCGACTATCCTGGTTAAATACACAGTCACTGAGTCGACTATCCTGGTTAAATACACAGTCACTGAGTCGACTATCCTGGTTAAATACATAGTCACTGAGTCGACTATCCTGGTTAAATACATAGTCACTGAGTCGACTATCCTGGTTAAATACATAGTCACTGAGTCGACTATCCTGGTTAAATACATAGTTACCGAGTCGACTATCCTGGTTAAATACATAGTTACCGAGTCGACTATCCTGGTTAAATACATAGTTACCGAGTCGACTATCCTGGTTAAATACATAGTTACCGAGTCGACTATCCTGGTTAAATCCATAGTTACCGAGTCGACTATCCTGGTTAAATCCATAGTTACCGAGTCGACTATCCTGGTTAAATCCATAGTTACCGAGTCGACTATCCTGGTTAAATACATAGTTACTGAGTCGACTATCCTGGTTAAATACATAGTTACTGAGTCGACTACCCTGGTTAAATACATACATAGTTACTGAGTCGACTACCCTGGTTAAATACATACATAGTTACTGAGTCGACTATCCTGGTTAAATACATAGTTACTGAGTCGACTATCCTGGTTAAATAAATACAATGAAACAGGGATAGGTATAGTTGTAAATCCGGTTAAATCTTCAGCTCATTTAAACATCCATTACAAAGAGACAGTCACAACAGGACGCATGTATAATTTGTTGGGTTCACTGCACTCAGCTCAATATCCCGTGTGATTTCCCCTTTAAACAGAACCCTCATTGATCTGCTGCCGTTCCTATGGAATTCCAGCCTGGATCAGGTTACCTTGTTACCTTGTAGGTTGCACCGTGTTCTGGTCTCCACCTAGAGTTCTGCACCACATCCCCTTTCCCCTCCCAACTGTGTGTGTGGAACGTCACACCGTCCCCTCCCAACGGGCTACCACACTACTAGTGCCCGACAGAGCCCCCATTGTCTACCTGTGGCCAGCCTTCCATTCATCCGATCCTAATCCCTGCCCATCCGCCATGGTTCAGACATCACGCAGGCTGTTGAAGGCTAGGATCCACCATGGTTCAGACATCACGCTGGTTGTTGAAGGCTAGGATCCACCATGGTTCAGACATCACGCAGGCTGTTGAAGGCTAGGGTCCACCATGATTCAGACATCATGCAGGCTGTTGAAGGCTAGGATCCACCATGATTCAGACATCACGCAGGCTGTTGAAGGCTAGGATCCACCATGGTTCAGACATCACGCAGGCTGTTGAAGGCTAGGATCCACCATGGTTCAGACATCACGCAGGCTGTTGAAGGCTAGGATCCACCATGGTTCAGACATCACGCAGGCTGTTGAAGGCTAGGATCCACCATGGTTCAGACATCACGCAGGCTTCAATAGTGATAGATGATGTCATGGAACGTGGTGATAGATGATGTCATGGAAAGTAGCGATAGATGATGTCATGGAAAGTAGCGATAGATGATGTCATGGAAAGTAGCGATAGATGTCATGGAAAGTAGCGATAGATGTCATGGAAAGTAGCGATAGATGTCATGGAAAGTAGCGATGGGCCTCAGGATCTCGCCACAGTATCTCTGTGCATTCAAATTGCCATCAATAAAATGCAATTGTGTTCGTTGTCCGTAGCTTATGCCTGCCCACATCATAACCCCACTGCCACCATAGGGCACTGTGTTCACAACGTTGACATCAGCAAACCGCTCGCCCACACGACTGCCATCTGCCCGGTCCAGCTGAAAACGGGATTCATCCATGAAGAGCACACTTCTCCAGCATTTACCCACAAAAACGTTGGTTACGGCGCCAGACTGCAGTCAGTTCAAGACCCTGGTGAGGGAAGACGAGTATCACACGAGCTTCCCTGAGATGGTTTCTGATAGTTTGTGCAGAAATTCCTCGGTTCTGCGAACCCACAGTTTCACCAGTTGTCCGGGTAGCTGGTCTCAGACGATCTCGGAGGTGAAGATGCCGGATGTGGACGTCCTGGGCTGGTGGACGTCCCTGGGCTGGTGGAGGTCCCCGGGCTGGTGGACGTCCCCGGGCTGGTGGAGGTCCCCGGGCTGGTGGACGTCCCCGGGCTGGTGGACGTCCCCGGGCTGGTGGACGTCCCCGGGCTGGTGGACGTCCCCGGGCTGGTGGACGTCCCCGGGCTGGTGGAGGTCCCCGGGCTGGTGGAGGTCCCCGGGCTGGTGGAGGTCCCCGGGCTGGTTGAGGTCCCTGGGCTGGTTGAGGTCCCTGGGCTGGTGGAGATCCCTGGGCTGGTGGAGATCCCTGGGCTGGTGGAGATCTTGGGCTGACGTGATCTGTGGTTGTGAGGCCAAATTCTCTAAAATGACATTGGAGGCAGCTTGTAGTAGAGAAATTAACATTCAATTCTCTGGCAACAACTCTGGACATTTCTGCAGTCAGCATGCCAGTTGTAAGCTCCCTCACCTTGGGTCTGTGGCGTTGTGTGACAGAACTGCACATTTTAGAGTGGCCTTTTGTCCCCAGCACAAGGTGCACCTGTGTAATAATCCTGCTGTTTAATCAGCTTCTTGATACGCCACACCTGTCAGGTGGATGGATTATCTTGGCAAAGGAGAAATTCTCAAACAGGGATGGTAAACAAAATTTGTACACAACATTTGAGAGAAATAAGCTTTTTTTGTGCGTCTGGAACATTTCTGCGATCTTTTTTTATTTCAGCGCATGAAACACGGGACCAACACTTCACATGTTGCTGAAACACGGGACCAACACTTCACATGTTGCTGAAACACGGGACCAACACTTCACATGTTGCTGAAACACGGGACCAACACTTCACATGTTGCTGAAACACGGGACCAACACTTCACATGTTGCTGAAACACGGGACCAACACTTCACATGTTGCTGAAACACGGGACCAACACTTCACATGTTGCTGAAACACGGGACCAACACTTCACATGTTGCTGAAACACGGGACCAACACTTCATGTTGCTGAAACACGGGACCAACACTTCATGTTGCTGAAACACGGGACCAACACTTCATGTTGCTGAAACACGGGACCAACACTTCATGTTGCTGAAACATGGGACCAACACTTCATGTTGCTGAAACATGGGACCAACACTTCATGTTGCTGAAACACGGGACCAACACTTCACATGTTGCTGAAACATGGGACCAACACTTCACATGTTGCTGAAACACGGGACCAACACTTCACATGTTGCTGAAACACGGGACCAACACTTCACATGTTGCTGAAACACGGGACCAACACTTCACATGTTGCTGAAACACAGGACCAACACTTCACATGTTGCTGAAACACGGGACCAACACTTCACATGTTGCTGAAACACGGGACCAACACTTCACATGTTGCTGAAACACGGGACCAACACTTCACATGTTGCTGAAACATGGGACCAACACTTCACATGTTGCTGAAACACAGGACCAACACTTCACATGTGGCATTTTATATGTTTGTTCAGTGGAGTTGTGATGAGTGCAGAGATGTGCATGTACCGAGAGAGAGACTTCAGGATACACCACCAAGAGTAGATTTTTCACACACCATTTTATTTTTAAAACAGCAAAGTAGTACAAACATTTGAATAGATAATTTAATACAATCACTAAAGATTTCTCTAAAAAATAAAATAAAATAAAAGGTAAAATAAGCATGCAGAGTTTTAATTATGCCTTTGAATACAAAATGGTATAGGTGCTTGTAGTATTGTCAAGACTGTTTTTAAAAATGTTCAGTATAATCTTCAAACCTACTGTAGATCTCCTTTTAGAGTCCCACAGCAGGTCTACTGTAGATCTCCTTTTAGAGTCCCACAGCAGGTCTACTGTAGATCTCCTTTTAGAGTCCCACAGCAGGTCTACTGTAGATCTCCTTTTAGAGTCCCACAGCAGGTCTACTGTAGATCTCCTTTTAGAGTCCCACAGCAGGTCTACTGTAGATCTCCTTTTAGAGTCCCACAGCAGGTCTACTGTAGATCTCCTTTTAGAGTCCCACAGCAGGTCTACTGTAGATCTCCTTTTAGAGTCCCACAGCAGATCTACTGTAGATCTCCTTTTAGAGTCCCACAGCAGGTCTACTGTAGATCTCCTTTTAGAGTCCCACAGCAGGTCTACTGTAGATCTCCTTTTAGAGTCCCACAGCAGATCTACTGTAGATCTCCTTTTAGAGTCCCACAGCAGGTCTACTGTAGATCTCCTTTTAGAGTACCACAGCAGGTCTACTGTCTTTGTAAATCTAGTTGGAGCATAGGGTCTCAAAAATATACATTTTCCTGAGAACGCGCCATTGAGTCGGCCGAGTAGGAGAACATATATCAATGTCCAACGACACATTCAGAAAGTAAGACGTAGGTATAGGTACATATTAAAACACATCCATTCTGAATGCACACCCAATAGGTATAAAACAAAAACACACACCATGAACAATGTCTTGGAAAAATGGCTCCCCCAAGGCAACCACGGTTTCACTCTGAGAATAGAGAGTAGCTATTATATATATGGGGGTAGTGCTGCTCAGTGCTCCCACACCCAACAAACATCCTAACCCCCAGGCACATGTAGAAAAACAGACCTTTGGGAAAGTGGAGGAGCTGGAGTTGAGCATGGTGCCGTTTCAGGTAGAGAGAGATGCTAGTCAGCGAGATGCCACAGAGATTTCCCTCCTGAATTAGCTCAAGGCACTGATATCCTGGTAGAAATAACATTATTTAGGCCCAACACCAGACACAGTAAATACAATTGCTAGCTGTTAGCAAAGCAGGGGAGTGACAGGTCGTGCCACTAAAAGCTAGGAATTAAAATGGTACTGGGCAAGCCTGGTTGAGCCAGACCTGGGTTCAAATACTATTTACAAATCTTTCAAATACTTCAAGCGTTTGCTTAAGCCTGCCTGGGGTGCCAGGGTTGTACTTTTGGGACTTTTATTTTTTTTATTTTTTTGTTGTATTTTTACCCCTTTTTCTCCCCAATTTCGTAGTATCCAATTGTTGTAGTAGCTACTATCTTGTCTCATCGCTACAACTCCCGTACGGGCTCGGGAGAGACGAAGGTTGAAAGTCATGCGTCCTCCGATACACAACCCAACCAAGCCGCACTGCTTCTTAACACAGCGCACATCCAACCCGGAAGTCAGCCACACCAATGCGCCAGAGGAAACACCGTGCACCTGGCCACCTTGGTTAGCGTACACTGCGCCCAGCACGCCACAGGAGTCGCTGGTGCGCGATGAGACAAGGACACCCCTACCGACCAAGCCCTCCCTAACCCAGGCGACGCTAGGCTTGGGTCTGAACACGTGAGCTCTTGAAGATCCTCTTGAGAGAAGAGCATATTAGCACCCCCCCCTCCCCCCCAAAAAAACTTACAGATACTCAGGAAAAACAGACTTGACCACTCGCCATCAAACAAAAACCGCCAGTAATACAGGTACCTTCCCCAGCCCTCAATAACACTAAGGGGCCAGTCAGTAATACAGGTAACACTAAGGGGCCAGTCAGTAATACAGGTACATTCCCCAGCCCTCATTAACACTAAGGGGCCAGTCAGTAATACAGGTACCTTCCCCAGCCCTCAACACTAAAGGGCCAGTCAGTAATACAGGTAACACTAAGGGGCCAGTCAGTAATAGAGGTACCTTCCCCAGCCCTCATTCACACTAAGGGGCCAGTCAGTAATACAGGTACCTTCCCCAGCCCTCATTAACACTAAGGGGCCAGTCAGTAATACAGGTACCTTCCCCAGCCCTCAACACTAAAGGGCCAGTCAGTAATACAGGTAACACTAAGGGGCCAGTCAGTAATACGGGTACCTTCCCCAGGCCTCATTAACACTAAAGGGCCAGTCAGTAATACAGGTACCTTCCCCAGCCCTCATTAACACTAAAGGGACAGCGGTTTTTAAACTGTAACAATTAGCACGTCAGGTACACACTCCGCAGCTGAACCATGTAGTGGGTGACACATCAAACCAACTGACATAACGGCTAGTTAACGTCTACGTTAGCGGCAGGGGCCAGACACTAGAATTATCATTCAAAACAAGAGTAAGTTTATAATCAGGCTAATTGTTCTGAACCAACTCCATTAACATAATATTGTCGTTGAGTATGACAGGCCACCGCGGATGGAACAAGGCGAGTCGGTGTGTGAACGGGGGGAGTTTACATTAGGCCAAGTGCTGATTATGAAACAGACTGTCAGCATAACAATGGTTTGACTACAGGGTGACAAGTGGAGCTGTGCTTGAGGGATGTTTGGTGGCCTGCAGGAGGCTGTGGTTGGCCTGCAGGAGGCTGTGGTTGGCCTGCAGGAGGCTGTGGTTGAGGGATGTTTGGTGGCCTGCAGGAGGCTGTGGTTGGCCTGCAGGAGGCTGTGGGTGGTCTGCAGGAGGCTGTGGGTGGTCTGCAGGAGGCTGTGGTTGAGGGATGTTTGGTGGCCTGCAGGAGGCTGTGGTTGGCCTGCAGGAGGCTGTGGTTGAGGGATGTTTGGTGGCCTGCAGGATGCTGTGGTTGAGGGATGTTTGGTGGCCTGCAGGAGGCTGTGGTTGGCCTGCAGGAGGCTGTGGTTGGCCTGCAGGAGGCTGTGGTTGAGGGATGTTTGGTGGCCTGCAGGATGCTGTGTAGCTGTGGTTGAGGGATGTTTGGTGGCCTGCAGGATGCTGTGTAGCTGTGGTTGAGGGATGTTTGGTGGCCTGCAGGAGGCTGTGGTTGAGGGATGTTTGGTGGCCTGCAGGAGGCTGTGGTTGAGGGATGTTTGGTGGCCTGCAGGAGGCTGTGGTTGAGGGATGTTTGGTGGCCTGCAGGAGGCTGTGGTTGAGGGATGTTTGGTGGCCTGCATGAGGCTGTGGTTGAGGGATGTTTGGTGGCCTGCAGGAGGCTGTGGTCGAGGGATATTTGGTGGCCTGCAGGATGCTGTGGGTAAGGGATGTTTGGAGGCCTGCAGGAGGCTGTGTAGCTGTGGGTAAGGGATGTTTGGTGGCCTGCAGGATGCTGTGGTTGAGGGATGTTTGGTGGCCTGCAGGAGGCGGTGGTTGAGGGATGTTTGGTGGCCTGCAGGAGGCTGTGGTTGAGGGATGTTTGGTGGCCTGCAGGAGGCTGTGGGTAAGGGATGTTTGGTGGCCTGCAGGAGGCTGTGGGTAAGGGATGTTTGGTGGCCTGCAGGAGGCTGTGGTTGAGGGATGTTTGGTGGCCTGCAGGAGGCTGTGTAACTGTGGTTAAGGGATGTTTGGTGGCCTGCAGGATGCTGTGTAGCTGTGGTTAAGGGATGTTTGGTGGCCTGCAGGATGCTGTGTAGCTGTGGTTGAGGGATGTTTGGTGGCCTGCAGGAGGCTGTGGGTAAGGGATGTTTGCTGGCCAGCAGGAGGCTGTGGTTGAGGGATGTTTGGTGGCCTGCAGGAGGCTGTGGGTAAGGGATGTTTGCTGGCCATCAGGAGGCTGTGGGTAAGGGATGTTTGCTGGCCAGCAGGAGGCTGTGGTTGAGGGATGTTTGGTGGCCTGCAGGAGGCTGTTGGTAAGGGATGTTTGCTGGCCAGCAGGAGGTTGTGGTTGAGGGATGTTTGGTGGCCTGCAGGAGGTTGTGGTTGAGGGATGTTTGGTGGCCTGCAGGAGGTTGTGGTTGAGGGATGTTTGGTGGCCTGCAGGAGGCTGTGGGTAAGGGATGTTTGGTGGCCTGCAGGAGGCTGTGGTTGAGGGATGTTTGGTGGCCTGCAGGAGGCTGTGGTTGAGGGATGTTTGGTGGCCTGCATGAGGCTGTGGTCGAGGGATGTTTGGTGGCCTGCAGGAGGCTGTGGGTAAGGGATGTTTGGTGGCCTGCAGGAGGCTGTGGTAAGGGATGTTTGGTGGCCTGCAGGAGGCTGTGGTAAGGGATGTTTGGTGGCCTGCAGGAGGCTGTGGTTGAGGGATGTTTGGTGGCCTGCAGGAGGCTGTGGTTGAGGGATGTTTGGTGGCCTGCAGGAGGCTGTGTAACTGTGGTTAAGGGATGTTTGGTGGCCTGCAGGATGCTGTGTAGCTGTGGTTAAGGGATGTTTGGTGGCCTGCAGGATGCTGTGTAGCTGTGGTTGAGGGATGTTTGGTGGCCTGCAGGAGGCTGTGGGTAAGGGATGTTTGCTGGCCAGCAGGAGGCTGTGGTTGAGGGATGTTTGGTGGCCTGCAGGAGGCTGTGGGTAAGGGATGTTTGCTGGCCATCAGGAGGCTGTGGGTAAGGGATGTTTGCTGGCCAGCAGGAGGCTGTGGTTGAGGGATGTTTGGTGGCCTGCAGGAGGCTGTTGGTAAGGGATGTTTGCTGGCCAGCAGGAGGTTGTGGTTGAGGGATGTTTGGTGGCCTGCAGGAGGTTGTGGTTGAGGGATGTTTGGTGGCCTGCAGGAGGTTGTGGTTGAGGGATGTTTGGTGGCCTGCAGGAGGCTGTGGGTAAGGGATGTTTGGTGGCCTGCAGGAGGCTGTGGTTGAGGGATGTTTGGTGGCCTGCAGGAGGCTGTGGTTGAGGGATGTTTGGTGGCCTGCATGAGGCTGTGGTCGAGGGATGTTTGGTGGCCTGCAGGAGGCTGTGGGTAAGGGATGTTTGGTGGCCTGCAGGAGGCTGTGGTAAGGGATGTTTGGTGGCCTGCAGGAGGCTGTGGTAAGGGATGTTTGGTGGCCTGCAGGAGGCTGTGGTAAGGGATGTTTGGTGGCCTGCAGGAGGCCGTGGGCCACAACTAAGTGATCCATGTGATAAAAAGGTACTCTTATACATAATTAAAAACAGCAGGTATATATTGTTGTGTGATAACTAGTATAGAAGGAGGTTCCTGAAGCCTGACTACAGGGTCCTTCAGTTACCAACAACCCCTTTCACCTTTACCAAAAATCTAGTTTGGTAAATTAGTTTAAATATAGAGTCTGATTCAACAGATACCTAACCTGGTAGTTTAGAAAACTGCACACACACACACCTAAAACCTGCAGACTGTGGAGAACAGGCTAGTTTCTCATACAGATCCGCTGTCTGTGATGGATCCCAAAATGGCACCCTAGTCCATAAACCAGCGCACTAAAAGTAGTGTACTATATAGGGTGACACTAAAAGTAGTGTACTATATAGGGTGACATTTGGGCCGTAACCAAGGGCAAAAAAAAAAGAAGTCATATGCTGAGTGTGATGCTGTGGATGGTGTTAGCGGGGATCCCGGCGTCCGTTTCCTCTCCGTTGATCCGGAAGATGACCTGTGTGTTGTGGGGGATGGTGCTGGTGGACGTCAGGGGCTTCCCCAGCCAGCCTGGAGCTCCACGTTTATACATCTTCACCGTCACCTACAGGGGAGGACAGAGGAGATGTGAGATAAGTAGTCACCGTTCGTTTAGGAGAGAAATCTTATGTTGCATTTTTTTTATTTACATACAAAAACAGTGGTCCTCCACGTGTAAAGCTCCCATCAAATTTCAAACTAAAATATTTTTCTAAATTAAAAAAAAAAAAAAAAAAAAAAAAAAGTATTGTTTGTTTTTTTATGGTGGTCAGTCTGGCTCTGACTGTCTGTAACCTCTCTGTCAGGGGTCAGTGGGGACTGTGACCTCAGGTCTATACCTCTACAGACACCTCTGACCTCTAGCTATACTGACAAGCTGTTGCTTCCTGTCTGAAGGGGGGGGGGGGGGGCAGGAAGCAGAGAAAAGGAGGATGAAACAAAAATCACTGGTCCGGGACTCAGATGGTAGATTACAGACACTGTGGCTTCAAAAGGCCTTCGTGGTGGAGATCCCATTCACGCTAAACGCTGCATATATCGGCTCAATCAGAAAACGACCCAAGGCCTATATCCCGCTATCAGATTGAATCAAAGCCCTGTTGCACAGCAGTCCGTTCACTCTGGCCCCAGTAGATCAGGTGGAGCTGCCAGGGAGAGAACAGCTTCCAAAGAGACAGGTTTCCAACCAGAAGTAGGCGACCTAATTCTGTTGAATAATAGAACGCCATGCTGCCAATGTGACGGACTCCCTCTTTCGTCAGTGAAGAAAGCTACATTTCTCTATCAGCCTATATGTAGCGGGGGAACAGTGTAGCCATCAGCCTATATGTAGCGGGGGAACAGTGTAGCCATCAGCCTATATGTAGCGGGGGAACAGTGTAGCCATCAGCCTATATGTAGCGGGGTAACAGTGTAGCCATCAGCCGATATGTAGCGGGGGAACAGTGTAGCCATCAGCCTATATGTAGCGGGGGAACAGTGTAGCCATCAGCCGATATGTAGCGGGGGAACAGTGTAGCCATCAGCCTATATGTAGCTGGGGGAACAGTATAGCCATCAGCCTATTTGTAGCTGGGTAACAGTGTAGCCATCAGCCGATATGTAGCGGAGGAACAGTGTAGCCATCAGCCTATTTGTAGCGAGGGAACAGTGTAGCCATCAGCCTATATGTAGCGAGGGAACAGTGTAGCCATCAGCCTATATGTAGCGGGGGAACAGTGTAGCCATCAGCCTATTTGTAGCGGGGGAACAGTGTAGCCATCAGCCTATTTGTAGCGGGGGAACAGTGTAGCCATCAGCCTATTTGTAGCTGGGTAACAGTGTAGCCATCAGCCTATATGTAGCGGGGGAACAGTGTAGCCATCAGCCTATATGTAGTTGGGGGAACAGTGTAGCCATCAGCCTATATGTAGCTGGGGATCAGTGTAGCCATCAGCCTATATGTAGCTGGGGAACAGTGTAGCCATCAGCCTATATGTAGCTGGGGAACAGTGTAGCCATCAGCCGATATGTAGTGGGGGAACAGCGTAGCCATCAGCCTATATGTAGCTGGGGAACAGTGTAGCCATCAGCCGATATGTAGTTGGGAACTATACATATATACACACACATTTTTTCCTGCACTGCCAAAGCTGCCCCGGTCAACGCTGTTATTGTGAAGTGGAAACGTCTAGGAGCAACAACAGCTCAGCCACAAAGTGGTAGGCCACAAAAGCTCACAGAACCACTGAGGGTTCTGAAAAAATATATGTCATTTATCATGTCTCCTAGTGGGCTAGCTATTATCTACCTGCCATTTATCATGTCTCCTAGTGGGCTAGCTATTATCTACCTGTCATTTATCATGTCTCCTAGTGGGCTAGCTATTATCTACCTGTCATTTATCATGTCTCCTAGTGGGTTAGCTATTATCTACCTGTCATTTATCATGTCTCCTAGTGGGCTAGCTATCATCTACCTGTCATTTATCATGTCTCCTAGTGGGCTAGCTATTATCTACCCGTCATTTATCATGTCTCCTAGTGGGCTAGCTATTATCTACCTGTCATTTATCATGTATCCTAGTGGGCTAGCTATTATCTACCTGTCATTTATCATGTCTCCTAGTGGGCTAGCTATTATCTACCTGTCATTTATCATGTATCCTAGTGGGCTAGCTATTATCTACCTGTCATTTATCATGTCTCCTAGTGGGCTAGCTATTATCTACCTGTCATTTATCATGTCTCCTAGTGGGCTAGCTATCATCTACCTGTCATTTATCATGTCTCCTAGTGGGCTAGCTATTATCTACCTGTCATTTATCATGTCTCCTAGTGGGCTAGCTATTATCTACCTGTCATTTATCATGTCTCCTAGTGGGCTAGCTATCATCTACCTGTCATTTATCATGTCTCCTAGTGGGCTAGCTATTATCTACCTGTCATTTATCATGTCTCCTAGTGGGCTAGCTATTATCTACCTGTCATTTATCATGTCTCCTAGTGGGCTAGCTATTATCTACCTGTCATTTATCATGTCTCCTAGTGGGCTAGCTATCATCTACCTGTCATTTATCATGTCTCCTAGTGGGCTAGCTATCATCTACCTGTCATTTATCATGTCTCCTAGTGGGCTAGCTATTATCTACCTGTCATTTATCATGTCTCCTAGTGGGCTAGCTATTATCTACCTGTAATTTATCATGTCTCCTAGTGGGCTAGCTATTATCTACCTGTCATTTATCATGTCTCCTAGTGGGCTAGCTATCATCTACCTGTCATTTATCATGTCTCCTAGTGGGCTAGCTATTATCTACCTGTCATTTATCATGTCTCCTAGTGGGCTAGCTATTATCTACCTGTCATTTATCATGTCTCCTAGTGGGCTAGCTATTATCTACCTGTCATTTATCATGTCTCCTAGTGGGCTAGCTATTATCTACCTGTCATTTATCATGTCTCCTAGTGGGCTAGCTATCATCTACCTGTCATTTATCATGTCTCCTAGTGGGTTAGCTATTATCTACCGGTCATTTATCATGTCCCCTAGTGGGCTAGCTATTATCTACCTGTCATTTATCATGTCTCCCAGTGGGCTAGCTATTATCTACCTGTCATTTATCATGTCTCCTAGTGGGCTAGCTATTATCTACCTGTCATTTATCATGTCTCCTAGTGGGCTAGCTATTATCTACCTGTCATTTATCATGTCTCCTAGTGGGTTAGCTATCATCATGTCTCCTAGTGGGTTAGCTATTATCTACCTGTCATTTATCATGTCTCCTAGTGGGCTAGCTAGCTATTATCTACCTGTCATTTATCATGTCTCCTAGTGGGCTAGTTATCATCTACCTGTCATTTATCATGTCCCCTAGTGGGCTAGCTATTATCTACCTGTCATTTATCATGTCTCCTAGTGGGCTAGTTATCATCTACCTGTCATTTATCATGTCCCCTAGTGGGCTAGCTATTATCTACCTGTCATTTATCATGTCTCCTAGTGGGCTAGTTATCATCTACCTGTCTTTTATCATGTCTCCTAGTGGGCTAGCTATTATCTCCCTGTCATTTATCATGTCTCCTAGTGGGCTAGCTATTATCTACCTGTCATTTATCATGTCTCCTAGTGGGCTAGCTATTATCTACCTGTCATTTATCATGTCTCCTAGTGGGCTAGCTATTATCTACCTGTCATTTATCATGTCCCCTAGTGGGCTAGCTATTATCTACCTGTCATTTATCATGTCTCCTAGTGGGCTAGTTATCATCTACCTGTCATTTATCATGTCCCCTAGTGGGCTAGCTATTATCTACCTGTCATTTATCATGTCTCCTAGTGGGCTAGTTATCATCTACCTGTCTTTTATCATGTCTCCTAGTGGGCTAGCTATTATCTCCCTGTCATTTATCATGTCTCCTAGTGGGCTAGCTATTATCTACCTGTCATTTATCATGTCTCCTAGTGGGCTAGCTATTATCTACCTGTCATTTATCATGTCTCCTAGTGGTACCCCTATATATTGATGTGTTACTAATCTAGGGCTAGCTATTATCTAACTGTCATGTCTTTAGGTTTTAGTCCCTGCATTCATTGGACTTAATACACTTCTTCAAAACTCCCCCAATCATGCTTCGTCTGATCGCAGCAAAAGGTGGCGCTACAAAGTATTAACTTTTAGCTGAAATAATTAGCTGAATAATTTTGCACGCCCAATTTTTCAGTTTTTGATTTGTTAAAAAAAGTTTGAAATATCCAATAAATGTCGTTCCACTTCATGATTGTGTCCCACTTGTTGATTATTCACAAAAAAATACAGTTTTATATCTTTATGTTTGAAGCCTGAAATGTGGAAAAAGGTTGCAAAGTTCAAGGGGGCCGAATACTTTCGCAAGGCACTGTATAGGGTGAAGGAGACAGGGATACTGGAGTGATGGAGGTAGATATGTATAGGGGGAAGGTGACAGGGATACTGTAGTGATGGATATGTATAGGGGGAAGGAGACAGGGATACGGGAGTGATGGAGGTAGATATGTATAGGGGGAAGGTGAAAGGGATACTGTAGTGATGATATGTATAGGGGGAAGGTGACAGGGATACTGTAGTGATGGAGGTAGATATGTATAGGGGGAAGGAGACAGGGATACGGGAGTGATGGAGGTAGATATGTATAGGGGGAAGGTGACAGGGATACTGTAGTGATGATATGTATAGGAGGAAGGTGACAGGGATACTGTAGTGATGATATGTATAGGGGGAAGGAGACAGGGATACTGTAGTGATGATATGTATAGGGGGAAGGAGACAGGGATACTGTAGTGATGATGTGTATAGGAGGAAGGTGACAGGGATACTGTAGTGATGATATGTATAGGGGGAAGGAGACAGGGATACTGTAGTGATGATGTGTATAGGGGGAAGGAGACAGGGATACTGTAGTGATGATATGTATAGGGGGAAGGAGACAGGGATACTGTAGGGATGGATATGTAAGGTGACTAGGCATCAGGATATACGATAGAGTAGCAGCAGCAGCAGTGTAAACCGATGAAGCAACAGGGATAACAGGACCAGCCGGAAGCCAGTAGAGACCCAGCTAGCACCAATAACCATTTAGCTTCATTCACATCCCAGATCCACTTACTTTACGTCCCTACAACATAAGTGCATTTGCTGCGAGGAGGTTAGAGTAGGAATCTCCCCCCCTTTTTTCCCCTCTCTCTCCCGCTCTCTTTCTTCAATGGGGTTGTCTGGTTGTCTGGCATGACTTGGCGGAGCTACAATCTACGACTGATTTAATTTAGCCCTTTACAAACATGTCTTAATGTCATTAACCCCCAGAGCATTCACCGACCGCCTCTCTGTGACTCCATTAACTAAAGCAAAATGGGGTTTAAAAAGAGCATATTGATGCTGAGCATTATAAAAAGGCTGATTATCAAGACAAGACACACAAAACCAAAAAAAAATGGGCCAAAGTGTCTGTTAACTGGTTTATGTGGGATTCAACATAACAGATGGGAACAGGGTTCTGAATTAGAATCTACGCCGTGTGTCCCACACCACACCCTATTCAGTGCACTACTTCTGACCAGGACCCATAGGTAATAGGGTGGCATTTTGGGAGCCAGTAGTAACCTAGGACTACTAGATCGCATAGACAGACAATGGAGAATCAACTGCCGGGATGACATCATCAACTCAGAGCAATGACAGAACGTTACAATACACCGAGTGTTTTAGTATGCATGTGACTGGGGCCCCTGGACAGGATATGATACAGACCTGGGGCCCCTGGACAGTGGGTAGGATATGATACAGACCTGTGACCCCTAGACAGTGGGTAGGATATGATACAGACCTGTGACCCCTAGACAGTGGGTAGGATATGATATGATACAGACCTGTGGCCCCTGGACAGTGGGTAGGATATGATACAGACCTGTGGCCCCTAGACAGTGGGTAGGATATGATACAGACCTGTGGCCCCTAGACAGTGGGTAGGATACGCTACAGACCTGTGTCCCCTAGACAGTGGGTAGGATATGATATGATACAGACCTGTGTCCCCTAGACAGTGGGTAGGATATGATATGATACAGACCTGTGTCCCCCAGACAGTGGGTAGGATATGATACAGACCTGTGTCCCCTGGACAGTGGGTAGGATATGATATGATACAGACCTGTGGCCCCTAGACAGTGGGTAGGACACGCTATGATACAGACCTGTGGCCCCTAGACAGTGGGTAGGATACGCTACAGACCTGTGTCCCCTAGACAGTGGGTAGGATACGATACAGACCTGTGTCCCCTAGACAGTGGGTAGGATATGATATGATACAGACCTGTGTCCCCCAGACAGTGGGTAGGATATGATACAGACCTGTGTCCCCCAGACAGTGGGTAGGATATGATATGATATGATACAGACCTGTGTCCCCTGGACAGTGGGTAGGATATGATACAGGCCTGTGACCCCTAGACAGTGGGTAGGATATGATATGATACAGACCTGTGGCCCCTGGACAGTGGGTAGGATATGATACAGACCTGTGGCCCCTAGACAGTGGGTAGGACACGCTATGATACAGACCTGTGGCCCCTAGACAGTGGGTAGGATACGCTACAGACCTGTGTCCCCTAGACAGTGGGTAGGATACGATACAGACCTGTGTCCCCTAGACAGTGGGTAGGATATGATATGATACAGACCTGTGTCCCCCAGACAGTGGGTAGGATATGATATGATACAGACCTGTGTCCCCCAGACAGTGGGTAGGATATGATATGATACAGACCTGTGTCCCCCAGACAGTGGGTAGGATATGATATGATACAGACCTGTGTCCCCTGGACAGTGGGTAGGATATGATACAGGCCTGTGAACCCTAGACAGTGGGTAGGATACGATACAGACCTGTGGCCCCTGGACAGTGGGTAGGAGGTAGCCTAGTGGTTTCTGCACCTGAACAAGGCAGTTAACCCACTGTTCCCCGGTAGGCCGTCATTGTAAATAAGAATTTGTTCTTAACAGACTTGCCTAGTTGAATAAAAAGGTTAAAAAAAATAATTGAGGGCAAATTTTAAAAAACGTATTCAAATGTATTAATAGTCAATTCTCATCTTCTAACCATTGTGTTAAATCTAAAACATGGATTTCCACATGTTAATGTTTCACCCAATGAACAAAAAGAGGGCTTGAGAATGATGGCATCGTCCTACAAGGAGGAGGGGGTGGATGGACTGAATACACAGTAGACAGATGACTAACATCCACCAGGCCTATTGAGTTATCTTCAATACAGAGACGCACATGGGATCTCTCCGCCGTACTCTTCACCGTGGCTCGGCGCTCAGCAGAGATAATAGAACGACAGAGATAATAGAACGACAGAGTTTAATTAGCCACCGTTACATTAAAAAGGGTAGCGTTCATCACCGGTCTGGTGCTCTGTGAGTGGGCACAGTGCCGCTGTGCTACACTGCTACAGCGAAGAACAGACACCTGGGACTCTGCAGCACTTGTCTTTGTGTAATTGCCCAAGCTCAGAGGACTCCTACACACTCTGCGGCAAGGGGTTTCTATACACACTGGAGATAATTATTTTTTTAAAAATCACTGGCTTTTCTTTGAAGAGCTTTTCTCCAATTATGGAGAAAATAAATCTGAAACCCCGATGGTAATTTCCACCACAATGTTCATCTGTTGAAAAAAAAAAAAAAATATGCTTTGTGTTTTATTACTGGACCAAACACATTCTTCAGAAAACTTTCCCAAATGAGGAAAGTGCAACAAAAAATGGGCTGCTATCAAACTTAATACAGAAGACAACCTGAGGTAACGGCCACAGTGAGGTAACGGCCACAGGACAGCTGTAATCTCCAGGACCTGAGGTAACGGCCACAGTGAGGTAACGGCCACAGGACAGC
The DNA here is from genome assembly GCF_013265735.2 of Oncorhynchus mykiss. Classification (NCBI taxonomy): domain Eukaryota; kingdom Metazoa; phylum Chordata; class Actinopteri; order Salmoniformes; family Salmonidae; genus Oncorhynchus; species Oncorhynchus mykiss. The sequence continues at coordinate 226,945 of NW_023493714.1, forward strand.
TGTAATCTCCAGGACCTGAGGTAACGGCCACAGTGAGGTAACGGCCACAGGACAGCTGTAATCTCCAGGACCTGAGGTAACGGCCACAGTGAGGTAACGGCCACAGGACAGCTGTAATCTCCAGGACCTGAGGTAACGGCCACAGTGAGGTAACGGCCACAGTGAGATAACGGCCACAGGACAGCTGTAATCTCCAGGACCTGAGGTAACGGCCACAGTGAGGACAGCTGTAATCTCCAGGACCTGAGGTAACGGCCACAGTGAGGACAGCTGTAATCTCCAGGACCTGAGGTAACGGCCACAGTGAGATAACGGCCACAGTGAGGACAGCTGTAATCTCCAGGACCTGAGGTAACGGCCACAGTGAGATAACGGCCACAGTGAGGACAGCTGTAATCTCCAGGACCTGAGGTAACGGCCACAGCACAGCTGTAATCTCCAGGACCTGAGGTAACGGCCACAGTGAGGACAGCTGTAATCTCCAGGACCTGAGGTAACGGCCACAGGACAGCTGTAATCTCCAGGACCTGAGGTAACGGCCACAGGACAGCTGTAATCTCCAGGACCTGAGGTAACGGCCACAGTGAGGACAGCTGTAATCTCCAGGACCTGAGGTAACGGCCACAGTGAGATAACGGCCACAGTGAGGACAGCTGTAATCTCCAGGACCTGAGGTAACGGCCACAGGACAGCTGTAATCTCCAGGACCTGAGGTAACGGCCACAGGACAGCTGTAATCTCCAGGACCTGAGGTAACGGCCACAGTGAGGACAGCTGTAATCTCCAGGACCTGAGGTAACGGCCACAGTGAGATAACGGCCACAGTGAGGACAGCTGTAATCTCCAGGACCTGAGGTAACGGCCACAGGACAGCTGTAATCTCCAGGACCTGAGATAACGGCCACAGTGAGGACAGCTGTAATCTCCAGGACCTGAGGTAACGGCCACAGTGAGGACAGCTGTAATCTCCAGGACCTGAGATAACGGCCACAGTGAGGACAGCTGTAATCTCCAGGACCTGAGGTAACGGCCACAGTGAGATAACGGCCACAGTGAGGACAGCTGTAATCTCCAGGACCTGAGGTAACGGCCACAGTGAGATAACGGCCACAGTGAGGACAGCTGTAATCTCCAGGACCTGAGGTAACGGCCACAGTGAGATAACGGCCACAGTGAGGACAGCTGTAATCTCCAGGACCTGAGGTAACGGCCACAGCGAGGTAACGGCCACAGGTCAGCTGTAATCTCCAGGACCTGAGGTAACGGCCACAGTGAGATAACGGCCACAGGTCAGCTGTAATCTCCAGGACCTGAGGTAACGGCCACAGTGAGGACAGCTGTAATCTCCAGGACCTGAGATAACGGCCACAGTGAGGTAACGGCCACAGTGAGATAACGGCCACAGGACAGCTGTAATCTCCAGGACCTGAGGTAACGGCCACAGTGAGGACAGCTGTAATCTCCAGGACCTGAGATAACGGCCACAGTGAGGTAACGGCCACAGTGAGATAACGGCCACAGGACAGCTGTATTCTCCAGGACCTGAGGTAACGGCCACAGCGAGGTAACGGCCACAGCGAGGTAACGGCCACAGCGAGGTAACGGCCACAGGACAGCTGTAATCTCCAGGACCTGAGGTAACGGCCACAGCGAGGTAACGGCCACAGCGAGGTAACGGCCACAGCGAGGTAACGGCCACAGTGAGGTAACGGCCACAGCGAGGACAGCTGTAATCTCCAGGACCTGAGATAAAGTTGGTTTGTATTGTATAAGTCGGAAATCTGAATCAAGAAGCAGAAATCTTCAACATAATATTACCAACTGAGCAAATATAATTTAAAATAAAATAATGAAGTAACCACTGTAAGATGTTGTGTGAATTCCACAGTCGAAGTGTAACTGAATTCCACAGTCGAAGTGTAACTGAATTCCACAGTCGAAGTGTAACTGAATTCCACAGTCGAAGTGTAACTGAATTCCATAGTTGAAACGTAACTAAATTCCATAGTTGAAATGTAACTGAATTCCATAGTTGAAGTGTAACTGAATTCCATAGTTGAAATGTAACTGAATTCCACAGTCGAAGTGTAACTGAATTCCACAGTCGAAGTGTAACTGAATTCCACAGTCGAAGTGTAACTGAATTCCATAGTTGAAATGTAACTGAATTCCATAGTTGAAGTGTAACTGAATTCCATAGTAGAAATGTAACTGAATTCCATAGTTGAAATGTAACTGAATTCCATAGTTGAAATGTAACTGAATTCCATAGTTGAAGTGTAACTGAATTCCATAGTTGAAATGTAACTGAATTCCATAGTTGAAATGTAACTGAATTCCATAGTTGAAATGTAACTGAATTCCATAGTTGAAGTGTAACTGAATTCCATAGTCGAAGTGTAACTGAATTCCATAGTCGAAGTGTAACTGAATTCCTGTTCCATCTCAGTACAGCAGTAAGGGTTCCTAAGCACTCGGTCAGAGTGACTATCAGGTTTGGACAAAAGGCCAACTGGAGCAGCCGAAAATACACGGACGACGCTGAGCCAATTGTGCGCCGCCCTATGGGATTCCCGATCATGGCCGGTTGTGATACAACCCGGGATCGAACTAGGGTCTGTGGTGAAGCCTCTAGCGCTGAGATGCAGTGCCTTAGACCGCTGAGTCACTCGGGAACCCTAAAACCCCAATCCCTAACGCTTTTCACTCTTCTCTGTCCCCGATTTCACATCCTAGTCTGGCCAAGGAGTTGTAGAGGCAAGCCACTCCTCTTTCTAAGCCCTTGTGTTGGGTCTTTCAGTCAGTGAGCAGAATCACAACAGCATCAACCAGTCACAGCTCAATGGTTGTCACGACGACGGCGGCGGGGCGGGGTGCACTAACCTGAGGGGCGTGTCCCAGCAGAGCCCACAGCGAATTAGCAGACAGCGTTTTGATCTTGAAGAACTCCATGGTGTCAGTCTCCTGGCGGTTCAGAGCGATGTAAGGACAGCTCCGGAAGTCTCCCTTCAAACCAAGTACAGAAAAACTTTAATTTAAATTCATGACACACACTTCACAGTAAAACATTTTTTTTTTAAAGAGGTAAAGAGGTCTTTTGGTTTCAGAACAACACTTGAAGAAGTAGAAGCATCATTATGAATAAAATAGACAAATACAAGGCTATGGGAGTCCTGAGGGACTCCGTTGGTAGGGCACGGCGCGGGTACCTCGCGGATTGTGGGTTCGATTCCCGGGGCCACCCATATTTATAATGTACACACACACACACACACACGACTGTTAAGTGGTTTAAGATAAAAGCATCTGCAAAATGGCAGATATTAATATCCATTAAGTTGTAAAAGCCACCTTGAGCTGCTCTCCTCCCTGTAGTCTGACCAGGTCCCAGGTCCCCATTTTCCTCACCACTTGTTTCAGCTCCCCTATCTGACGGTACGACAGGTGACCTGCAGGACACGGAGGAAACAACAAAAAAAAAACACAGGATTTACAAAACGCTTAAAACACATGCAAATGAGCATCTCTGTCTACCTTCAGCAGTACAGCTAGCAATGAAGGGCAGACTAGGCTAACAGTGGTAACTATAGATTAGCTTAGAAATATTGAAAAGCTCCCTTATTTCACTATATTTTTGGGAAATATGACAGTTTAAAGTCTTTTCTCATCCAAGACATCCATTTTTGTTTAAAAAAAATAAAATAAAAAAAAGTATCTGTGACCCACAACGCCTCCTCCACTCACCAGACAGCCAGGCAGGAGTCAGGGCGTCTGATATCCAGGCTACATAGCCCTCTCTGAAGGAGTGGAGGAACTCATCTATTTGACTGTGGGAGACCAGCTCCCTCCTCTTCCTCAACTCTTCATCCAGCTGGCAGTCTGGGGCGAGGAAGACTAGCCTGGGAAGGAAGAGCTCCTGACGCACCGACAGGCCGCTCCTCCTCAGGTACTGCCACAGGTTAGTTGTCTTGGTCTGGAGGATATATATAGAGATCACAGGTTACCTGTCTTGGTCTGGAGGATATATATATATATAGAGAGAGATCACAGGTTACCTGTCTTGGTCTGAAGGATATATATAGATATCACAGGTTAGTTGTCTTGGTCTACAGGATATATAGAGATCACAGGTTACCTGTCTTGGTCTAGAGGGGGTATAGCTTACAGAACAGGGCGGTGGGCAGCTGAGTGAAAATGGAGGAAAACCAAACTTCCGGAGGACCGATCATCCTTCCACTCCCTCCTCTCTACCTTCTCTTCCTCTGTATCTGCTGTTAAAGTCACGTTCTATCATCCTTCCACTCCCTCCTCTCTACCTTCCTCTGTATCCGCTGTTAAAGTCACGTTCTATCATCCTTCCACTCCCTCCTCTCTTCCTTCTCTTCCTCTGCATCTGCTGTTAAAGTCACATTCTATCATCCTTCCACTCCCTCCCCTCTACCTTCCTCTATCCGCTGTTAAAGTCACGTTCTATCATCCTTCCACTCCCTCCTCTCTTCCTTCTCTTCCTCTGCATCTGCTGTTAAAGTCATGTTCTATCATCCTTCCACTCCCTCCTCTCTACCTTCCTCTGTATCCGCTGTTAAAGTCACGTTCTATCATCCTTCCACTCCCTCCTCTCTACCTTCTCTTCCTCTGTATCTGCTGTTAAAGTCACGTTCTATCATCCTTCCACTCCCTCTCTACCTTCTCTTCCTCTGTATCTGCTGTTAAAGTCACGTTCTATCATCCTTCCACTCCCTCCTCTACCTTCCTCTGTATCTGCTGTTAAATTCACGTTCTATCATCCTTCCACTCCCTCCTCTCTACCTTCCTCTGTATCTGCTGTTAAAGCCAAAGACCAAATACCCAGCGTCCTAAATAGTGGTCCGTTTGAGTATGCACCAGCCTGAGTAGGCCTATAACCCGATTCATTTTATATTCAGAGTTTAGACAAATTGATCGTATTGGAAATGAGCTATTATCAGGCTGGCTGATGTGATGCACGTCTGTTGAATTTGGGAGAGAGAAAAAAAATGCACCCCCACTCAACCCCCACCCCACCCCACCCACTCAGGATCCACTCTTGCATTGAGGCCGAGGTATACTGCATAATTTTTACTAAATGGGACATGTTAAATAGTACGCGACAATGAGTAGACAGTATGCTAGTATAGGTACACTTTATCAATCTATAATGTCAAGGTTCTGCCTCTAAACCTAGGAAACATTTTTAAACCTTCCCCTCCAAGAAGTTTGACCACATCCACTCAACCTATTGAGTCCACTGGTCTCACTCACCCAGAACGTCGCCTTGACCTCTTTCTCCCCTCCCTCTCTCCAGATGACATCCAGCAACTAGTGAGGTCTGGCCGCCCCGACAACCTGCCTGCCCGACCCCATCCCCTTCTCCCCAGACCTTCACTTCCCCCAGCAACTCATACCTGTCCCTTGGCTGACCCTCTAACCTCAAAATGTCCAGAGTTGCACCCCTCGTCCTGAAACGCTCTGACGTCAGAAACTACAGACCTGTATCTCCGCTTTTTCTTTCCAAAAATACTTGAGCGTGCCGTCTCTGACCAACTCTCTAGGAATCATTTTCTGGACCCTAACCAGTCAGGCTTCAAGACTGGTTACTCAACTAAGACTGCTCCTCTCTCTGTGTCAGAGGCTCGTCACACTGCCAAAGCTGACTCTCTTCTGTTCTCATCCTCCTAGATCTATCTTCTGCTTTCAACACCGTGAACCTTCAGATCCTCCTCTCCACCCTCTCAGGGCTGGGCGTCTCAGGCTCTATCAGATCCTCCTCTCCACCCTCTCAGGGCTGGGCGTCTCAGGCTCTATCAGATCCTCCTCTCCACCCTCTCAGGGCTGGGCGTCTCAGGCTCTATCAGATCCTCCTCTCCACCCTCTCAGGGCTGGGCATCTCAGGCTCTATCAGATCCTCCTCTCCACCCTCTCAGGGCTGGGAGTCTCAGACTCTATCAGATCCTCCTCTCCACCCTCTCAGGGCTGGGCGTCTCAGGCTCTATCAGATCCTCCTCTCCACCCTCTCAGGGCTGGGCGTCTCAGGCTCTATCAGATCCTCCTCTCCACCCTCTCAGGGCTGGGCGTCTCAGGCTCTATCAGATCCTCCTCTCCACCCTCTCAGGGCTGGGCGTCTCAGGCTCTATCAGATCCTCCTCTCCACCCTCTCAGGGCTGGGCGTCTCAGGCTCTATCAGATCCTCCTCTCCACCCTCTCAGGGCTGGGCGTCTCAGGCTCTATCAGATCCTCCTCTCCACCCTCTCAGGGCTGGGAGTCTCAGGCTCTGCACACTCTTGGTTGCATTCTACCCGGCTGGCCGCTCTTACCAGGTCACATGGAGATAATCTGTATCTGCACCACGTACTCTCACTACTGGTGTCCCCCAGGGCTCGGTTCTAGGCCCTCTGCTCTCATTACACCAAGTCACACAGCTCCGTCGTGTCCTCACATGGTCTCTCCTATTGTTGCTATGCGGATGACACTCAACTATTCCCCCCCCCCCAAATAACTAAAAAGTGAATGTAAAATCTAAGTGTATAGATATAAATCATTAGCTAATAATCAGAGACCTAATCATTAGCAGGTCTGTCAAGTATAGTATATCATTATCCACCAAGCAGCATTTTAACAACCACAAATAATAACTCATAATGTTTGTTTTTGGTGGGTTCTGTTCTTCTGACACACCATGGAAATGAAAAGCACAGTTTAGGAAAAATTGTGTTACCCCCCCCCCAAAAAAAAAAATCACCATTGGAAGGATTTGATGATAAAATATCCTTCTAAACCAATCTGTAGTTCTGGATTCTAATCCAAAACGGTCTGCTTCGTCCTGGATCTTGCCTGAGTCAGAGTAGTACATTGATATGGAGATGAGTTGATTAACACTACAGCGGGAGCAGGGTTCGGTAAATTCCCTTCCACAAAGTAGGGCCTCTTGATTTTTTTTAACGGCTGTAATTATGTTTATAGAGGAGGAAAAAACAGGTGCCTCAAACACAGCTGTCACCCTGTCTACCAGGGCAGGACAGGAGTCACTCATTTACATTCACTGTATAGAGCAAGAGCCTCAGGGATGTTAAACATATGGTCCAAATCTGGCCTGCGAACCTCTTCAATCAGGGGGGGGGGGGGGGGGGGGGGGGGGGAAACAATCAACATTGAGATTAACAAAATAAAACTGAATCTCTGTAGAAATAACGGACCTACATTTATAGTGGGGCGTCAGGGTAGCCTAGTGGTTAGAGTGTAGAGGCGGCAGGGTAGCCTAGTGGTTAGAGCGTTGGACTAGTAACCGGAAGGTTGCAAGTTCAAACCCCTGAGCTGACAAGGTACAAATCTGTCGTTCTGCCCCTGAACAGGCAGTTAACCCACTGTTCCCCTGTAGGCCGTCATTGAAAATAAGAATTTGTTCTTAACTGACTTGCCTGGTTAAATGAAGGTAAAATAAAAAAGTCTTCACTGTCCAGCTAACTAACAAAAGCTAAACAAAAGCGAGACAGTCAGGGAGCTTGGCCAATTCCAGAAGCTATGGATAGAGTAAATAATAATCCATTTTAAAAGTGGCCCTCCGGACCTCGGTGAAGACCGTAGGCAGGCCGCGGGGGCAAAATGAACAACCCTGCTGTAGATGCTATGTTGGGGCAGAGGTTGGATAAGAGGGAGCTTGGCTGGCAGAATGAAGTACCAGACTGCAAAGGCTTACAACAACTAGGCTACACGTAGGCCAAACTGACAACTAGGCTACACTTAGGCCAAACTGACAACTAGGCTACACTTAGGCCAAACTGACAACTAGGCTACACTTAGGCCAAACTGACAACTAGGCTACACTTAGGCCAAACTGACAACTAGGCTACACTTAGGCCAAACTGACAACTAGGCTACACTTAGGCCAAACTGACAACTAGGCTACACTTAGGCCAAACTGACAACTAGGCTACACTTAGGCCAAACTGACAACTAGGCTACACTTAGGCCAAACTGACAACTAGGCTACACTTAGGCCAAACTGACAACTAGGCTACACTTAGGCCAAACTGACAACTAGGCTACACTTAGGCCAAACTGACAACTAGGCTACACTTAGGCCAAACTGACAACTAGGCTACACTTAGGCCAAACTGACAACTAGGCTACACTTAGGCCAAACTGACAACTAGGCTACACTTAGGCCAAACTGACAACTAGGCTACACTTAGGCCAAACTGACAACTAGGCTACACTTAGGCCAAACTGACAACTAGGCTACACTTAGGCCAAACTGACAACTAGGCTACACTTAGGCCAAACTGACAACTAGGCTACACTTAGGCCAAACTGACAACTAGGCTACACTTAGGCCAAACTGACAACTAGGCTACACTTAGGCCAAACTGACAACTAGGCTACACTTAGGCCAAACTGACAACTAGGCTACACTTAGGCCAAACTGACAACTAGGCTACACTTAGGCCAAACTGACAACTAGGCTACACTTAGGCCAAACTGACAACTAGGCTACACTTAGGCCAAACTGACAACTAGGCTACACTTAGGCCAAACTGACAACTAGGCTACACTTAGGCCAAACTGACAACTAGGCTACACTTAGGCCAAACTGACAACTAGGCTACACTTAGGCCAAACTGACAACTAGGCTACACTTAGGCCAAACTGACAACTAGGCTACACTTAGGCCAAACTGACAACTAGGCTACACTTAGGCCAAACTGACAACTAGGCTACACTTAGGCCAAACTGACAACTAGGCTACACTTAGGCCAAACTGACAACTAGGCTACACTTAGGCCAAACTGACAACTAGGCTACACTTAGGCCAAACTGACAACTAGGCTACACTTAGGCCAAACTGACAACTAGGCTACACTTAGGCCAAACTGACAACTAGGCTACACTTAGGCCAAACTGACAACTAGGCTACACTTAGGCCAAACTGACAACTAGGCTACACTTAGGCCAAACTGACAACTAGGCTACACTTAGGCCAAACTGACAACTAGGCTACACTTAGGCCAAACTGACAACTAGGCTACACTTAGGCCAAACTGACAACTAGGCTACACTTAGGCCAAACTGACAACTAGGCTACACTTAGGCCAAACTGACAACTAGGCTACACTTAGGCCAAACTGACAACTAGGCTACACTTAGGCCAAACTGACAACTAGGCTACACTTAGGCCAAACTGACAACTAGGCTACACTTAGGCCAAACTGACAACTAGGCTACACTTAGGCCAAACTGACAACTAGGCTACACTTAGGCCAAACTGACAACTAGGCTACACTTAGGCCAAACTGACAACTAGGCTACACTTAGGCCAAACTGACAACTAGGCTACACTTAGGCCAAACTGACAACTAGGCTACACTTAGGCCAAACTGACAACTAGGCTACACTTAGGCCAAACTGACAACTAGGCTACACTTAGGCCAAACTGACAACTAGGCTACACTTAGGCCAAACTGACAACTAGGCTACACTTAGGCCAAACTGACAACTAGGCTACACTTAGGCCAAACTGACAACTAGGCTACACTTAGGCCAAACTGACAACTAGGCTACACTTAGGCCAAACTGACAACTAGGCTACACTTAGGCCAAACTGACAACTAGGCTACACTTAGGCCAAACTGACAACTAGGCTACACTTAGGCCAAACTGACAACTAGGCTACACTTAGGCCAAACTGACAACTAGGCTACACTTAGGCCAAACTGACAACTAGGCTACACTTAGGCCAAACTGACAACTAGGCTACACTTAGGCCAAACTGACAACTAGGCTACACTTAGGCCAAACTGACAACTAGGCTACACTTAGGCCAAACTGACAACTAGGCTACACTTAGGCCAAACTGACAACTAGGCTACACTTAGGCCAAACTGACAACTAGGCTACACTTAGGCCAAACTGACAACTAGGCTACACTTAGGCCAAACTGACAACTAGGCTACACTTAGGCCAAACTGACAACTAGGCTACACTTAGGCCAAACTGACAACTAGGCTACACTTAGGCCAAACTGACAACTAGGCTACACTTAGGCCAAACTGACAACTAGGCTACACTTAGGCCAAACTGACAACTAGGCTACACTTAGGCCAAACTGACAACTAGGCTACACTTAGGCCAAACTGACAACTAGGCTACACTTAGGCCAAACTGACAACTAGGCTACACTTAGGCCAAACTGACAACTAGGCTACACTTAGGCCAAACTGACAACTAGGCTACACTTAGGCCAAACTGACAACTAGGCTACACTTAGGCCAAACTGACAACTAGGCTACACTTAGGCCAAACTGACAACTAGGCTACACTTAGGCCAAACTGACAACTAGGCTACACTTAGGCCAAACTGACAACTAGGCTACACTTAGGCCAAACTGACAACTAGGCTACACTTAGGCCAAACTGACAACTAGGCTACACTTAGGCCAAACTGACAACTAGGCTACACTTAGGCCAAACTGACAACTAGGCTACACTTAGGCCAAACTGACAACTAGGCTACACTTAGGCCAAACTGACAACTAGGCTACACTTAGGCCAAACTGACAACTAGGCTACACTTAGGCCAAACTGACAACTAGGCTACACTTAGGCCAAACTGACAACTAGGCTACACTTAGGCCAAACTGACAACTAGGCTACACTTAGGCCAAACTGACAACTAGGCTACACTTAGGCCAAACTGACAACTAGGCTACACTTAGGCCAAACTGACAACTAGGCTACACTTAGGCCAAACTGACAACTAGGCTACACTTAGGCCAAACTGACAACTAGGCTACACTTAGGCCAAACTGACAACTAGGCTACACTTAGGCCAAACTGACAACTAGGCTACACTTAGGCCAAACTGACAACTAGGCTACACTTAGGCCAAACTGACAACTAGGCTACACTTAGGCCAAACTGACAACTAGGCTACACTTAGGCCAAACTGACAACTAGGCTACACTTAGGCCAAACTGACAACTAGGCTACACTTAGGCCAAACTGACAACTAGGCTACACTTAGGCCAAACTGACAACTAGGCTACACTTAGGCCAAACTGACAACTAGGCTACACTTAGGCCAAACTGACAACTAGGCTACACTTAGGCCAAACTGACAACTAGGCTACACTTAGGCCAAACTGACAACTAGGCTACACTTAGGCCAAACTGACAACTAGGCTACACTTAGGCCAAACTGACAACTAGGCTACACTTAGGCCAAACTGACAACTAGGCTACACTTAGGCCAAACTGACAACTAGGCTACACTTAGGCCAAACTGACAACTAGGCTACACTTAGGCCAAACTGACAACTAGGCTACACTTAGGCCAAACTGACAACTAGGCTACACTTAGGCCAAACTGACAACTAGGCTACACTTAGGCCAAACTGACAACTAGGCTACACTTAGGCCAAACTGACAACTAGGCTACACTTAGGCCAAACTGACAACTAGGCTACACTTAGGCCAAACTGACAACTAGGCTACACTTAGGCCAAACTGACAACTAGGCTACACTTAGGCCAAACTGACAACTAGGCTACACTTAGGCCAAACTGACAACTAGGCTACACTTAGGCCAAACTGACAACTAGGCTACACTTAGGCCAAACTGACAACTAGGCTACACTTAGGCCAAACTGACAACTAGGCTACACTTAGGCCAAACTGACAACTAGGCTACACTTAGGCCAAACTGACAACTAGGCTACACTTAGGCCAAACTGACAACTAGGCTACACTTAGGCCAAACTGACAACTAGGCTACACTTAGGCCAAACTGACAACTAGGCTACACTTAGGCCAAACTGACAACTAGGCTACACTTAGGCCAAACTGACAACTAGGCTACACTTAGGCCAAACTGACAACTAGGCTACACTTAGGCCAAACTGACAACTAGGCTACACTTAGGCCAAACTGACAACTAGGCTACACTTAGGCCAAACTGACAACTAGGCTACACTTAGGCCAAACTGACAACTAGGCTACACTTAGGCCAAACTGACAACTAGGCTACACTTAGGCCAAACTGACAACTAGGCTACACTTAGGCCAAACTGACAACTAGGCTACACTTAGGCCAAACTGACAACTAGGCTACACTTAGGCCAAACTGACAACTAGGCTACACTTAGGCCAAACTGACAACTAGGCTACACTTAGGCCAAACTGACAACTAGGCTACACTTAGGCCAAACTGACAACTAGGCTACACTTAGGCCAAACTGACAACTAGGCTACACTTAGGCCAAACTGACAACTAGGCTACACTTAGGCCAAACTGACAACTAGGCTACACTTAGGCCAAACTGACAACTAGGCTACACTTAGGCCAAACTGACAACTAGGCTACACTTAGGCCAAACTGACAACTAGGCTACACTTAGGCCAAACTGACAACTAGGCTACACTTAGGCCAAACTGACAACTAGGCTACACTTAGGCCAAACTGACAACTAGGCTACACTTAGGCCAAACTGACAACTAGGCTACACTTAGGCCAAACTGACAACTAGGCTACACTTAGGCCAAACTGACAACTAGGCTACACTTAGGCCAAACTGACAACTAGGCTACACTTAGGCCAAACTGACAACTAGGCTACACTTAGGCCAAACTGACAACTAGGCTACACTTAGGCCAAACTGACAACTAGGCTACACTTAGGCCAAACTGACAACTAGGCTACACTTAGGCCAAACTGACAACTAGGCTACACTTAGGCCAAACTGACAACTAGGCTACACTTAGGCCAAACTGACAACTAGGCTACACTTAGGCCAAACTGACAACTAGGCTACACTTAGGCCAAACTGACAACTAGGCTACACTTAGGCCAAACTGACAACTAGGCTACACTTAGGCCAAACTGACAACTAGGCTACACTTAGGCCAAACTGACAACTAGGCTACACTTAGGCCAAACTGACAACTAGGCTACACTTAGGCCAAACTGACAACTAGGCTACACTTAGGCCAAACTGACAACTAGGCTACACTTAGGCCAAACTGACAACTAGGCTACACTTAGGCCAAACTGACAACTAGGCTACACTTAGGCCAAACTGACAACTAGGCTACACTTAGGCCAAACTGACAACTAGGCTACACTTAGGCCAAACTGACAACTAGGCTACACTTAGGCCAAACTGACAACTAGGCTACACTTAGGCCAAACTGACAACTAGGCTACACTTAGGCCAAACTGACAACTAGGCTACACTTAGGCCAAACTGACAACTAGGCTACACTTAGGCCAAACTGACAACTAGGCTACACTTAGGCCAAACTGACAACTAGGCTACACTTAGGCCAAACTGACAACTAGGCTACACTTAGGCCAAACTGACAACTAGGCTACACTTAGGCCAAACTGACAACTAGGCTACACTTAGGCCAAACTGACAACTAGGCTACACTTAGGCCAAACTGACAACTAGGCTACACTTAGGCCAAACTGACAACTAGGCTACACTTAGGCCAAACTGACAACTAGGCTACACTTAGGCCAAACTGACAACTAGGCTACACTTAGGCCAAACTGACAACTAGGCTACACTTAGGCCAAACTGACAACTAGGCTACACTTAGGCCAAACTGACAACTAGGCTACACTTAGGCCAAACTGACAACTAGGCTACACTTAGGCCAAACTGACAACTAGGCTACACTTAGGCCAAACTGACAACTAGGCTACACTTAGGCCAAACTGACAACTAGGCTACACTTAGGCCAAACTGACAACTAGGCTACACTTAGGCCAAACTGACAACTAGGCTACACTTAGGCCAAACTGACAACTAGGCTACACTTAGGCCAAACTGACAACTAGGCTACACTTAGGCCAAACTGACAACTAGGCTACACTTAGGCCAAACTGACAACTAGGCTACACTTAGGCCAAACTGACAACTAGGCTACACTTAGGCCAAACTGACAACTAGGCTACACTTAGGCCAAACTGACAACTAGGCTACACTTAGGCCAAACTGACAACTAGGCTACACTTAGGCCAAACTGACAACTAGGCTACACTTAGGCCAAACTGACAACTAGGCTACACTTAGGCCAAACTGACAACTAGGCTACACTTAGGCCAAACTGACAACTAGGCTACACTTAGGCCAAACTGACAACTAGGCTACACTTAGGCCAAACTGACAACTAGGCTACACTTAGGCCAAACTGACAACTAGGCTACACTTAGGCCAAACTGACAACTAGGCTACACTTAGGCCAAACTGACAACTAGGCTACACTTAGGCCAAACTGACAACTAGGCTACACTTAGGCCAAACTGACAACTAGGCTACACTTAGGCCAAACTGACAACTAGGCTACACTTAGGCCAAACTGACAACTAGGCTACACTTAGGCCAAACTGACAACTAGGCTACACTTAGGCCAAACTGACAACTAGGCTACACTTAGGCCAAACTGACAACTAGGCTACACTTAGGCCAAACTGACAACTAGGCTACACTTAGGCCAAACTGACAACTAGGCTACACTTAGGCCAAACTGACAACTAGGCTACACTTAGGCCAAACTGACAACTAGGCTACACTTAGGCCAAACTGACAACTAGGCTACACTTAGGCCAAACTGACAACTAGGCTACACTTAGGCCAAACTGACAACTAGGCTACACTTAGGCCAAACTGACAACTAGGCTACACTTAGGCCAAACTGACAACTAGGCTACACTTAGGCCAAACTGACAACTAGGCTACACTTAGGCCAAACTGACAACTAGGCTACACTTAGGCCAAACTGACAACTAGGCTACACTTAGGCCAAACTGACAACTAGGCTACACTTAGGCCAAACTGACAACTAGGCTACACTTAGGCCAAACTGACAACTAGGCTACACTTAGGCCAAACTGACAACTAGGCTACACTTAGGCCAAACTGACAACTAGGCTACACTTAGGCCAAACTGACAACTAGGCTACACTTAGGCCAAACTGACAACTAGGCTACACTTAGGCCAAACTGACAACTAGGCTACACTTAGGCCAAACTGACAACTAGGCTACACTTAGGCCAAACTGACAACTAGGCTACACTTAGGCCAAACTGACAACTAGGCTACACTTAGGCCAAACTGACAACTAGGCTACACTTAGGCCAAACTGACAACTAGGCTACACTTAGGCCAAACTGACAACTAGGCTACACTTAGGCCAAACTGACAACTAGGCTACACTTAGGCCAAACTGACAACTAGGCTACACTTAGGCCAAACTGACAACTAGGCTACACTTAGGCCAAACTGACAACTAGGCTACACTTAGGCCAAACTGACAACTAGGCTACACTTAGGCCAAACTGACAACTAGGCTACACTTAGGCCAAACTGACAACTAGGCTACACTTAGGCCAAACTGACAACTAGGCTACACTTAGGCCAAACTGACAACTAGGCTACACTTAGGCCAAACTGACAACTAGGCTACACTTAGGCCAAACTGACAACTAGGCTACACTTAGGCCAAACTGACAACTAGGCTACACTTAGGCCAAACTGACAACTAGGCTACACTTAGGCCAAACTGACAACTAGGCTACACTTAGGCCAAACTGACAACTAGGCTACACTTAGGCCAAACTGACAACTAGGCTACACTTAGGCCAAACTGACAACTAGGCTACACTTAGGCCAAACTGACAACTAGGCTACACTTAGGCCAAACTGACAACTAGGCTACACTTAGGCCAAACTGACAACTAGGCTACACTTAGGCCAAACTGACAACTAGGCTACACTTAGGCCAAACTGACAACTAGGCTACACTTAGGCCAAACTGACAACTAGGCTACACTTAGGCCAAACTGACAACTAGGCTACACTTAGGCCAAACTGACAACTAGGCTACACTTAGGCCAAACTGACAACTAGGCTACACTTAGGCCAAACTGACAACTAGGCTACACTTAGGCCAAACTGACAACTAGGCTACACTTAGGCCAAACTGACAACTAGGCTACACTTAGGCCAAACTGACAACTAGGCTACACTTAGGCCAAACTGACAACTAGGCTACACTTAGGCCAAACTGACAACTAGGCTACACTTAGGCCAAACTGACAACTAGGCTACACTTAGGCCAAACTGACAACTAGGCTACACTTAGGCCAAACTGACAACTAGGCTACACTTAGGCCAAACTGACAACTAGGCTACACTTAGGCCAAACTGACAACTAGGCTACACTTAGGCCAAACTGACAACTAGGCTACACTTAGGCCAAACTGACAACTAGGCTACACTTAGGCCAAACTGACAACTAGGCTACACTTAGGCCAAACTGACAACTAGGCTACACTTAGGCCAAACTGACAACTAGGCTACACTTAGGCCAAACTGACAACTAGGCTACACTTAGGCCAAACTGACAACTAGGCTACACTTAGGCCAAACTGACAACTAGGCTACACTTAGGCCAAACTGACAACTAGGCTACACTTAGGCCAAACTGACAACTAGGCTACACTTAGGCCAAACTGACAACTAGGCTACACTTAGGCCAAACTGACAACTAGGCTACACTTAGGCCAAACTGACAACTAGGCTACACTTAGGCCAAACTGACAACTAGGCTACACTTAGGCCAAACTGACAACTAGGCTACACTTAGGCCAAACTGACAACTAGGCTACACTTAGGCCAAACTGACAACTAGGCTACACTTAGGCCAAACTGACAACTAGGCTACACTTAGGCCAAACTGACAACTAGGCTACACTTAGGCCAAACTGACAACTAGGCTACACTTAGGCCAAACTGACAACTAGGCTACACTTAGGCCAAACTGACAACTAGGCTACACTTAGGCCAAACTGACAACTAGGCTACACTTAGGCCAAACTGACAACTAGGCTACACTTAGGCCAAACTGACAACTAGGCTACACTTAGGCCAAACTGACAACTAGGCTACACTTAGGCCAAACTGACAACTAGGCTACACTTAGGCCAAACTGACAACTAGGCTACACTTAGGCCAAACTGACAACTAGGCTACACTTAGGCCAAACTGACAACTAGGCTACACTTAGGCCAAACTGACAACTAGGCTACACTTAGGCCAAACTGACAACTAGGCTACACTTAGGCCAAACTGACAACTAGGCTACACTTAGGCCAAACTGACAACTAGGCTACACTTAGGCCAAACTGACAACTAGGCTACACTTAGGCCAAACTGACAACTAGGCTACACTTAGGCCAAACTGACAACTAGGCTACACTTAGGCCAAACTGACAACTAGGCTACACTTAGGCCAAACTGACAACTAGGCTACACTTAGGCCAAACTGACAACTAGGCTACACTTAGGCCAAACTGACAACTAGGCTACACTTAGGCCAAACTGACAACTAGGCTACACTTAGGCCAAACTGACAACTAGGCTACACTTAGGCCAAACTGACAACTAGGCTACACTTAGGCCAAACTGACAACTAGGCTACACTTAGGCCAAACTGACAACTAGGCTACACTTAGGCCAAACTGACAACTAGGCTACACTTAGGCCAAACTGACAACTAGGCTACACTTAGGCCAAACTGACAACTAGGCTACACTTAGGCCAAACTGACAACTAGGCTACACTTAGGCCAAACTGACAACTAGGCTACACTTAGGCCAAACTGACAACTAGGCTACACTTAGGCCAAACTGACAACTAGGCTACACTTAGGCCAAACTGACAACTAGGCTACACTTAGGCCAAACTGACAACTAGGCTACACTTAGGCCAAACTGACAACTAGGCTACACTTAGGCCAAACTGACAACTAGGCTACACTTAGGCCAAACTGACAACTAGGCTACACTTAGGCCAAACTGACAACTAGGCTACACTTAGGCCAAACTGACAACTAGGCTACACTTAGGCCAAACTGACAACTAGGCTACACTTAGGCCAAACTGACAACTAGGCTACACTTAGGCCAAACTGACAACTAGGCTACACTTAGGCCAAACTGACAACTAGGCTACACTTAGGCCAAACTGACAACTAGGCTACACTTAGGCCAAACTGACAACTAGGCTACACTTAGGCCAAACTGACAACTAGGCTACACTTAGGCCAAACTGACAACTAGGCTACACTTAGGCCAAACTGACAACTAGGCTACACTTAGGCCAAACTGACAACTAGGCTACACTTAGGCCAAACTGACAACTAGGCTACACTTAGGCCAAACTGACAACTAGGCTACACTTAGGCCAAACTGACAACTAGGCTACACTTAGGCCAAACTGACAACTAGGCTACACTTAGGCCAAACTGACAACTAGGCTACACTTAGGCCAAACTGACAACTAGGCTACACTTAGGCCAAACTGACAACTAGGCTACACTTAGGCCAAACTGACAACTAGGCTACACTTAGGCCAAACTGACAACTAGGCTACACTTAGGCCAAACTGACAACTAGGCTACACTTAGGCCAAACTGACAACTAGGCTACACTTAGGCCAAACTGACAACTAGGCTACACTTAGGCCAAACTGACAACTAGGCTACACTTAGGCCAAACTGACAACTAGGCTACACTTAGGCCAAACTGACAACTAGGCTACACTTAGGCCAAACTGACAACTAGGCTACACTTAGGCCAAACTGACAACTAGGCTACACTTAGGCCAAACTGACAACTAGGCTACACTTAGGCCAAACTGACAACTAGGCTACACTTAGGCCAAACTGACAACTAGGCTACACTTAGGCCAAACTGACAACTAGGCTACACTTAGGCCAAACTGACAACTAGGCTACACTTAGGCCAAACTGACAACTAGGCTACACTTAGGCCAAACTGACAACTAGGCTACACTTAGGCCAAACTGACAACTAGGCTACACTTAGGCCAAACTGACAACTAGGCTACACTTAGGCCAAACTGACAACTAGGCTACACTTAGGCCAAACTGACAACTAGGCTACACTTAGGCCAAACTGACAACTAGGCTACACTTAGGCCAAACTGACAACTAGGCTACACTTAGGCCAAACTGACAACTAGGCTACACTTAGGCCAAACTGACAACTAGGCTACACTTAGGCCAAACTGACAACTAGGCTACACTTAGGCCAAACTGACAACTAGGCTACACTTAGGCCAAACTGACAACTAGGCTACACTTAGGCCAAACTGACAACTAGGCTACACTTAGGCCAAACTGACAACTAGGCTACACTTAGGCCAAACTGACAACTAGGCTACACTTAGGCCAAACTGACAACTAGGCTACACTTAGGCCAAACTGACAACTAGGCTACACTTAGGCCAAACTGACAACTAGGCTACACTTAGGCCAAACTGACAACTAGGCTACACTTAGGCCAAACTGACAACTAGGCTACACTTAGGCCAAACTGACAACTAGGCTACACTTAGGCCAAACTGACAACTAGGCTACACTTAGGCCAAACTGACAACTAGGCTACACTTAGGCCAAACTGACAACTAGGCTACACTTAGGCCAAACTGACAACTAGGCTACACTTAGGCCAAACTGACAACTAGGCTACACTTAGGCCAAACTGACAACTAGGCTACACTTAGGCCAAACTGACAACTAGGCTACACTTAGGCCAAACTGACAACTAGGCTACACTTAGGCCAAACTGACAACTAGGCTACACTTAGGCCAAACTGACAACTAGGCTACACTTAGGCCAAACTGACAACTAGGCTACACTTAGGCCAAACTGACAACTAGGCTACACTTAGGCCAAACTGACAACTAGGCTACACTTAGGCCAAACTGACAACTAGGCTACACTTAGGCCAAACTGACAACTAGGCTACACTTAGGCCAAACTGACAACTAGGCTACACTTAGGCCAAACTGACAACTAGGCTACACTTAGGCCAAACTGACAACTAGGCTACACTTAGGCCAAACTGACAACTAGGCTACACTTAGGCCAAACTGACAACTAGGCTACACTTAGGCCAAACTGACAACTAGGCTACACTTAGGCCAAACTGACAACTAGGCTACACTTAGGCCAAACTGACAACTAGGCTACACTTAGGCCAAACTGACAACTAGGCTACACTTAGGCCAAACTGACAACTAGGCTACACTTAGGCCAAACTGACAACTAGGCTACACTTAGGCCAAACTGACAACTAGGCTACACTTAGGCCAAACTGACAACTAGGCTACACTTAGGCCAAACTGACAACTAGGCTACACTTAGGCCAAACTGACAACTAGGCTACACTTAGGCCAAACTGACAACTAGGCTACACTTAGGCCAAACTGACAACTAGGCTACACTTAGGCCAAACTGACAACTAGGCTACACTTAGGCCAAACTGACAACTAGGCTACACTTAGGCCAAACTGACAACTAGGCTACACTTAGGCCAAACTGACAACTAGGCTACACTTAGGCCAAACTGACAACTAGGCTACACTTAGGCCAAACTGACAACTAGGCTACACTTAGGCCAAACTGACAACTAGGCTACACTTAGGCCAAACTGACAACTAGGCTACACTTAGGCCAAACTGACAACTAGGCTACACTTAGGCCAAACTGACAACTAGGCTACACTTAGGCCAAACTGACAACTAGGCTACACTTAGGCCAAACTGACAACTAGGCTACACTTAGGCCAAACTGACAACTAGGCTACACTTAGGCCAAACTGACAACTAGGCTACACTTAGGCCAAACTGACAACTAGGCTACACTTAGGCCAAACTGACAACTAGGCTACACTTAGGCCAAACTGACAACTAGGCTACACTTAGGCCAAACTGACAACTAGGCTACACTTAGGCCAAACTGACAACTAGGCTACACTTAGGCCAAACTGACAACTAGGCTACACTTAGGCCAAACTGACAACTAGGCTACACTTAGGCCAAACTGACAACTAGGCTACACTTAGGCCAAACTGACAACTAGGCTACACTTAGGCCAAACTGACAACTAGGCTACACTTAGGCCAAACTGACAACTAGGCTACACTTAGGCCAAACTGACAACTAGGCTACACTTAGGCCAAACTGACAACTAGGCTACACTTAGGCCAAACTGACAACTAGGCTACACTTAGGCCAAACTGACAACTAGGCTACACTTAGCCTAGACTGACAACTAGGCTACACTTAGCCTAGACTGACAACTAGGCTACACTTAGCCTAGACTGACAACTAGGCTACACTTAGCCTAGACTGACAACTAGGCTACACTTAGCCTAGACTGACAACTAGGCTACACTTAGCCTAGACTGACAACTAGGCTACACTTAGCCTAGACTGACAACTAGGCTACACTTAGCCTAGACTGACAACTAGGCTACACTTAGCCTAGACTGACAACTAGGCTACACTTAGCCTAGACTGACAACTAGGCTACACTTAGCCTAGACTGACAACTAGGCTACACTTAGCCTAGACTGACAACTAGGCTACACTTAGCCTAGACTGACAACTAGGCTACACTTAGCCTAGACTGACAACTAGGCTACACTTAGCCTAGACTGACAACTAGGCTACACTTAGCCTAGACTGACAACTAGGCTACACTTAGCCTAGACTGACAACTAGGCTACACTTAGCCTAGACTGACAACTAGGCTACACTTAGCCTAGACTGACAACTAGGCTACACTTAGCCTAGACTGACAACTAGGCTACACTTAGCCTAGACTGACAACTAGGCTACACGTAGGCCAAACTGACAGGAACTGATGCCATCTAGGCGAGGGGTTCTCAGTGGGGTCCGTGGCCAGACATAAAAAATTTAAATAAGTATATACCCTTTTAAATAAAAAACAACTAATTTAACAGATTTAACTAATTTCAAAGGATCTCTGGAATAAGTAATACGATGTTATAATATTAATACACAATGTATGTTCTTAAACCTTGGGGCAAATACTTAAATTATAATTAATTCTAATTTTTACATAAAATGCACTGCAATTTAAGATTTTAAACTGCAAAAGTCTCAGTCTCATGGCAAAATGTGTAGAGTTACAGGATATTAGCTTTAAAGATGTAACGAAATTGCTTTGTTCCACCATTAAATAACATTGCTTTGCCCCCCCCATTAAATAACATTGCTTTGCCCCCCATTAAATAACATTGCTTTGCCCCCCCATTAAATAACATTTCCCCCCCAATTAAATAACATTTCCCCCCCCAATTAAATAACATTTCCCCCCCAATTAAATAACATTGCTTTGTCCCCCCCATTAAATAACATTGCTTTACCCCCCCATTAAATAACATTGCTTTTCCCCCCCATTAAATAACATTGCTTTTCCCCCCCATTAAATAACTATCCCCCCATTAAATAACATTGCTTTGCCCCCCATTAAATAACATTGCTTCCTTCCCAGGGCCTGAGACTTGTCCGGCCATGCCCTGCCACAGTCATAGTAAAACTATAGGGCATTTTTTATCTCAATCAAGTTATTGGGGCCCCCCCCCCCATTAAGTGATAACCCCCTGATCTAGACGTCATACTGTAGTCTTTTGGACCACTAGTCTACGTGAAAGACTTGGCTACATTTGATATGGATTTATTTTATTAACTAAAAGATGTTATTACCATGACGGCCTCAAGGGGGTCAGCCACCTGTTCTATGGAGGTGTTGGTAAAGTTGTGGTGCTGTTCTTTGAGCTGGACGTGCCATTGCTGCCGCTGGGAAGACACCGTTCCTCTCCAGGGCTTCACGTCGATGCAGAACACCCCGTGACCTTAGAAGACAGATAGAAGAGGTTTGAGTTGTGAGAAGAGGTTTGAGTTGTGAGAAGAGGTTTGAGTTGTGAGAAGAGGTTTGAGAACTAGGGTTGGAGTGAACACCTAGAGGACAGTAGCTCTCCAGGAACAGGGTTGGAGTGAACACCTAGAGGACAGTAGCTCTCCAGGAACAGGGTTGGAGTGAACACCTAGAGGACGGTAGCTCTCCAGGAACAGGGTTGGAGTGAACACCTAGAGGACAGTAGCTCTCCAGAAACAGGGTTGGAGTGAACACCTAGAGGACAGTAGCTCTCCAGGAACAGGGTTGGAGTGAACACCTAGAGGACGGTAGCTCTCCAGGGACAGGGTTGGAGTGAACACCTAGAGGACGGTAGCTCTCCAGGAACAGGGTTGGAGTGAACACCTAGAGGACAGTAGCTCTCCAGGAACAGGGTTGGAGTGAACACCTAGAGGACAGTAGCTCTCCAGGGACAGGGTTGGAGTGAACACCTAGAGGACGGTAGCTCTCCAGGAACAGGGTTGGAGTGAACACCTAGAGGACGGTAGCTCTCCAGGAACAGGGTTGGAGTGAACACCTAGAGGACGGTAGCTCTCCAGGAACAGGGTTGGAGTGAACACCTAGAGGACGGTAGCTCTCCAGGAACAGGGTTGGAGTGAACACCTAGCGGACGGTAGCTCTCCAGGAACAGGGTTGGAGTGAACACCTAGAGGACGGTAGCTCTCCAGGAACAGGGTTGGATTTAACACCTAGAGGTTTTTCTCCATTGTTTTTGATGGCAGGCCACTCTGGTAGACCTACATTATGATCACATAGCCACAGTAGCCTACTTGGCCACTATTAAAACTAACTTGAAGCGGGTACAGCCTCAGTGTTCACAGTAAAACTGTAACTTAAAGCAGGTACAGCCTCAGTGTTCACAGTAAAACTGTAACTTAAAGCGGGTACAGCCTCAGTGTTCACAGTAAACGAGAGCTGGAAGCTGCACAGAATTTTCAAGTTTGCGCTCAGCAGAAGTGAAATTTGCCCAGTGCTCAGAAAAAAAGAGAAGGAACATTGGTTAGGAGTCAAGTCAACCACACAGTACATAGGCCTAGTTAGTTTAATACTGGACAGTACATAGGCCTAGTCAGTTTAATACTGGACAGTACACAGGCCTAGTTAGTTTAATATTGGACAGTACATAGGCCTAGTTAGTTTAATATTGGACAGTACATAGGCCTAGTCAGTTTAATACTGGACAGTACATAGGCCTAGTTAGTTTAATACTGGACAGTACATAGGCCTAGTTAGTTTAATATTGGACAGTACATAGGCCTAGTTAGTTTAATACTGGACAGTACATAGGCCTAGTTAGTTTAATACTGGACAGTACATAGGCCTAGTTAGTTTAATACTGGACAGTACATAGGCCTAGTTAGTTTAATACTGGACAGTACATAGGCCTAGTTAGTTTAATACTGGACAGTACATAGGCCTAGTTAGTTTAATATTGGACAGTACATAGGCCTAGTCAGTTTAATACTGGACAGTACATAGGCCTAGTTAGTTTAATACTGGACAGTACATAGGCCTAGTTAGTTTAATATTGGACAGTACATAGGCCTAGTTAGTTTAATACTGGACAGTACATAGGCCTAGTTAGTTTAATATTGGACAGTACATAGGCCTAGTTAGTTTAATACTGGACAGTACATAGGTCTAGTCAGTTTAATACTGGACAGTACATAGGCCTAGTCAGTTTAATACTGGACAGTACATAGGCCTAGTCAGTTTAATACTGGACAGTACATAGGCCTAGTCAGTTTAATACTGGACAGACCATAGGCCTAGTTAGTTTAATACTGGACAGTACATAGGCCTAGTCAGTTTAATACTGGACAGTACATAGGCCTAGTCAGTTTAATACTGGACAGTACATAGGCCTAGTTAGTTTAATACTGGACAGTACATAGGCCTAGTTAGTTTAATACTGGACAGTACATAGGCCTAGTCAGTTTAATACTGGACAGTACATAGGCCTAGTCAGTTTAATACTGGACAGTACATAGGCCTAGTCAGTTTAATACCGGACAGTACATAGGCCTAGTCAGTTTAATACCGGACAGTACATAGGCCTAGTTAGTTTAATACCGGACAGTACATAGGCCTAGTCAGTTTAATACTGGACAGTACATAGGCCTAGTCAGTTTAATACTGGACAGTACATAGGCCTAGTCAGTTTAATACTGGACAGTACATAGGCCTAGTCAGTTTAATACTGGACAGTACATAGGCCTAGTCAGTTTAATACTGGACAGTACATAGGCCTAGTCAGTTTAATACTGGACAGTACATAGGCCTAGTCAGTTTAATACTGGACAGTACATAGGCCTAGTTAGTTTAATACTGGACAGTACATAGGCCTAGTTAGTTTAATACTGGACAGTACATAGGTCTAGTTAGTTTAATACTGGACAGTACATAGGCCTAGTCAGTTTAATACTGGACAGTACATAGGCCTAGTTAGTTTAATACTGGACAGTACATAGGCCTAGTCAGTTTAATACTGGACAGTACATAGGCCTAGTTAGTTTAATGCTGGACAGACCATAGGCCTAGTTAGTTTAATACTGGACAGTACATAGGCCTAGTTAGTTTAATACTGGACAGTACATAGGCCTAGTTAGTTTAATACTGGACAGTACATAGGCCTAGTTAGTTTAATACTGGACAGACCATAGGCCTAGTCAGTTTAATACTGGACAGTACATAGGCCTAGTTAGTTTAATACCGGACAGTACATAGGCCTAGTTAGTTTAATACTGGACAGTACATAGGCCTAGTCAGTTTAATACTGGACAGTACATAGGCCTAGTTAGTTTAATACTGGACAGTACATAGGCCTAGTTAGTTTAATACTGGACAGTACATAGGCCTAGTTAGTTTAATACTGGACAGTACATAGGCCTAGTTAGTTTAATACTGGACAGTACATAGGCCTAGTTAGTTTAATACTGGACAGTACATAGGCCTAGTTAGTTTAATACCGGACAGTACATAGGCCTAGTCAGTTTAATACTGGACAGTACATAGGCCTAGTTAGTTTAATACCACACAGTACATAGGCCTAGTCAGTTTAATACTGGACAGTACATAGGTCTAGTCAGTTTAATACTGGACAGTACATAGGCCTAGTTAGTTTAATACTGGACAGTACATAGGCCTAGTTAGTTTAATACTGGACAGACCATAGGCCTAGTTAGTTTAATACTGGACAGTACATAGGCCTAGTTAGTTTAATACTGGACAGACCATAGGCCTAGTCAGTTTAATACTGGACAGTACATAGGCCTAGTTAGTTTAATACTGGACAGACCATAGGCCTAGTTAGTTTAATACTGGACAGTACATAGGCCTAGTCAGTTTAATACTGGACAGTACATAGGCCTAGTCAGTTTAATACTGGACAGACCATAGGCCTAGTTAGTTTAATACTGGGCAGTACATAGGCCTAGTTAGTTTAATACTGGGCAGTACATAGGCCTAGTTAGTTTAATACTGGACAGTACATAGGCCTAGTTATTTTAATATTCGACTGAGCACCTGTGAGGATGACGAGGTCGATGTCATCTGCCTTGGTGGTTTGAAACTGGGTAGGAACTCGTAGATCGCAGAAAATGTTCTCTTTTTTCAGTCCGCCAAGTTTCCTAAAAACAATAAAGAGGGATTATAATCCAAGGTCCTTATGCTTTTTACTACGTACAACCTGACCTAGATACAGCCTGACCCCCCCGTCCCTATAATGTAGTCTAGCTAGCTAGATACAACCTGACCCCCCATCCCCATAATGTAGTCTAGCTAGCTAGATACAACCTGACCCCCCCGTCCCCATAATGTAGTCTAGCTAGCTATATACAACCTGACCCCCCCGTCCCCATAATGTAGTCTAGCTAGCTAGATACAACCTGACCCCCCATCCCCATAATGTAGTCTAGCTAGCTAGATACAACCTGACCCCCCTTCCCCATAATGTAGTCTAGCTAGCTAGATACAACCTGACCCCCGTCCCCATAATGTAGTCTAGCTAGCTAGATACAACCTGACCCCCCCATCCCCATAATGTAGTCTAGCTAGCTAGATACAACCTGACCCCCCCATCCCCATAATGTAGTCTAGCTAGCTAGATACAACCTGACCCCCCCATCCCCATAATGTAGTCTAGCTAGCTAGATACAACCTGACCCCCGTCCCCATAATGTAGTCTAGCTAGCTAGATACAACCTGACCCCCGTCCCCATAATGTAGTCTAGCTAGCTAGATACAACCTGACCCCCCATCCCCATAATGTAGTCTAGCTAGCTAGATACAACCTGACCCCCCATCCCCATAATGTAGTCTAGCTAACTAGATACAACCTGACCCCCCATCCCCATAATGTAGTCTAGCTAGCTAGATACAACCTGACCCCCCCATCCCCATAATGTAGTCTAGCTAGCTAGATACAACCTGACCCCCCCATCCCCATAATGTAGTCTAGCTAGCTAGATACAACCTGACCCCCCATCCCCATAATGTAGTCTAGCTAGCTAGATACAACCTGACCCCCCATCCCCATAATGTAGTCTAGCTAGCTAGATACAACCTGACCCCCCATCCCCATAATGTAGTCTAGCTAGCTAGATACAACCTGACCCCCGTCCCCATAATGTAGTCTAGCTAGCTAGATACAACCTGACCCCCGTCCCCATAATGTAGTCTAGCTAGCTAGATACAACCTGACCCCCGTCCCCATAATGTAGTCTAGCTAGCTAGATACAACCTGACCCCCCATCCCCATAATGTAGTCTAGCTAGCTAGATACAACCTGACCCCCCATCCCCATAATGTAGTCTAGCTAGCTAGATACAACCTGACCCCCCATCCCCATAATGTAGTCTAGCTAGCTAGATACAACCTGACCCCCGTCCCCATAATGTAGTCTAGCTAGCTAGATACAACCTGACCCCCCATCCCCATAATGTAGTCTAGCTAGCTAGATACAACCTGACCCCCGTCCCCATAATGTAGTCTAGCTAGCTAGATACAACCTGACCCCCCATCCCCATAATGTAGTCTGGCTAGCTAGATACAACCTGACCCCCCATCCCCATAATGTAGTCTGGCTAGCTAGATACAACCTGACCCCCCATCCCCATAATGTAGTCTAGCTAGCTAGATACAACCTGACCCCCCATCCCCATAATGTAGTCTAGCTAGCTAGATACAACCTGACCCCCCATCCCCATAATGTAGTCTAGCTAGCTAGGTACAACCTGCCCCCCCCATCTCCATAATGTATTCTAGCTAGCTACATACAACCTGACCCCCTGTCCCCATAACACAACCTGACCCCCCCCTGTCCCCACAATGTAGTCTAGCTAGCTATCACTGTCGAGGATAAACAAGAACATCAAGCCAACAACCTCACCATACGTACAGAACACACTTGTATAAGTCCCTGCCGTGTTAAATCAATCCTTTAGGCCTACCTGACACGTTGGATAAAGTCCTGCACTGTTAGGGTAGGCTGTGTACTGTCTCCTGTGGCACCTGCAATAGCAGTACTGGGTCCTGTGGAGAAGTGAAACTGGGCCAGCTGGCTTCCAAGCTGAAACATTCTCCTTGTGGATCTGAAACAACCAGAACCAAACGTGATAATAAGTGGAACAACACTGAGTGTATCAAACATTAGGAACACAGGACTGGCCAGGTGAAAGCTATGATCCCTAATTGATGTCACCTGTTCAATCCACTTCAATCAGTGTAAATGAAGGGGAGGAGACGGGTTAATTAAGGATTTATAAGCCTCGAGACGTGTATTGTGTATGTGTCTCATTCAGAAGGTGAATGGGGAAGGACAAAAGATTTAAGTGCCTTTGAAAGGGGTATAGTAGTAATTAGGTGCCAATCGCACCGGTTTGTGTGTGTCAAGAACTGCAACGCTGCAGTGTTTTTCCACACTCAACAGTTTCCCATGTGTGAATCAAGAACGGTCCACCACCCAAAGGACATCCAGCCAATTTGACACAACTGTGGGAAGCATTAGAGTCAACATGGACCAGCATCCCTGTGGAAAGCTTTCAACACCTTGTAGAGTCCATGACCTGACGAATCGAGTCTGTTCTGAGGGCAAAACAGCGACTCAATATCAGGAAGGTGTTGCTAATGGTTTGTGTATGTAACTATAGAAGCGGAGAGGTGTAGCTTATATGTTGACATCAAACCGCATCACACTACAGGAAAGTAAAAGCTCATTTAGACAGCAACATCTTAAAACAACAAGACTATATAGCTAAGTAACAAAAACGTGTTTTTGACGGCTGGGTATAATTTGTGTTTACGTTCCAACCGGAATCTGTTTCCAAAGAATGTCGTAAATAACAAGGATGCCGAAAAAACAACGTATACAAAGTAGTATGATCAATTCACCTAGTTAACTAGCTGTCGAATAGGCATCAACTCTCCACGTAGCCCACTCCCCTACCTGGTATCTTATTCTGCCGATAAACAACTCTGTTGTATGTTGGAAACCTTGTTATTGAATAGATAGATTCCTGTTCCACATTATTCCCAGCCGTTTTTGACTGTGCGACTTGGAGGGGAGCAGGCACAGCATGTCCTAGATAATTAAACTATATTTGGACAACACATCATTTACGTTACATTTTTCTCGCTGCATTTAGCTACAACTTCTATATTGCCAATGTCAACAAACGTGTTTGTTCACGACAAAAACACTCGAAAATGAACGTGGCTTAGAAGTGAAAACAAAGACGAGACTAATAGAACAAAAGACGGAGACTAATACTAGCGTTAGAACAAAAGACCGAGACATACGTCGAGCTCTTACGTTAATAAAGCCAGAGAAAGTTGAAAACAGGAGTCAGTGTTTTTTTTCTTCCAGCACCTCTTTGTGGATGAGGCAGCCGATATATTTTCCAGCCGTCCAAACTTGCTGTAATGAAATTGTATCCGGGAATGATGTTTCCCAATCAGCGCTGTTCCGCTGCGGCCAGTTCCTGGAAGACGTAAACAACCAACCACGTGGAGGTCGGGTTTCCACCAGGAAAACCTCACCGCAGTATACACGCTATCTGGGAGCAAAACAATACATATATTTGGGACATTTTCGTCTTCACATTCAACTGGAGAAAACACAAACTAACAAGTCATTCAATTTAAAAAATAAAATAAAACGTATGGAGCGTCGGGTTATGAGAGCGCAGTAGGCTATGGAAATCAATCTCTCACAGAGTGGATTCAGTTCACATTGCCGTGGTCATTGACTGTGGGGAGATGCACTACGTCTGTACCAGTAGAACATAGACATATGGCGAGCACAAACAAGTCATATGATATTATGTGTGTGTGTGTGTGTGCTTAAGTAAATTACAGGAGGAACATGGTGTCTCCCCCTCCACATCCTTCTCCTCTTATTATGGAGCCACCTCTCTAGGGGGCACAGGGGGCACAGGATAAGACCTCTCTAATTATGGAGCCACCTCTCTAACCAGGGGGTACAGGATAAGACCTCTCTAATTATGGAGCCACCTCTCTAACCAGGGGGCACAGGACAAGACCTCTAATTATGGAGCCACCTCTCTAACCAGGGGGCACAGGACAAGATCTCTCTAATTATGGAGCCACCTCTCTAACCAGGGGGTACAGGATAAGACCTCTCTAATTATGGAGCCACCTCTCTAAACAGGGGGCACAGGACAAGATCTCTCTAATTATGGAGCCACCTCTCTAACCAGGGGGTACAGGATAAGACCTCTCTAATTATGGAGCCACCTCTCTAAACAGGGGGCACAGGACAAGATCTCTCTAATTATGGAGCCACCTCTCTAAACAGGGGGCACAGGACAAGATCTCTCTAATTATGGAGCCACCTCTCTAAACAGGGGGCACAGGACAAGATCTCTCTAATTATGGAGCCACCTCTCTAAACAGGGGGCACAGGACAAGATCTCTCTAATTATGGAGCCACCTCTCTAACCAGGGGGTACAGGATAAGACCTCTCTAATTATGGAGCCACCTCTCTAAACAGGGGGCACAGGACAAGATCTCTCTAATTATGGAGCCACCTCTCTAAACAGGGGGCACAGGACAAGATCTCTCTAATTATGGAGCCACCTCTCTAACCAGGGGGCACAGGACAATATCTCTCTAATTATGGAGCCACCTCTCTAACCAGGGGGCACAGGACAAGATCTCTCTAATTATGGAGCCACCTCTCTAACCAGGGGGCACAGGACAAGACCTCTCTAATTATGGAGCCACCTCTCTAAACAGGGGGCACAGGACAAGATCTCTCTAATTATGGAGCCACCTCTCTAAACAGGGGGCACAGGACAAGATCTCTCTAATTATGGAGCCACCTCTCTAACCTGGGGGCAAAGGACAAGACCTCTCTAATTATGGAGCCACCTCTCTAACCTGGGGGCACAGGACAAGATCTCTCTAATTATGGAGAGGTTAGACGTTAGAGAGGTCTTGTCCCATGCCCACTGCTTGCTATTTTTGAATTTCTTGTTATTGAAAAGTAGTGGACAGGTTAACATTGAAACGCAGAGTCAAAGACAATGCTGTAATTGTAAGTGTCATTTTTTTTATCTGGGCAAGTCAGTTAAGAACTTGGCCTAGGAACAGTGGGTTAACTGGTCTAGGAACAGTGCCTGTTCAGGTGCAGAACGACAGATTTGTACCTTGTCAGCTCGGGGGTTTGAACTTGCAACCTTCCGGTTACTAGTCCAACGCTCTAACCACTAGGCTACCCTGCCACATATGTCATACAGAAGACTCTCATACAGAAGACTGTCATAGAGAAGACTGTCATACAGAAGACTCTCATACAGAAGACTGTCATAGAGAAGACTGTCATAGAGAAGACTGTCATAGAGAAGACTGTCATAGAGAAGACTGTCATAGAGAAGACTGTAATAGAGAAGACTGTCATAGAGAAGACTGTCATAGAGAAGACTGTCGTACAGAAGACTGTCATAGAGAAGACTGTCATACAGAAGACTCTCATACAGAAGACTGTCATAGAGAAGACTGTCATACAGAAGACTCTCATACAGAAGACTGTCATACAGAAGACTGTCATAGAGAAGACTGTCAGAGAAGACTGTCATACAGAAGACTGTCATAGAGAAGACTGTCATAGAGAAGACTGTCATAGAGAAGACTGTCATAGAGAAGACTGTAATAGAGAAGACTGTCATAGAGAAGACTGTAATAGAGAAGACTGTCATAGAGAAGACTGTCATAGAGAAGACTGTCATAGAGAAGACTGTCGTACAGAAGACTGTCATAGAGAAGACTGCCATACAGAAGACTGTCATAGAGAAGACTGTCATAGAGAAGACTGTCATACAGAAGACTCTCATGCAGAAGACTGTCATAGAGAAGACTGTCATACAGAAGACTCTCATACAGAAGACTGTCATACAGAAGACTGTCATAGAGAAGACTGTCAGAGAAGACTGTCAAAGAAGACTGTCATACAGAAGACTGTCATACAGAAGACTGTCATACAGAAGACTGTCATACAGAAGACTGTCATAGAGAAGACTGTCATAGAGAAGACTGTCATAGAGAAGACTGTCATAGAGAAGACTGTCGTACAGAAGACTGTCATAGAGAAGACTGTCATAGAGAAGACTGTCAGAGAAGACTGTCATAGAGAAGACTGTCATAGAGAAGACTGTCGTACAGAAGACTGTCATAGAGAAGACTGTCATAGAGAAGACTGTCATAGAGAAGACTGTCATAGAGAAGACTGTCACAGAGAAGACTGTCACACAGAAGACTGTCATAGAGAAGACTGTCATAGAGAAGACTGTCATAGAGAAGACTGTCACACAGAAGACTGTCATATAGAAGACTGTCAGAGAAGACTGTCATAGAGAAGACTGTCATATGGAAGACTGTCATAGAGAAGACTGTCATATAGAAGACTGCCATACAGAAGACTGTCGTATAGAAGCACAACAGTGAAATGAAGATCAGAAAGCCTGTATTTTCTCTATAAACGTTAGGATGTTCAGCCTCTGCCTTTGTCAGCGAGGCAGAATGTCTGAAGTGGTCCTTGTGGAGCAGGAGGAAGGATAGCCGAGGGTAATTTCACCTAAAGTAGAGAGAAGGTGAGGGAAGAGGGCCTTTTGTACAAATGGCTCAGCATTGTGTGGTTTAATGAGCTGCCCAGTTCCAAGTGGATAACCCCCCCCACCCCCCTGTGGATACCCCCCCCCCCCCTGTGGATAACCCCCCACCCCCCCCTGTGGATAACCCCCCCCCCCCCCCCCTGTGGATAACCCCCCCCCCCCCTGTGTGGTATTTAATGTATCATGTTATTACATAATGTTATGGGCATTTCTAGGGTTCTTTAAAGTACCCTAGATCACTAAATGATCCGCAAGCTATCAGATACAAGACGACTCAATGTTTTTTTTTTTGGGGGGGGGGCAATGCTTTTTTGGGGGGGGGGGGGGGCAATGCTTTTTTGGGGGGGCAATGCTTTTTTTGAGGGGGGGGGGCAATGCTTTTTTGGGAGCAATGCTTTTTCGGGGGCAATGCTTTTTCGGGGGCAATGCTTTTTCGAGGGGGGACGTAAGATACACAAAGAGCTACAGCTGCACACTGACACACACTGATACACACATTGATACACACACACACACACACACACACATACACACAGAGAGAGAGAGAGACCACACATATAAAAGAGGATATTACAAAAGTGATGAGTAATATTTAATTCAAACACAAGTGTAAATACACCCTGGAATATCTGAAAACAGCGGTGAACAATATCCGGATGGCGACGCCACCAAACGCCACGAACAGAGCTCCGTATCTTAACGCCAGATAGTCAAATCAGCTTCATATAAAAGGGACTCAATGAAAAGCCAATAAACTGAGGCACTCTGCCCGTCGTGGTCTCTGGTGACCTTCACTTGGAGTAGAGATGGGCCTGATAACTAAACGTAGCCAGGCACAACCTCAATAAAATAAAATAAAAAAAGCCCAACAATGGGAGGTAACAAATAAATAAAAAATGTAATTAAAGCAGAGAGGCGATATTGGCTGAACTGCAACAGGAATTCTCCAACAAAAGCTTTCTTTGTGTCGTTTAATATTGTCTCCAATCACCTCATAATACGTATCCGATCATATCCGTCATCTCTCGCTCACGCTTATCAGGCCCCTTTTGTATTACAACTTGCAAATGAAATGACTCGGCGTTTTGAAGAGCCACATTCATTTAACAAAAAAATATGCTTCGGCCTTTCATTTTCAGTTGGATTCTGAATCACGTGTGACCATCTTTCATGCCTTTCCAATGTGGTTCCTCGTGCTTCATTACAATCAGTTATGACTTGAGGATATGAAGAAGCTGCTGTGTAGGTGGAGGCTGTTGTAGTTCCCTGGTCCACTGAAACATCACCTCTCTTTACTGCAACCTAGAGATGATCAATACCATCAGACCTAACCTGAATCAATCATACCATTACACCTAACCTTAATCATTAATACCATTATTCCTAACCTTAATCAATCATACCATGATTCCTAACCATAATCAATCATACCATTACACCTAGAGATGATCAATACAATTACACCTAACCTTAATCAATCACACCCTTAGACCTAACCTTAATCAATCATACCATTATTCCTAACCTTAATCAATCATACCATTACACCTAGAGATGATCAATACCATTACACCTAACCTTAATCAATCACACCCTTAGACCTAACCTTAATCAATCATACCATTACACCTAGAGATGATCAATACCATTACACCTAACCTTAATCAATCACACCCTTAGACCTAACCTTAATCAATCATACCATTACACCTAACCTTAATCAATCATACCATTACACCTAACCTTAATCAATCATACCATGACACCTAGAGATGATCAATACCATTACACCTAACCTTAATCAATCACACCATTAGACCTAACCTTAATCAATACACCTAATGTGAAGGTGTTATTCAATTAACTGAATTAAAAGATGTCATGCAAGTAATCCCACTTCCTGTCAACAGATGACATCATTAAGTGGTGGCTAAATGCTTCGTCCTCTCCTGTTCCAGACTAAATGCTTTGTCCTCTCCTGTTCCAGACTAAATGCTTTGTCCTCTCCTGTTCCAGACTAAATGCTTTGTCCTCTCTGGTTCCAGACTAAATGCGTTGTCCTCTCCTGTTCCAGACTAAATGCTTTGTCCTCTCTGGTTCCAGACTAAATGCATTGTCCTCTCCTGTTCCAGACTAAATGCATTGTCCTCTCCTGTTCCAGACTAAATGCGTTGTCCTCTCCTGTTCCAGACTAAATGCTTTGTCCTCTCTGGTTCCAGACTAAATGCGTTGTCCTCTCCTGTTCCAGACTAAATGCGTTGTCCTCTCCTGTTCCAGACTAAATGCTTTGTCCTCTCCTGTTCCAGACTAAATGCTTTGTCCTCTCCTGTTCCAGACTAAATGCTTTGTCCTCTCCTGTTTCAGACTAAATGCTTTGTCCTCTCTGGTTCCAGACTAAATGCTTTGTCCTCTCTGGTTCCAGACTAAATGCTTTGTCCTCTCTGGTTCCAGACTAAATGCTTTGTCCTCTCCTGTTCCAGACTAAATGCTTTGTCCTCTCCTGTTCCAGACTAAATGCTTTGTCCTCTCCTGTTCCAGACTAAATGCTTTGTCCTCTCCTGTTCCAGACTAAATGCTTTGTCCTCTCTGGTTCCAGACTAAATGCATTGTCCTCTCCTGTTCCAGACTAAATGCTTTGTCCTCTCCTGTTCCAGACTAAATGCTTTGTCCTCTCCTGTTCCAGGCTAAATGGAATAGCATCCTTTCATCTGATTTACACACGATTACAGTACGCAGAGTTTGCTAAGACAAGCTTTAGAAAAGTAGAAACGCTGTTTCATTGGACAGTGTTGAGCCTGTGTGGACGCTGTTTCATTGGACAGTGTTGAGCCTGTGTGGACGCTGTGTCATTGGACAGTGTTGAGCCTGTGTGGACGCTGTGTCATTGGACAGTGTTGAGCCTGTGTGGACGCTGTTTCATTGGAGAGGCCTGCCACGGTTATTAGTTATCCAGTATGCAACGCTGAAGTGCTCATTAGCATGCTAAAGTTGAATTGTTCAATTATCATTGGGCGTGTGAGAGGAGGCCTCGATGCCGTTTCACAGTGTTGGAAAACAATGTTGAACCTCTCCTGTTCCGGCCTGCCACACAGGCATTATGTGCAATGGTCCGCAATTAGAGAGAGGGCCCTCACACTAAGCTGTTCCTGGTCTGGTGCAGGGCGGCTTAGTGTGTGTGTGTGTGTGTGTGTGTGTGTGTGTGTGGAGGCTGCTGATGGGAGGATGGAGTCATAATAACGGCTGGAACGGAGTTAATGTTATAGAGTTATAGAGACATTATAGAGACAATGGGACCTCAGGGGGTTCTGTCATGGAGGGACATTATAGAGACACTGGGACCTCAGGGGGTTCTGTCATGGAGGGACATTATAGAGACACTGGGACCTCAGGGGATTCTGTCATGGAGGGACATTATAGAGACACTGGGACCTCAGGGGGTTCTGTCATGGAGGGACATTATAGAGACACTGGGACCTCAGGGGGTTCTGTCATGGAGGGACATTATAGAGACACTGGGACCTCGGTCAGTTCTGTCATGGAGGGACATTATAGAGACACTGGGACCTCGGGGGGTTTTGTCTCCCTCCCTCCCTCCCTCTCCCCCTCCCTCTCAGCCTCCTTCTCCCTTTCCCTCTCCCCCACTCTCCCTCTCCTCCCTCTCCCCCCCTCTCCCTCTCCCTCTCCCCTCTCTCTCCCTCTCCCTCTACCCCCCTCTCTCCCCCTCCCTCTCCCTCTCCCCCTCCCTCTCCCCCTCTCTATCCCTCCCTCCCTCCCTCTCCCCCTCTCTCCCGGGTGCTGTGGAGACAGTGTTGTACAGACATTTTATACAGACATTTATCATGTAATTACAGCTCCAGGATCAGTTTGTGACGACCCCGGCTTGATGGCTGATAAATGATAATGGTCTGTTTCACTCCTTACAATGACCCAGGTGGGGTTCGTTCCCAGGCACAAAGGGAACATCCCTCAGTCCCCTTCACTATGCTCATTACTGTCCTATATTAAACCGTACGTTTCCAGAGACCGATGGTCTATTTTTGGCAAGAGAACATTGGGCCACCAAAACCCCTGTGTAGTTGGCACACACATGGAAACACACTGGCCACGGATTAGAAGAAGGCTAGTGAGCTTTCAAACTGTTGAGATGGGCTTTCAGCCATACAATTAGAATCCCATCATTTGTGTCAATGGATTCCAGCTACTGTGTTCCAGCTACTGTGTTCCAGCTACTGTGTTCCAGCTCTCAGGTCCAGCCACATCTCAGTGTTTTATATGACCTAGGCTACAATACCATCTAGAATACAACACGGAGGGCTGCTGGGCTGTAGCTGATGTCTGGTTATCCACCTCCCTCTCTCACCACTGACTGACTTCACATAAACCTGCAGGTCAAGGTGGGGTCACAAACTCCCTCTAAACCTGCAGGTCAAGGTGGGGTCACAAACTCACCCTAAACCTGCAGGTCATGGTGGGGTCACAAACTCCCCCTAAACCTGCAGGTCAAGGTGGGGTCACAAACTCCCTCTAAACCAGCAGGTCAAGGTGGGGTCACAAACTCCCCCTAAACAAGCAGGTCAAGGTGGGGTCACAAACTCCCCCTAAACCAGCTGGTCTCTACCCTGATGTTTATACCACAGGTGTTACAGTAGGACCCTGTTCACCAGCTGGTCTCTACCCTGATGTTTATACCACAGGTGTTACAGTAGGAGCCTGTTCACCAACTGGTCTCTACCCTGATGTTTATACCACAGGTGTTACAGTAGGAGCCTGTTCACCAGCTGGTCTCTACCCTGATGTTTATACCACAGGTGTTACAGTAGGAGCCTGTTCACCAGCTGGTGTCTACCCTGATGTTTATACCACAGGTGTTACAGTAGGAGCCTGTTCACCAGCTGGTCTCTACCCTGATGTTTATACCACAGGTGTTACAGTAGGAGCCTGTTCACTAGCTGGTCTCTACCCTGATGTTTATACCACAGGTGTTACAGTAGGAGCCTGTTCACCAGCTGGTCTCTACCCTGATGTTTATACCACAGGTGTTACAGTAGGAGCCTGTTCACCAGCTGGTCTCTACCCTGATGTTTATACCACAGGTGTTACAGTAGGAGCCTGTTCACCAGCTGGTCTCTACCCTGATGTTTATACCACAGGTGTTACAGTAGGAGCCTGTTCACCAGCTGGTCTCTACCCTGATGTTTATACCACAGGTGTTACAGTAGGAGCCTGTTCACCAGCTGGTCTCTACCCTGATGTTTATACCACAGGTGTTACAGTAGGAGTCTGTTCACCAGCTGGTCTCTACCCTGATGTTTATACCACAGGTGTTACAGTAGGAGCCTGTTCACCAGCTGGTCTCTACCCTGATGTTTATACCACAGGTGTTACAGTAGGAGCCTGTCCACCAGCTGGTCTCTACCCTGATGTTTATACCACAGGTGTTACAGTAGGAGCCTGTTCACCAGCTGGTCTCTACCCTGATGTTTATACCACAGGTGTTACAGTAGGAGCCTGTTCACCAGCTGGTCTCTACCCTGATGTTTATACCACAGGTGTTACAGTAGGAGCCTGTTCACCAGCTGGTCTCTACCCTGATGTTTATACCACAGGTGTTACAGTAGGAGCCTGTCCACCAGCTGGTCTCTACACTGAATCTCTTCGTCCTGAACAACCATTAGAAGCAGCACGTAGTGCTCTACCCTGGGTTAGGATAGATCACATAAAGTAGTGCACTACCCTGGGTTAGGATAGTTCACATAAAGTAGTGCACTACCCTGGGTTAGGATAGATCACATAAAGTAGTGCACTACCCTGGGTTAGGATAGATCACATAAAGTAGTGCACTACCCTGGGTTAGGATAGATCACATAAAGTAGTGCACTACCCTGGGTTAGGATAGTTCACATAAAGTAGTGCACTACCCTGGGTTAGGATAGATCACATAAAGTAGTGCACTACCCTGGGTTAGGATATTTCACATAAAGTAGTGCACTACCCTGGGTTAGGATAGTTCACATAAAGTAGTGCACTACCCTGGGTTAGGATAGTTCACATAAAGTAGTGCACTACCCTGGGTTAGGATAGTTCACATAAAGTAGTGCACTATATTGGGAATAGGGCTGTAGTATAAAGTAGTGCACTATATAGGGAATAGGGCTGTAGTATAGAGTAGTGCACTATATAGGGAATAGGGCTGTAGTATAAAGTAGTGCACTATATTGGGAATAGGGCTATAGTATAAAGTAGTGCACTATATAGGGAATAGGGCTGTAGTATAGAGTAGTGTACTATATAGGGAATAGTAGTATAGAGTAGTGTACTATATAGGGAATAGGGCTGTAGTATAAAGTAGTGCACTATATAGGGAATAGGGCTGTAGTATAAAGTAGTGCACTATATAGGGAATAGGGCTGTAGTATAAAGTAGTGCACTACATAGGGAATAGGGTGCCATGTGCAACGTACCGTCTCTCAGTAATGTTAGACTCCATGTTCTTATAATGGCAGTGGACGGTTCAGTAGCTCAGAAACCTTGTTGGACATGAGGTCAGATGAAAGGTCTGTGGTTCTGTTCTGTCCCAGGTAAGAACAAGTAAGAACAGATAAGGACAGGGAAGGACAGGGAAGGACAGGTAAGGACAGGTAAGGACAGGTAAGAACAGGTAAGAACAGGGAAGGACAGGTAAGGACAGGTAAGGACAGGTAAGAACAGGTAAGGACAGGTAAGAACAGGTAAGAACAGGGAAGGACAGGTAAGGACAGGTACGAACAGGTAAGGACAGGTAAGAACAGGTAAGAACAGGGAAGGACAGGTAAGGACAGGTACGAACAGGTAAGAACAGGGAAGGACAGCTCGGTGTCAGCTGCAGGGAGAAGCCATGAATGACTGGGGCTGTTGTCAGAGGGCTAGCAGGAGGAAGGGTCACCCCTCCCCTTTCTTCTCCAGAAGCCTGTGGCTGTGGGATTGCATGTCTTCATTCTCTTTTGCGTTTTGGCCAGGTTTCCACGTCCAGGTAAGCAAATGTTTAAAGAGCGATATGTTATGTAGATGTTTAGGATCATTTGTTAAGCAAGCCAGACTGATAGTTCAGAATGACAAGAGGAAGAGGACTCCTCAATGAGGCCAGACTGATAGTTCAGAATGACAAGAGGAAGAGGACTCCTCAATGAGGCCAGACTGATAGTTCAGAATGACAAGAGGAAGAGGACTCCTCAATGAGGCCAGACTGATAGTTCAGAATGACAAGAGGAAGAGGACTCCTCAATGAGGCCAGACTGATAGTTCAGAATGACAAGAGGAAGAGGACTCCTCAATGAGGCCAGACTGATAGTTCAGAATGACAAGAGGAAGAGGACTCCTCAATGAGGCCAGACTGATAGTTCAGAATGACAAGAGGAAGAGGACTCCTCAATGAGGCCAGACTGATAGTTCAGAATGACAAGAGGAAGAGGACTCCTCAATGAGGCCAGACTGATAGTTCAGAATGACAAGAGGAAGAGGACTCCTCAATGAGGCCAGACTGATAGTTCAGAATGACAAGAGGAAGAGGACTCCTCAATGAGGCCAGACTGATAGTTCAGAATGACAAGAGGAAGAGGACTCCTCAATGAGGCCAGACTGATAGTTCAGAATGACAAGAGGAAGAGGACTCCTCAATGAGGCCAGACTGATAGTTCAGAATGACAAGAGGAAGAGGACTCCTCAATGAGGCCAGACTGATAGTTCAGAATGACAAGAGGAAGAGGACTCCTCAATGACAAAAAAAAAACTTTTAATGACAGACTTGTAGAAACGCCTGAGAGAATGATCAACAAGTAGCCTGCCCCCCTCCTCCTGTTGCTGACAACACAGGATCAGCCTGCTCCCCTCCTCCTGCTGCTGACAACACAGGATCAGCCTGCCCCCCTCCTCCTGCTGCTGACAACACAGGATCAGCCTGCCCCCCTCCTCCTGCTGCTGACAACACAGGATCAGCCTGCTCCCCTCCTCCTGCTGCTGACAACACAGGATCAGCCTGCTCCCCTCCTCCTGCTGCTGACAACACAGGATCAGCCTGCCCCCCTCCTCCTGCTGCTGACAACACAGGATCAGCCTGCTCCCCTCCTCCTGCTGCTGACAACACAGGATCAGCCTGCCCCCCCTCCTGCTGCTGACAACACAGGATCAGCCTGCCCCCCTCCTCCTGCTGCTGACAACACAGGATCAGCCTGCCCCCCCCCTCCTCCTGCTGCTGACAACACAGGATCAGCCTGCCCCCCCCTCCTCCTGCTGCTGACAACACAGGATCAGCCTGCCCCCCCTCCTCCTCCTGCTGCTGCTGACAACACAGGATCAGCCTGGCCCTCCTCCTCCTCCTACTGCTGCTGCTGACAACACAGGATCAGCCTGGCCCTCCTCCTCCTGCTGCTGCTGCTGCTGACAACACAGGATCAGCCTGCCCCCCCCCCCCCCTCCTGCTGCTGCTGACAACACAGGATCAGCCTGGCCCTCCTCCTCCTGCTGCTGCTGCTGCTGACAACACAGGATCAGCCTGCCCCCCCCCCCCTCCTGCTGCTGCTGACAACACAGGATCAGCCTGGCCCTCCTCCTCCTGCTGCTGCTGCTGCTGACAACACAGGATCAGCCTGGCCCTCCTCCTCCTGCTGCTGCTGCTGCTGACAACACAGGATCAGCCTGGCCCTCCTCCTCCTGCTGCTGCTGCTGCTGACAACACAGGATCAGCCTGGCCCTCCTCCTCCTCCTACTGCTGCTGCTGACAACACAGGATCAGCCTGGCCCTCCTCCTCCTCCTCCTGCTGCTGACAACACAGGATCAGCCTGCCCCCCCTCCTCCTGCTGCTGCTGAAAAAACAGGATCAGCCTGCCTCCCCCCCCTCCTCCTGCTGCTGCTGACAACACAGGATCAGCCTGCCCCCCCACTTCCTCCTCCTGCTGCTGACATCACAGGATCAGCCTGCCCCCCCCCCCCCTGCTGCTGACAACACAGGATCAGCCTGCCCCCCCTCTTCCTCCTGCTGCCTGCTGACAACACAGGATCAGCCTGCCCCCCCTCCTCCTGCTGCTGCTCCTGACAACACAGGATCAGCCTGCCCCCCCTCCTCCTCCTCCTGCTGCTGACAACACAGGATCAGCCTGCCCCCCCTCCTCCTGCTGCTGCTGACAACACAGGATCAGCCTGCCCCCCCTCCTCCTCCTCCTGCTGCTGACAACACAGGATCAGCCTGCCCCCCCTCCTCCTGCTGCTGCTGACAACACAGGATCAGCCTGCCCCCCCTCCTGCTGCTCCTCCTGACAACACAGGATCAGCCTGCCCCCCTCCTTCTGCTGCTCCTCCTGACAACACAGGATCAGCCTGCCCCCCTCCTTCTGCTGCTCCTCCTGACAACACAGGATCAGCCTGCCCCCCTCCTCCTCCTCCTCCTGCTGCTGACAACACAGGATCAGCCTGCCCCCCCTCCTCCTGCTGCTGCTGACAACACAGGATCAGCCTGCCCCCCCTCCTGCTGCTCCTCCTGACAACACAGGATCAGCCTGCCCCCCTCCTTCTGCTGCTCCTCCTGACAACACAGGATCAGCCTGCCCCTCTCCTCCTGCTGCTCTTGACAAAACAGGATCTGTTCATGTTTGTCCAACTCAATACCAAGAGGCCCTACTTTAGACCAGAGTGCACTACTTTAGACCAGGGCCCATAGGGTAGTAGTGCACTACTTTAGACCAGGGCCCATAGGGTAGTAGTGCACTACTTTAGACCAGGGCCCATAGGGTAGTAGTGCACTACTTTAGATCAGTGGTGCCATTAGGGACATTGACAGTTTGTGGAGACAAGGGGGAATTGTTGTTATCCCTAAGCAATGACAGAGTCCCCCCCCCCCCCGCTCTAAATTCCCCATATCATTTCTACACAAAGGAGCAATTTGTCTGTCATGAGACCTGTGAGTAGCGGGCCGCTCCGGGGCCTTTACACTGAGGGCAACGTTATTAGCCGTAAGGGGAGCCAACGGATGTAGGAATTTTAGCCACTGTTCGCAAAAGCCCTCAGCCGCAAAAGGGATATTTTTTTTCTGTGATTAATTTGATAAATACATTAATTATGAATCAAAGTTGACAGTACAATCATATTGTAATGCTGGTTCTCTCTCTCTCTCTCTCTCTCTCTCTCTCTCTCTCGCTCTCTCTTGATCGGGTCAATGGAGTCTCTCTCTCCCTTGATCTCTCTCTGTCTCTCGCTCCCTCAATCTATTTCTCTCAGTCTCTCTCTGTCTCTCTCTCAGTCTCTCGCTCCCTCTCAATCTATTTCTCTCAGTCTCTCTCTGTCTCTCTCTGTCTCTTGCTCCCTCTCAATCTATTTCTCTCAGTCTCTCTGTCTCTCTCTCAGTCTCTCGCTCCCTCTCAATCTATTTCTCTCAGTCTCTCTCTGTCTCTCTCTGTCTCTTGCTCCCTCTCAATCTATTTCTCTCAGTCTCTCTCTGTCTCTCTCTCAGTCTCTCGCTCCCTCTCAATCTATTTCTCTCAGTCTCTCTCTCTGTCTCTCTCTGTCTCTTGCTCCCTCTCAATCTATTTCTCTCAGTCTCTCTCAGTCTCTCGCTCCCTCTCAATCTATTTCTCTCAGTCTCTCTCTCAGTTTCTCTCTGTCTCTTGCTCCCTCTCAATCTATTTATCTCTCTCTCTCTCTCTCTGTCTCTCTCTCTCTCCCTTGATCTCTCTCTGTCTCTCACTCCCTC
Organism: Oncorhynchus mykiss; assembly: GCF_013265735.2. NCBI lineage: Eukaryota > Metazoa > Chordata > Actinopteri > Salmoniformes > Salmonidae > Oncorhynchus > Oncorhynchus mykiss. The sequence continues at coordinate 270,621 of NW_023493714.1, forward strand.
TCAATCTATTTATCTCTCTCTCTCTCTCTCTCATAGGGGTTCTAGAGGGTACTCTGGGGTTTCTGACTGGAGCTGTCTGTCCCCCCCCCCCCGAGCTCAGCCCTCCTTATCAGCACCTAGGCCATTCACCAGCTCATTTCCTGTGTGTTGTAATTAAATGGAAGATTTCTGATTGACTCTCTTTAAGAGGGGAGTCTTTGAGCTGGGCTGAGAGGGAGGGAGGAGCTGGGCTGAGAGGGAGGGAGGAGCTGGGCTGAGAGGGAGGGAGGAGCTGGGCTGAGAGGGAGGGAGGTTCAGTGGACAGAGGGCCTCTTGGGTTTGAGCTGGGCTGAGAGGGAGGGAGGGTCAGAGGACAGAGGGCCTCTTGGGTTTGATCTGGGCTGAAAGGGAGGGAGGTTCAGAGGACAGAGGGCCTCTGCTGTCCTCTACAGGTTACGCCCCCGGGGCTTGCATTAGTCCAATGATACTATGATATACGCTGCACCGACTATGAGATGAGCTCTTCAGAGTGTGAAGAAGACACAAGGAGATCTCATCATAGGGGTCCATCACAAACAAAGATACAGCTCACAATTCTTTGGTTGTTGTTTGTTTTCTTCTCATCGACGAGGAAACTGTGGATCTTTCCTGTGTCTGTCAGAATACAAATGACAAAAAATATATTCAGACCACGTTTGACGTTCACGTCAAGACCTGAGCTACTCCTCAGGCATCATCCGATGCACGGAATCAGTAACATCGCAGGGTCACTGATATCCAGAAAGCACGAAGCCTAAAAATATATATTAATATAATAATAATTAATTACTCATGATAATATGTTAACTTTTTATCACGGGACGCTGTCTGTCATAGATCCAGAATGGTTTCCAATGTTAGTTTAAAAATGAAATGTGTTTTTAAATGTGTTTAATTTAGTTTTCTGTTCTCCCTTCTGCCACCTGCAGGATAGATCAGTCAATCAATCAATCAAATTAATCAATCGAATGTATTTATAAAGACCTTTTTACATCACTAGTTGTCCCAAAGAGCTTTACAGACACCCAGCCTAAAACCCCAAAGTGCTTTACAGACACCCAGCCTAAAACCCCAAAGAGCTTTACAGACACCCAGCCTAAAACCCCAATGTGCTTTACAGACACCCAGCCTAAAACCCCAAAGAGCTTTACAGACACCCAGCCTAAAACCCCAAAGAGCTTTACAGAAACCCAGCCTAAAACCCCAAATAGCTTTACAGACACCCAGCCTAAAACTCCAAAGAGCTTTACAGACACCCAGCCTAAAACCCCAAAGAGCTTTACAGACACCCAGCCTAAAACCCCAAAGAGCTTTACAGACACCCAGCCTAAAACCCCAAAGAGCTTTACAGACACCCAACCTAAAACCCCAAAGAGCTTTACAGACACCCAGCCTAAAACCCCAAAGTGCTTTACAGACACCCAGCCTAAAACTCCAAAGAGCTTTACAGACACCCAGCCTAAAACCCCAAAGAGCTTTACAGACACCCAGCCTAAAACCCCAAAGAGCTTTACAGACACCCAGCCTAAAACCCCAAAGAGCTTTACAGACACCCAGCCTAAAACCCCAAAGAGCTTTACAGAAACCCAGCCTAAAAACCCAAAGAGCTTTACAGACACCCAGCCTAAAACCCCAAAGAGCTTTACAGACACCCAGCCTAAAACCCCAAAGAGCTTTACAGACACCCAGCCTAAAACCCCAAAGAGCTTTACAGACACCCAGCCTAAAACCCCAAAGAGCTTTACAGACACCCAGCCTAAAACCCCAAAGAGCTTTACAGACACCCAGCCTAAAACCCCAATGTGCTTTACAGACACCCAGCCTAAAACCCCAAAGAGCTTTACAGAAACCCAGCCTTAAACCCCAAACAGCTTTACAGACACCCAGCCTAAAACCCCAAAGAGCTTTACAGACACCCAGCCTGTAGAGAGAGAGAGAGAGAGAGAGAGAGAGAGAGAGAAAGAGAGAGAGGGAATGAGACAGACAGACAGACAGACAGAGAGAGTCCCTCCTCGGGCCAGATCAGATGACCACCAGACAAAAGGAAACAACCATTTACTAAACAACTAGCTAACCACCCCATTGTAAATGTACTGCTAGAAAAAGGGTTCGTTGGGGTTCTATGTAGAATATTTCGGTGTGCAATAACCAAGCCAAGTACTGTACATCCATTGAACCTTCTGTTCTTTAAAGTGTACAGCACCTCAAACAGGCTAATCCCAATATGATGTTCATTACAGCTGAAAAAGACATCAAATTAAATGATGTTGGTCACATGGTGTCGAAAACAACTGGTGCCGAGGTACACACATACCTCTCTATGATATGACTGTCAGTCTACATCCTGGCAAGTCTGTAGACCTCTCTATAATATCAATCAAATTTATTTTATCAATCAAATTTATTTTATATAGCCCTTCGTACATCAGCCGATATCTCAAAGTGCTGTACAGAAACCCAGCCTAAAACCCCAAACAGCAAGCAATGCAGGTGAAGAAGCACGGTGGCTAGGAAAAACTCCCTAGAAAGGCCAAAACCTAGGAAGAAACCTAGAGAGGAACCAGGCTATGTGGGGTGGCCAGTCCTCTTCTGGCTGTGCCGGGTGGAGATTATAACAAAACATGGTCAAGATGTTCAAATGTTCATAAATGACCAGCATGGTCGAATAATAATAAGGCAGAATAGTTGAAACTGGAGCAGCAGCACAGTCAGGTGGACTGGGGACAGCAAGGAGTCATCATGTCAGGTATTCCTGGGCCATGGTCCTAGGGCTCAGGTCCTCCGAGAGAGAGAAAGAAAGAGAGAATTAGAGAGAGCATATGTGGGATGGCCAGTCCTCTTCTGGCTGTGCCGGGTGGAGATTATAACAGAACATGGCCAAGATGTTCAAATGTTCATAAATGATCAGCATGGTCGAATAATAATAAGGCAGAACAGTTGAAACTGGAGCAGCAGCACAGCCAGGTGGACTGGGGACAGCAAGGAGTCATCATGTCAGGTATTCCTGGGCCATGGTCCTAGGGCTCAGGTCCTCCGAGAGAGAGAAAGAAAGAGAGAATTAGAGAGAGCATATGTGGGATGGCCAGTCCTCTTCTGGCTGTGCCGGGTGGAGATTATAACAGAACATGGCCAAGATGTTCAAATGTTCATAAATGATCAGCATGGTCGAATAATAATAAGGCAGAACAGTTGAAACTGGAGCAGCAGCACAGCCAGGTGGACTGGGGACAGCAAGGAGTCATCATGTCAGGTAGTCCTGGGGCATGGTCCTAGGGCTCAGGTCCTCCGAGAGAGAGAAAGAGAGAAGGAGAGAATTAGAGAACGCACACTTAGATTCACACAGGACACCGAATAGGACAGGAGAAGTACTCCAGATATAACAAACTGACCCTAGCCCCCCGACACATAAACTACTGCAGCATAAACACTGGAGGCTGAGACAGGAGGGGTCAGGAGACACTGTGGCCCACTCCGAGGACACCCCCGGACAGGGCCAAACAGGAAGGATATAACCCCACCCACTTTGCCAAAGCACAGCCCCCACACCACTAGAGGGATATCTTCAACCACCAACTTACCATCCTGAGACAAGGCTGAGTATAGCCCACAAAGACCTCCGCCACGGCACAACTTAAGGGGGGGGGGGGGCGCCAACCCAGACAGGATGACCACATCAGTGACTCAACCCACTCAGGTGACGCACCTCCTCCAGGGACGGCATGAGAGAGCCCCAGTAAAGCCAGTGACTCAGCCCCTGTAATAGGGTTAGAGGCAGAGAATCCCAGTGGAAAGAGGGGAACCGGCCAGGCAGAGACAGCAAGGGTGGTTCGTTGCTCCAGAGCCTTTCCGTTCACCCTCCCACTCCTGGGCCAGACTACACTCAATCATATGACCCACTGAAGAGATGAGTCTTCAGTAGAGACTTAAAGGTTGAGACCGAGTTTGCGTCTCTGACATGGGTAGGCAGACCGTTCCATAAAAATGGAGCTCTATAGGAGAAAGCCCTGCCTCCAGCTGTTTGCTTAAAAATTCTAGGGACAATTAGGAGGCCTGCGTCTTGTGACCGTAGCGTACGTGTAGGTATGTACGGCAGGACCAAATCAGAGAGATAGATAGGAGCAAGCCCATGTAATGCTTTGTAGGTTAGCAGTAAAACCTTGAAATCAGCCCTTGCTTTGACAGGAAGCCAGTGTAGAGAGGCTAGCACTGGAGTAATATGATCAAATTTTTTGGTTCTAGTCAGGATTCTAGCAGCCGTATTTAGCACTAACTGAAGTTTATTTAGTGCTTTATCCGGGTAGCCGGAAAGTAGAGCATTGCAGTAGTCTAACCTGGAAGTGACAAAAGCATGGATTAATTTTTCTGCATCATTTTTGGACAGAAAGTTCCTGATTTTTGCAATGTTACGTAGATGGAAAAAAGCTGTCCTTGAAATGGTCTTGATATGTTCTTCAAAAGAGAGATCAGGGTCCAGAGTAACGCCGAGGTCCTTCACAGTTTTATTTGAGACGACTGTACAACCATTAAGATTAATTGTCAGATTCAACAGAAGATCTCTTTGTTTCTTGGGACCTAGAACAAGCATCTCTGTTTTGTCCGAGTTTAAAAGTAGAAAGTTTGCAGCCATCCACTTCCTTATGTCTGAAACACATTCTTCTAGCAAGGGCAATTTTGGGGCTTCACCATGTTTAATTGAAATGTACAGCTGTGTGTCATCCGCATAGCAGTGAAAGTTAACATTATGTTTTCGAATAACATCCCCAAGAGGTAAAATATATAGTGAAAACAATAGTGGTCCTAAAACGGAACCTTGAGGAACACCGAAAATATGACTGTCAGTCTACATCCTGGGCAGTCTGTAGACCTCTCTATAGTATGACTGTCAGTCTACATCATGGACAGTCTGTAGACCTCTCTACATGATGACTATCAGTCTACATCCTGGGCAGTCTGTAGACCTCTCTACATGATGACTATCAGTCTACATCCTGGGCAGTCTGTAGACCTCTCTACAGGATGACTATCAGTCTACATCCTGGGAAGTCTGTAGACCTCTCTATAATATGACTGTCAGTCTACATATTGGACAGTCTGTAGATCTCTCTATAATATGACTGTCAGTCTACATCCTGGGCATTCTGTAGACCTCTCTACAGTAGGACTGTCAGTCTACATCCTGGGCAGTCTGTAGACCTCTCTATAATATGACTGTCAGTCTACATCCTGGGCAGTCTGTAGACCTCTCTATAATATGACTGTCAGTCTACATCCGGGACAGTATGTAGACCTCTCTACAGTAGGACTGTCAGTCTACATCCGGGACAGTGTCTATAGACCTCTCTACAGGGGGACTGTCAGTCTACATCCTGGGCAGTCTGTAGACCTCTCTATAATATGACTGTCAGTCTACATCCTGAACAAATCAAATCAAATCAAATCAAATTTTATGTATGTAGACCTCTCTATAATATAACTGCCAGTCTACATCCGGGACAGTATGTAGACCTCTCTACAGTAGGACTGTCAGTCTACAGCTTGGACAGTGTCTATAGACCTCTCTGTAATATGACTGTCAGTCTACATCCTGGGCAGTCTGTAGACCTCTCTATAGGATGACTGTCAGTCTTCATCTTGGACAGTGTCTGTAGACCTCTCTACAGTAGGACTGTCAGTCTACATCTTGGACAGTGTCTATAGACCTCTCTACAGGATGACTGTCAGTCTACATCCTGGGCAGTCTGTAGACCTCTCTATAATATGACTGTCAGTCTACATCTTGGACAGTGTCTGTAGACCTCTATAATATGACTGTCAGTCTACATCCTGGGCAGTCTGTAGACCTCTCTATAATATGACTGTCAGTCTACATCTTGGACGGTCTGTAGACCTCTCTACAGGATGACTGTCAGTCTACATCCTGGGCAGTCTGTAGACCTCTCTATAATATGATTGTCAGTCTACATCCTGGGCAGTCTGTAGACCTCTCTATGATATGACTGTCAGTCTACATCCTGGGCAGTCTGTAGACCTCTCTATCGCAGCCTGCCATATGCTGTACCTGTATGGTGAACGACAAGGCCACGACCCAGTCAGAACAACAAATCTAGCACAGGGAGTGAGCTCCCCCTGGTGGTTACATGAGGACTTTACATGTCAAATGGTTTCAGGTTCTCTTCGCCTTCTGCATTCAGGGGCCAGTCATTGGCCAAGCTAAACGTTAGGTGAAATGGTCTGTCTAGCAAAGAGAGAGAGAAGAAAGTGATCTCGTCTGTGCTAATTGCCGGAGGGGTTAAAACAACACATAATGGCAGACTAATAGTTAAAGGTTAGAACCAGTGTTCCATCTCATCTTGAACAGCAGAGGAAGGGTCAGACAAAGTCAAGGGTCTTTTCATTCCCCCAGGCGCAGGGGCAGCGTGAAAAGCCAGCTGGGATGGAGACAGTAATAAATCCTCTTACTTCTACCCCCTCCTTTTTCGAACATTCTGTTAAAAATCGCGCAACTTTTCAGCGTCCTGCTACTCATGCCAGGAATATAGTATATGCATATGATTAGTATGTGTGGATAGAAAACACTCTGAAGTTTCTAAAACTGGTTAAATCACGGCTGTGACTATAACAGATTGTGTGTTTCATCGAAAAACGCAAGAAAAACTGCTCTCTGAAAGCTAAAAATAATTTCCATAAGTCACTTTCATGGGTTGTTAAAAGGGCACAAAATTAATTATGGATCTGCATGCAATTCCTACAGATTCCACACGATGTCGCCATTGTCGTCATTTTCCAGGGACTTTTTTCTTGGTAAATCCAACTAACTGGATTCAATTTCTTCCGGTCTCCACCAGGATGTTTTGAATGTGCACATTGGCAGCCATTGATATGAAGACGAGGAGCTATTGAATATACATCGCCCTGTAATCATTTTGATAGATTATAAACGATTACTAATACCTAAAGTTGGATTACAAAAGGATTTCGAAGTGTTTTGTGGAAGTTTATCGTTGACTTTTTTAATTTAAAAAAATGACGCAGCGTTTAAAAACAATGTTTTTTTCTGAATGACACAGGTTCCATAGAAAGCTATTTTGGGTATATATGGACCGATTTAAACGAAAAAAAGACCCAATAGTGATGTTTATGGGGCATATAGGAGTGCCAAGAAAGAAGCTCGTCAAAGGTAATGAATGTTTTATATTGTATTTCTGCGTTTTGTGTAGTGCCGGCTAAGCTAAATCTTTGTTTACATCGCATTCAGGCATTTTGGGGTGTTGCATGCTATCAGATAATAGCTTCTCATGCTTTCGCCGAAAAGCATTTTAAAAATCTGACTTATTGGCTAGGTTCACAACGAGTGTAGCTTTAATTCAATACCCTGCATGTGAATTTTGATGAACGTTTGAGTTTTAACGAGTACATTTAGCATTTAGCGTAGCGCATTTGCATTTCCAGGTGTCTACTTGAGACATCTGCGTCTCAAGTAGGAGCAAGAAGATAACCAGGAACACACAGTGTCATTCTCTGTGCTAATGGCCCAATGAGAAAAGGACTATGAGAGGACAGACAGACAGACAGACAGACAGACAGACAGACAGACAGACAGACAGACAGACAGACAGACAGACAGACAGAGACAAAGTAAGTGAGCGAGAGAGAGTGAGAGACAGAGAAAGGGAGTCCATGTTCACTGAGTTGAATTTAAAGTATATTCCTCAATGTAGTTCTGTAAAGGGATTGTAAAGTGTAGTTCTGTAAAGGGATTGTAGGGTGTAGTTCTGTAAAGGGATTGTAGTTCTGTAAAGGGATTCTAAGCTGTAGTTCTGTAAAGGGATTGTAGTTCTGTAAAGGGATTCTAAGCTGTAGTTCTGTAAAGGGATTGTAAAGTGTAGTTCTGTAAAGGGATTGTAGTTCTGTAAAGGGATTCTAAGCTGTAGTTCTGTAAAGGGATTGTAGTTCTGTAAAGGGATTCTAAGCTGTAGTTCTGTAAAGGGATTCTAAACTGTAGTTCTGTAAAGGGATTCTAAGCTGTAGTTCTGTAAAGGGATTCTAAGCTGTAGTTCTGTAAAGGGATTCTATGCTGTAGTTCTGTAAAGGGATTGTAGTTCTGTAAAGGGATTCTAAACTGTAGTTCTGTAAAGGGATTCTAAGCTGTAGTTCTGTAAAGGGATTCTAAGCTGTAGTTCTGTAAAGGGATTCTAAGCTGTAGTTCTGTAAAGGGATTCTATGCTGTAGTTCTGTAAAGGGATTCTAAGCTGTAGTTCTGTAAAGGGATTCTAAACTGTAGTTCTGTAAAGGGATTCTAAGCTGTAGTTCTGTAAAGGGATTGTAGTTCTGTAAAGGGATTCGATGCTGTAGTTTTGTAAAGGGATTGTAGTTCTGTAAAGGGATTGTAGGTCTGTAAAGGGATTCTAAACTGTAGTTCTGTAAAGGGATTCTAAACTGTAGTTCTGTAAAGGGATTCTAAACTGTAGTTCTGTAAAGGGATTCTAAGCTGTAGTTCTGTAAAGGGATTGTAGTTCTGTAAAGGGTTTCGATGCTGTAGTTTTGTAAAGGGATTGTAGGTCTGTAAAGGGATTCTAAGCTGTAGTTCTGTAAATGGATTGTAGTTCTGTAAAGGGATTCTAAGTTGTAGTTCTGTAAAGGGATTCTAAGATGTAGATCTGTAAAGGGATTGTAGTTTTGTAAAGGGATTCTAAGCTGTAGTTCTGTAAAGGGATTCTATGCTGTAGTTCTGTAAAGGGATTGTAGTTCTGTAAAGGGATTGTAGTACTGTAAAGGGATTCTAAGCTGTAGTTCTGTAAAGGGATTGTAGTTCTGTAAAGGGATTGTAGTTCTGTAAAGGGATTCTAAGCTGTAGTTCTGTAAAGGGATTGTAGTTCTGTAAAGGGATTCTAAATTGTAGTTCTGTAAAGGGATTCTAAGTTGTAGTTCTGTAAAAGGATTCTAAATTGTAGTTCTGTAAAGGGATTCTAAGCTGTAGTTCTGTAAAGGGATTCTAAGCTGTAGTTCTGTAAAGGGATTGTAGTTCTGTAAAGGGATTCTAAGCTGTAGGTCTGTAAAGGGATTCTAAATTGTAGTTCTGTAAAGGGATTCTATGCTGTAGTTCTGTAAAGGGATTCTAAGCTGTAGTTCTGTAAAGGGATTATAAACTGTAGTTCTGTAAAGGGATATTAAATTGTAGTTCTGTAAAGGGATTCTAAACTGTAGTTCTGTAAAGGGATTCTAAAATGTAGTTCTGTAAAGGGATTCTAAACTGTAGTTCTGTAAAGGGATTCTAAGCTGTAGTTCTGTAAAGGGATTCTATGCTGTAGTTCTGTAAAGGGATTGTAGTTCTGTAAAGGGATTCTAAACTGTAGTTCTGTAAAGGGATTCTAAGCTGTAGTTCTGTAAAGGGATTCTAAGCTGTAGTTCTGTAAAGGGATTCTATGCTGTAGTTCTGTAAAGGGATTGTAGTTCTGTAAAGGGATTCTAAACTGTAGTTCTGTAAAGGGATTCTAAGCTGTAGTTCTGTAAAGGGATTCTAAGCTGTAGTTCTGTAAAGGGATTCTAAACTGTAGTTCTGTAAAGGGATTCTAAGCTGTAGTTCTTTAAAGGGATTCTATGCTGTAGTTCTGTAAAGGGATTCTAAGCTGTAGTTCTGTAAAGGGATTCTAAGATGTAGTTCTGTAAAGGGATTCTATGCTGTAGTTCTGTAAAGGGATTCTAAGCTGTAGTTCTGTAAAGGGATTCTAAACTGTAGTTCTGTAAAGGGATTCTAAGCTGTAGTTCTGTAAAGGGATTGTAGTTCTGTAAAGGGATTCGATGCTGTAGTTTTGTAAAGGGATTGTAGTTCTGTAAAGGGATTGTAGGTCTGTAAAGGGATTCTAAACTGTAGTTCTGTAAAGGGATTCTAAACTGTAGTTCTGTAAAGGGATTCTAAACTGTTGTTCTGTAAAGGGATTCTAAGCTGTAGTTCTGTAAAGGGATTGTAGTTCTGTAAAGGGTTTCGATGCTGTAGTTTTGTAAAGGGATTGTAGGTCTGTAAAGGGATTCTAAGCTGTAGTTCTGTAAATGGATTGTAGTTCTGTAAAGGGATTCTAAGTTGTAGTTCTGTAAAGGGATTCTAAGATGTAGATCTGTAAAGGGATTGTAGTTTTGTAAAGGGATTCTAAGCTGTAGTTCTGTAAAGGGATTCTATGCTGTAGTTCTGTAAAGGGATTGTAGTTCTGTAAAGGGATTGTAGTACTGTAAAGGGATTCTAAGCTGTAGTTCTGTAAAGGGATTGTAGTTCTGTAAAGGGATTGTAGTTCTGTAAAGGGATTCTAAGCTGTAGTTCTGTAAAGGGATTGTAGTTCTGTAAAGGGATTCTAAATTGTAGTTCTGTAAAGGGATTCTAAGTTGTAGTTCTGTAAAAGGATTCTAAATTGTAGTTCTGTAAAGGGATTCTAAGCTGTAGTTCTGTAAAGGGATTCTAAGCTGTAGTTCTGTAAAGGGATTGTAGTTCTGTAAAGGGATTCTAAGCTGTAGGTCTGTAAAGGGATTCTAAATTGTAGTTCTGTAAAGGGATTCTATGCTGTAGTTCTGTAAAGGGATTCTAAGCTGTAGTTCTGTAAAGGGATTATAAACTGTAGTTCTGTAAAGGGATATTAAATTGTAGTTCTGTAAAGGGATTCTAAACTGTAGTTCTGTAAAGGGATTCTAAGCTGTAGTTCTGTAAAGGGATTCTAAACTGTAGTTCTGTAAAGGGATTCTAAGCTGTAGTTCTGTAAAGGGATTCTATGCTGTAGTTCTGTAAAGGGATTGTAGTTCTGTAAAGGGATTCTAAACTGTAGTTCTGTAAAGGGATTCTAAGCTGTAGTTCTGTAAAGGGATTCTAAGCTGTAGTTCTGTAAAGGGATTCTATGCTGTAGTTCTGTAAAGGGATTGTAGTTCTGTAAAGGGATTCTAAACTGTAGTTCTGTAAAGGGATTCTAAGCTGTAGTTCTGTAAAGGGATTCTAAGCTGTAGTTCTGTAAAGGGATTCTAAACTGTAGTTCTGTAAAGGGATTCTAAGCTGTAGTTCTTTAAAGGGATTCTATGCTGTAGTTCTGTAAAGGGATTCTAAGCTGTAGTTCTGTAAAGGGATTCTAAGCTGTAGTTCTGTAAAGGGATTCTATGCTGTAGTTCTGTAAAGGGATTCTAAGCTGTAGTTCTGTAAAGGGATTCTAAACTGTAGTTCTGTAAAGGGATTCTAAGCTGTAGTTCTGTAAAGGGATTGTAGTTCTGTAAAGGGATTCGATGCTGTAGTTTTGTAAAGGGATTGTAGTTCTGTAAAGGGATTGTAGGTCTGTAAAGGGATTCTAAACTGTAGTTCTGTAAAGGGATTCTAAACTGTAGTTCTGTAAAGGGATTCTAAACTGTTGTTCTGTAAAGGGATTCTAAGCTGTAGTTCTGTAAAGGGATTGTAGTTCTGTAAAGGGTTTCGATGCTGTAGTTTTGTAAAGGGATTGTAGGTCTGTAAAGGGATTCTAAGCTGTAGTTCTGTAAATGGATTGTAGTTCTGTAAAGGGATTCTAAGTTGTAGTTCTGTAAAGGGATTCTAAGATGTAGATCTGTAAAGGGATTGTAGTTTTGTAAAGGGATTCTAAGCTGTAGTTCTGTAAAGGGATTCTATGCTGTAGTTCTGTAAAGGGATTGTAGTTCTGTAAAGGGATTGTAGTACTGTAAAGGGATTCTAAGCTGTAGTTCTGTAAAGGGATTGTAGTTCTGTAAAGGGATTGTAGTTCTGTAAAGGGATTCTAAGCTGTAGTTCTGTAAAGGGATTGTAGTTCTGTAAAGGGATTCTAAATTGTAGTTCTGTAAAGGGATTCTAAGTTGTAGTTCTGTAAAAGGATTCTAAATTGTAGTTCTGTAAAGGGATTCTAAGCTGTAGTTCTGTAAAGGGATTCTAAGCTGTAGTTCTGTAAAGGGATTGTAGTTCTGTAAAGGGATTCTAAGCTGTAGGTCTGTAAAGGGATTCTAAATTGTAGTTCTGTAAAGGGATTCTATGCTGTAGTTCTGTAAAGGGATTCTAAGCTGTAGTTCTGTAAAGGGATTATAAACTGTAGTTCTGTAAAGGGATATTAAATTGTAGTTCTGTAAAGGGATTCTAAACTGTAGTTCTGTAAAGGGATTCTAAGCTGTAGTTCTGTAAAGGGATTCTAAACTGTAGTTCTGTAAAGGGATTCTAAGCTGTAGTTCTGTAAAGGGATTCTATGCTGTAGTTCTGTAAAGGGATTGTAGTTCTGTAAAGGGATTCTAAACTGTAGTTCTGTAAAGGGATTCTAAGCTGTAGTTCTGTAAAGGGATTCTAAGCTGTAGTTCTGTAAAGGGATTCTAAGCTGTAGTTCTGTAAAGGGATTCTAAGCTGTAGTTCTGTAAAGGGATTCTATGCTGTAGTTCTGTAAAGGGATTCTAAGCTGTAGTTCTGTAAAGGGATTCTATGCTGTAGTTCTGTAAAGGGATTCTAAGCTGTAGTTCTGTAAAGGGATTCTAAGATGTAGTTCTGTAAAGGGATTCTATGCTGTAGTTCTGTAAAGGGATTCTAAGCTGTAGTTCTGTAAAGGGATTCTAAACTGTAGTTCTGTAAAGGGATTCTAAGCTGTAGTTCTGTAAAGGGATTGTAGTTCTGTAAAGGGATTCGATGCTGTAGTTTTGTAAAGGGATTGTAGTTCTGTAAAGGGATTGTAGGTCTGTAAAGGGATTCTAAACTGTAGTTCTGTAAAGGGATTCTAAACTGTAGTTCTGTAAAGGGATTCTAAACTGTTGTTCTGTAAAGGGATTCTAAGCTGTAGTTCTGTAAAGGGATTGTAGTTCTGTAAAGGGTTTCGATGCTGTAGTTTTGTAAAGGGATTGTAGGTCTGTAAAGGGATTCTAAGCTGTAGTTCTGTAAATGGATTGTAGTTCTGTAAAGGGATTCTAAGTTGTAGTTCTGTAAAGGGATTCTAAGATGTAGATCTGTAAAGGGATTGTAGTTTTGTAAAGGGATTCTAAGCTGTAGTTCTGTAAAGGGATTCTATGCTGTAGTTCTGTAAAGGGATTGTAGTTCTGTAAAGGGATTGTAGTACTGTAAAGGGATTCTAAGCTGTAGTTCTGTAAAGGGATTGTAGTTCTGTAAAGGGATTGTAGTTCTGTAAAGGGATTCTAAGCTGTAGTTCTGTAAAGGGATTGTAGTTCTGTAAAGGGATTCTAAATTGTAGTTCTGTAAAGGGATTCTAAGTTGTAGTTCTGTAAAAGGATTCTAAATTGTAGTTCTGTAAAGGGATTCTAAGCTGTAGTTCTGTAAAGGGATTCTAAGCTGTAGTTCTGTAAAGGGATTGTAGTTCTGTAAAGGGATTCTAAGCTGTAGGTCTGTAAAGGGATTCTAAATTGTAGTTCTGTAAAGGGATTCTATGCTGTAGTTCTGTAAAGGGATTCTAAGCTGTAGTTCTGTAAAGGGATTATAAACTGTAGTTCTGTAAAGGGATATTAAATTGTAGTTCTGTAAAGGGATTCTAAACTGTAGTTCTGTAAAGGGATTCTAAGCTGTAGTTCTGTAAAGGGATTCTAAACTGTAGTTCTGTAAAGGGATTCTAAGCTGTAGTTCTGTAAAGGGATTCTATGCTGTAGTTCTGTAAAGGGATTGTAGTTCTGTAAAGGGATTCTAAACTGTAGTTCTGTAAAGGGATTCTAAGCTGTAGTTCTGTAAAGGGATTCTAAGCTGTAGTTCTGTAAAGGGATTCTATGCTGTAGTTCTGTAAAGGGATTGTAGTTCTGTAAAGGGATTCTAAACTGTAGTTCTGTAAAGGGATTCTAAGCTGTAGTTCTGTAAAGGGATTCTAAGCTGTAGTTCTGTAAAGGGATTCTAAACTGTAGTTCTGTAAAGGGATTCTAAGCTGTAGTTCTTTAAAGGGATTCTATGCTGTAGTTCTGTAAAGGGATTCTAAGCTGTAGTTCTGTAAAGGGATTCTAAGCTGTAGTTCTGTAAAGGGATTCTATGCTGTAGTTCTGTAAAGGGATTCTAAGCTGTAGTTCTGTAAAGGGATTCTAAACTGTAGTTCTGTAAAGGGATTCTAAGCTGTAGTTCTGTAAAGGGATTGTAGTTCTGTAAAGGGATTCGATGCTGTAGTTTTGTAAAGGGATTGTAGTTCTGTAAAGGGATTGTAGGTCTGTAAAGGGATTCTAAACTGTAGTTCTGTAAAGGGATTCTAAACTGTAGTTCTGTAAAGGGATTCTAAACTGTTGTTCTGTAAAGGGATTCTAAGCTGTAGTTCTGTAAAGGGATTGTAGTTCTGTAAAGGGTTTCGATGCTGTAGTTTTGTAAAGGGATTGTAGGTCTGTAAAGGGATTCTAAGCTGTAGTTCTGTAAATGGATTGTAGTTCTGTAAAGGGATTCTAAGTTGTAGTTCTGTAAAGGGATTCTAAGATGTAGATCTGTAAAGGGATTGTAGTTTTGTAAAGGGATTCTAAGCTGTAGTTCTGTAAAGGGATTCTATGCTGTAGTTCTGTAAAGGGATTGTAGTTCTGTAAAGGGATTGTAGTACTGTAAAGGGATTCTAAGCTGTAGTTCTGTAAAGGGATTGTAGTTCTGTAAAGGGATTGTAGTTCTGTAAATGGATTCTAAGCTGTAGTTCTGTAAAGGGATTGTAGTTCTGTAAAGGGATTCTAAATTGTAGTTCTGTAAAGGGATTCTAAGTTGTAGTTCTGTAAAAGGATTCTAAATTGTAGTTCTGTAAAGGGATTCTAAGCTGTAGTTCTGTAAAGGGATTCTAAGCTGTAGTTCTGTAAAGGGATTGTAGTTCTGTAAAGGGATTCTAAGCTGTAGGTCTGTAAAGGGATTCTAAATTGTAGTTCTGTAAAGGGATTCTATGCTGTAGTTCTGTAAAGGGATTCTAAGCTGTAGTTCTGTAAAGGGATTATAAACTGTAGTTCTGTAAAGGGATATTAAATTGTAGTTCTGTAAAGGGATTCTAAACTGTAGTTCTGTAAAGGGATTCTAAGCTGTAGTTCTGTAAAGGGATTCTAAACTGTAGTTCTGTAAAGGGATTCTAAGCTGTAGTTCTGTAAAGGGATTCTATGCTGTAGTTCTGTAAAGGGATTGTAGTTCTGTAAAGGGATTCTAAACTGTAGTTCTGTAAAGGGATTCTAAGCTGTAGTTCTGTAAAGGGATTCTAAGCTGTAGTTCTGTAAAGGGATTCTAAGCTGTAGTTCTGTAAAGGGATTCTAAGCTGTAGTTCTGTAAAGGGATTCTATGCTGTAGTTCTGTAAAGGGATTCTAAGCTGTAGTTCTGTAAAGGGATTCTAAGCTGTAGTTCTGTAAAGGGATTCTATGCTGTAGTTCTGTAAAGGGATTCTAAGCTGTAGTTCTGTAAAGGGATTCTAAACTGTAGTTCTGTAAAGGGATTCTAAGCTGTAGTTCTGTAAAGGGATTCTATGCTGTAGTTCTGTAAAGGGATTGTAGTTCTGTAAAGGGATTCTAAACTGTAGTTCTGTAAAGGGATTCTAAGCTGTAGTTCTGTAAAGGGATTCTAAGCTGTAGTTCTGTAAAGGGATTCTAAACTGTAGTTCTGTAAAGGGATTCTAAGCTGTAGTTCTGTAAAGGGATTCTATGCTGTAGTTCTGTAAAGGGATTCTAAGCTGTAGTTCTGTAAAGGGATTCTAAGCTGTAGTTCTGTAAAGGGATTCTATGCTGTAGTTCTGTAAAGGGATTCTAAGCTGTAGTTCTGTAAAGGGATTCTAAACTGTAGTTCTGTAAAGGGATTCTAAGCTGTAGTTCTGTAAAGGGATTGTAGTTCTGTAAAGGGATTCGATGCTGTAGTTTTGTAAAGGGATTGTAGTTCTGTAAAGGGATTGTAGGTCTGTAAAGGGATTCTAAACTGTAGTTCTGTAAAGGGATTCTAAACTGTAGTTCTGTAAATGGATTCTAAACTGTAGTTCTGTAAAGGGATTCTAAGCTGTAGTTCTGTAAAGGGATTGTAGTTCTGTAAAGGGTTTCGATGCTGTAGTTTTGTAAAGGGATTGTAGGTCTGTAAAGGGATTCTAAGCTGTAGTTCTGTAAATGGATTGTAGTTCTGTAAAGGGATTCTAAGTTGTAGTTCTGTAAAGGGATTCTAAGATGTAGATCTGTAAAGGGATTGTAGTTTTGTAAAGGGATTCTAAGCTGTAGTTCTGTAAAGGGATTCTATGCTGTAGTTCTGTAAAGGGATTGTAGTTCTGTAAAGGGATTGTAGTACTGTAAAGGGATTCTAAGCTGTAGTTCTGTAAAGGGATTGTAGTTCTGTAAAGGGATTGTAGTTCTGTAAAGAGATTCTAAGCTGTAGTTCTGTAAAGGGATTGTAGTTCTGTAAAGGGATTCTAAATTGTAGTTCTGTAAAGGGATTCTAAGTTGTAGTTCTGTAAAAGGATTCTAAATTGTAGTTCTGTAAAGGGATTCTAAGCTGTAGTTCTGTAAAGGAATTCTAAGCTGTAGTTCTGTAAAGGGATTGTAGTTCTGTAAAGGGATTCTATGCTGTAGTTCTGTAAAGGGATTCTAAGTTGTAGTTCTGTAAAGGGATTGTAGTTCTGTAAAGGGATTGTAGTTCTGTAAAGGGATGGCCAACCAGGGAACAGGGAACAGGGGGTTAACTGTCTGACGGCCTACCAGGGAACAGTTGGTTAACTGCCTGACGGCCTACCACGGAACAGTGGGTTAACTGTCTGACGGCCAACCAGGGAACAGGGAACACTGGGTTAACTGTCTGACGGCCAACCACGGAACAGGGAACAGTGGGTTAACTGTCTGACGGCCTACCAGGGAACAGTGGGTTAACTGTCTGACGGCCAACCAGGGAACAGTGGGTTAACTGTCTGATTGCCTACCAGGGAACAGTGGGTTAACTGTCTGAAGGCCTACCAGGGAACAGTGGGTTAACTGTCTGACGACCAACCAGGGAACAGTGGGTTAACTGTCTGACGGCCTACCAGGGAACAGGGTACAGTGGGTTAACTACCTGACGGCCTACCAGGGAACAGTGGGTTAACTGTCTGACGGCCTACCAGGGAACAGTGGGTTAACTGCCTGACAGCCAACCAGGGAACAGTGGGTTAACTACCTGAAGGCCAACCAGGGAACAGTGGGTTAACTGTCTGACGGCCAACCAGGGAACAGTGGGTTAACTACCTGACGGCCTACCAGGGAACAGTGGGTTAACTGTCTGATGTCCTACCAGGGAACAGTGGGTTAACTACCTGAAGGCCAACCAGGGAACAGTGGGTTAACTGTCTGACAGCCTACCAGGGAACAGTGGGTTAACTACCTGAAGGCCTACCAGGGAACAGTGGGTTAACTACCAGAAGGCCTACCAGGGAACAGTGGGTTAACTACCAGAAGGCCTACCAGGGAACAGTGGGTTAACTGCCTGACGGCCAACCAGGGAACAGGGAACAGTGGGTTAACTACCTCACGGCCTACCAGGGAACAGTGGGTTAAATGTCTGACGGCCAACCAAGGAACAGTGGGTTAAATGTCTGACGGCCTACCAGGGAACAGTAGGTTAACTGTCTGACGGCTTACCAGGGAACAGTGGGTTAACTACCTGAAGGCCTACCAGGGAACAGTGGGTTAACTGTCTGACGGCCAACCAGGGAACAGGGAACACTGGGTTAACTGTCTGACGGCCAACCAGGGAACAGGGAACAGTGGGTTAACTGTCTGATGGCCTACCAGGGAACAGTGGGTTAACTGTCTGACGGCCAACCAGGGAACAGTGGGTTAACTGTCTGATGGCCTACCAGGGAACAGTGGGTTAACTGTCTGACGGCCTACCAGGGAACAGTGGGTTAACTGTCTGACGGCCAACCAGGGAACAGTGGGTTAACTACCTGACGGCCTACCAGGGAACAGTGGGTTAACTACCTGACGGTCTACCAGGGAACAGTGGGTTAACTGTCTGACGGCCAACCAGGGAACAGTGAACAGTGAGTTAACTGTCTGACGGCCTACCAGGGAACAGGGGGTTAACTGTCTGACTGTTTACCAGGGAACAGTGGGTTAACTGTCTGAAGGCCAACCAGGGAACAGGGGGTTAACTGTCTGACGGCCAACCAGGGAACAGGGAACAGCGGGTTAACTGTCTGATGGTCTACCAGGGAACAGGGTACAGTGGGTTAACTACCTGACGGTCTACCAGGGAACAGTGGGTTAACTGTCTTATGGTCTACCAGGGAACAGTGTGTTAACTTTCTGATGGTCTACCAGGGAACAGTGGGTTAACTGTCTGATGGCCAACCAGGGAACAGTGGGTTAACTGCCTGACGGCCAACTAGGGACCAGTGGGTTAACTGCCTGACGACCAACCAGGGAACAGGGGGTTAACTGTCTGATGGCCTACCAGGGATCAGTGGGTTAACTGTCTGACGGCCAACCAGGGAACAGTGGGTTAACTGTCTGACGGCCAACCAGGGAACTGGGGGTTAACTGTCTGACTGTCTACCAGGGAACAGTGGGTTAATTGTCTGAAGGCCAACCAGGGAACAGGGGGTTAACTGTCTGACGGCCAACCAGGGAACAGGGAACAGCAGGTTAACTGTCTGATGGTCTACCAGGGAACAGGGTACAGTGGGTTAACTACCTGACGGTCTACCAGGGAACAGTGGGTTAACTGTCTTATGGTCTACCAGGGAACAGTGGGTTAACTTTCTGATGGTCTAACAGGGAACAGTGGGTTAACTGTCTGACGGCCTACCAGGGAACAGTGGGTTAACTGCCTGACAGCCAACCAGGGAACAGTGGGTTAACTACCTGAAGGCCTACCAGGGAACAGGGTACAGTGGGTTAACTGTCTGATGGTCTACCAGGGTTCAGTGGGTTAACTGTCTGATGGTCTACCAGGGAACAGTGGGTTAACTGTCTGACGGCCAACCAGGGAACAGGGGGTTAACTGTCTGACGGCCAACCAGGGAACAGTGAACAGTGAGTTAACTGTCTGACGGCCTACCAGGGAACAGGGGGTTAACTGTCTGACTGTCTACCAGGGAACAGTGGGTTAACTGTCTGAAGGCCAACCAGGGAACAGGGGGTTAACTGTCTGACGGCCAACCAGGGAACAGCGGGTTAACTGTCTGATGGTCTACCAGGGAACAGGGTACAGTGGGTTAACTACCTGACGGTCTACCAGGGAACAGTGGGTTAACTGTCTTATGGTCTACCAGGGAACAGTGGGTTAACTTTCTGATGGTCTACCAGGGAACAGTGGGTTAACTGTCTGATGGCCAACCAGGGAACAGTGGGTTAACTGCCTAACGGCCAACTAGGGACCAGTGGGTTAACTGCCTGACGGCCAACCAGGGAACAGGGGGTTAACTGTCTGATGGCCTACCAGGGATCAGTGGGTTAACTGTCTGACGGCCAACCAGGGAACAGTGGGTTAACTGTCTGACGGCCAACCAGGGAACTGGGGGTTAACTGTCTGATGGCCTACCAGGGAACAGTGGGTTAACTGTCTGAAGGCCAACCAGGGAACAGTGGGTTAACTGTCTGATGGTCTACCAGGGAACAGGGAACAGTGGGTTAAATGTCTGATGGCCTACCAGGGAACAGGGAACAGTGGGTTAACTGTCTGATGGCCTACCAGGGAACAGGGGGTTAACTGCCTGACGGCCAACCAGGGAACTGGGGGTTAACTGTCTGATGGCCTACCAGGGAACAGTGGGTTAACTGTCTGATGGCCTACCAGGGAACAGTGGGTTAACTGTCTGAAGGCCTACCAGGGAACAGTGGGTTAGCTGCCTGACGGCCAACCAGGGAACAGGGAACAGTAGGTTAACTGTCTGACGGCCAACCAGGGAACAGGGAACAGTGGGTTAACTGCCTGACGGCCAACCAGGGAACAGGGAACAGTAGGTTAACTGTCTGACGGCCAACCAGGGAACAGGGGGTTAACTGTCTGACGGCCAACCAGGGAACAGGGAACAGTGGGTTAACTGTCTGATGGTCTACCAGGGAACAGTGGGTTAACTGTCTGACGGCCTACCAGGGAACAGTGGGTTAACTGTCTGACGGCCAACCAGGGAACAGTGGGTTAACTGCCTGACGGCCAACCAGGGAACAGGGAACAGTGGGTTAACTGTCTGACGGTCTACCAGGGAACAGTGAACAGTGAGTTAACTGTCTGACGGCCTACCAGGGAACAGTGGGTTAACTGTCTGACGGCCTACCAGGGAACAGTGGGTTAACTGTCTGATGGCCTACCAGGGAACAGTGGGTTAACTTTCTGATGGTCTACCAGGGAATCAAATCAAATTTATTTTATATAGCCCTTCGTACATCAGCTGATATCTCAAAGTGCTGTACAGAAACCCAGCCTAAAACCCCAAACAGCAAGCAATGCAGGTGAAGAAGCACGGTGGCTAGGAAAAACTCCCTAGAAAGGCCAAAACCTAGGAAGAAACCTAGAGAGGAACCAGGCTATGTGGGGTGGCCAGTCCTCTTCTGGCTGTGCCGGGTGGAGATTATAACAAAACATGGTCAAGATGTTCAAATGTTCATAAATGACCAGCATGGTCGAATAATAATAAGGCAGAATAGTTGAAACTGGAGCAGCAGCACAGTCAGGTGGACTGGGGACAGCAAGGAGTCATCATGTCAGGTATTCCTGGGGCATGGTCCTAGGGCTCAGGTCCTCCGAGAGAGAGAAAGAAAGAGAGAATTAGAGAGAGCATATGTGGGATGGCCAGTCCTCTTCTGGCTGTGCCGGGTGGAGATTATAACAGAACATGGCCAAGATGTTCAAATGTTCATAAATGATCAGCATGGTCGAATAATAATAAGGCAGAACAGTTGAAACTGGAGCAGCAGCACAGCCAGGTGGACTGGGGACAGCAAGGAGTCATCATGTCAGGTAGTCCTGGGGCATGGTCCTAGGGCTCAGGTCCTCCGAGAGAGAGAAAGAGAGAAGGAGAGAATTAGAGAACGCACACTTAGATTCACACAGGACACCGAATAGGACAGGAGAAGTACTCCAGATATAACAAACTGACCCTAGCCCCCCGACACATAAACTACTGCAGCATAAATACTGGAGGCTGAGACAGGAGGGGTCAGGAGACACTGTGGCCCACTCCGAGGACACCCCCGGACAGGGCCAAACAGGAAGGATATAACCCCACCCACTTTGCCAAAGCACAGCCCCCACACCACTAGAGGGATATCTTCAACCACCAACTTACCATCCTGAGACAAGGCTGAGTATAGCCCACAAAGACCTCCGCCACGGCACAACTTAAGGGGGGGGGGGGGGGGGGGGGGCGCCAACCCAGACAGGATGACCACATCAGTGACTCAACCCACTCAGGTGACGCACCTCCTCCAGGGACGGCATGAGAGAGCCCCAGTAAAGCCAGTGACTCAGCCCCTGTAATAGGGTTAGAGGCAGAGAATCCCAGTGGAAAGAGGGGAACCGGCCAGGCAGAGACAGCAAGGGTGGTTCGTTGCTCCAGAGCCTTTCCGTTCACCCTCCCACTCCTGGGCCAGACTACACTCAATCATATGACCCACTGAAGAGATGAGTCTTCAGTAGAGACTTAAAGGTTGAGACCGAGTTTGCGTCTCTGACATGGGTAGGCAGACCGTTCCATAAAAATGGAGCTCTATAGGAGAAAGCCCTGCCTCCAGCTGTTTGCTTAAAAATTCTAGGGACAATTAGGAGGCCTGCGTCTTGTGACCGTAGCGTACGTGTAGGTATGTACGGCAGGACCAAATCAGAGAGATAGATAGGAGCAAGCCCATGTAATGCTTTGTAGGTTAGCAGTAAAACCTTGAAATCAGCCCTTGCTTTGACAGGAAGCCAGTGTAGAGAGGCTAGCACTGGAGTAATATGATCAAATTTTTTGGTTCTAGTCAGGATTCTAGCAGCCGTATTTAGCACTAACTGAAGTTTATTTAGTGCTTTATCCGGGTAGCCGGAAAGTAGAGCATTGCAGTAGTCTAACCTGGAAGTGACAAAAGCATGGATTAATTTTTCTGCATCATTTTTGGACAGAAAGTTCCTGATTTTTGCAATGTTTCGTAGATGGAAAAAAGCTGTCCTTGAAATGGTCTTGATATGTTCTTCAAAAGAGAGATCAGGGTCCAGAGTAACGCCGAGGTCCTTCACAGTTTTATTTGAGACGACTGTACAACCATTAAGATTAATTGTCAGATTCAACAGAAGATCTCTTTGTTTCTTGGGACCTAGAACAAGCATCTCTGTTTTGTCCGAGTTTAAAAGTAGAAAGTTTGCAGCCATCCACTTCCTTATGTCTGAAACACATTCTTCTAGCAAGGGCAATTTTGGGGCTTCACCATGTTTAATTGAAATGTACAGCTGTGTGTCATCTGCATAGCAGTGAAAGTTAACATTATGTTTTCGAATAACATCCCCAAGAGGTAAAATATATAGTGAAAACAATAGTGGTCCTAAAACGGAACCTTGAGGAACACCGAAATTTACAGTTGATTTGTCAGAGGACAGACCATTCACAGAGACAAACTGATATCTTTCCGACAGATAAGATCTAAACCAGGCCAGAACTTGTCCGTGTAGACCAATTTGGGTTTCCAATCTCTCCAAAAGAATGTGGTGATCGATGGTATCAAAAGCAGCACTAAGGTCTAGGAGCACGAGGACAGATGCAGAGCCTCGGTCCGATGCCATTAAAATGTCATTTACCACCTTCACAAGTGCCGTCTCAGTGCTATGATGGGGTCTAAAACCAGACTGAAGCATTTCGTATACATTGTTTGTCTTCAGGAAGGCAGTGAGTTGTTGCGCAACAGCCTTTTCTAAAATTTTTGAGAGGAATGGAAGATTCGATATAGGCCGATAGTTTTTTATATTTTCTGGGTCAAGGTTTGGCTTTTTCAAGAGAGGCTTTATTACTGCCACTTTTAATGAGTTTGGTACACATCCGGTGGATAGAGAGCCGTTTATTATGTTCAACATAGTAGGGCCAAGCACAGGAAGCAGCTCTTTCAGTAGTTTAGTTGGAATAGGGTCCAGTATGCAGCTTGAAGGTTTAGAGGCCATGATTATTTTCATCATTGTGTCAAGAGATATAGTACTAAAACACTTGAGTGTCTCTCTTGATCCTAGGTCCTGGCAGAGTTGTGCAGACTCAGGACAACTGAGCTTTGAAGGAATACGCAGATTTAAGGAAGAGTCCGTAATTTGCTTTCTAATAATCATAATCTTTTCCTCAAAGAAGTTCATGAATTTATCACTGCTAAAGTGAAAGTCATCCTCTCTTGGGGAATGCTGCTTTTTAGTTAGCTTTGCGACAGTATCAAAAAGGAATTTCGGATTGTTCGGATTGAACAGTGGGTTAACTGTCTGATGGCCAACCAGGGAACAGTGGGTTAACTGCCTGACGGCCAACTAGGGACCAGTGGGTTAACTGCCTGACGGCCAACCAGGGAACAGGGGGTTAACTGTCTGATGGCCTACCAGGGATCAGTGGGTTAACTGTCTGACGGCCAACCAGGGAACAGTGGGTTAACTGTCTGACGGCCAACCAGGGAACTGGGGGTTAACTGTCTGACTGTCTACCAGGGAACAGTGGGTTAATTGTCTGAAGGCCAACCAGGGAACAGGGGGTTAACTGTCTGACGGCCAACCAGGGAACAGGGAACAGCGGGTTAACTGTCTGATGGTCTACCAGGGAACAGGGTACAGTGGGTTAACTACCTGACGGTCTACCAGGGAACAGTGGGTTAACTGTCTTATGGTCTACCAGGGAACAGTGGGTTAACTTTCTGATGGTCTAACAGGGAACAGTGGGTTAACTGTCTGACGGCCTACCAGGGAACAGTGGGTTAACTGCCTGACAGCCAACCAGGGAACAGTGGGTTAACTACCTGAAGGCCTACCAGGGAACAGGGTACAGTGGGTTAACTGTCTGATGGTCTACCAGGGAACAGTGGGTTAACTGTCTGATGGTCTACCAGGGAACAGTGGGTTAACTGTCTGACGGCCAACCAGGGAACAGGGGGTTAACTGTCTGACGGCCAACCAGGGAACAGTGAACAGTGAGTTAACTGTCTGACGGCCTACCAGGGAACAGGGGGTTAACTGTCTGACTGTCTACCAGGGAACAGTGGGTTAACTGTCTGAAGGCCAACCAGGGAACAGGGGGTTAACTGTCTGACGGCCAACCAGGGAACAGGGAACAGCGGGTTAACTGTCTGATGGTCTACCAGGGAACAGGGTACAGTGGGTTAACTACCTGACGGTCTACCAGGGAACAGTGGGTTAACTGTCTTATGGTCTACCAGGGAACAGTGGGTTAACTTTCTGATGGTCTACCAGGGAACAGTGGGTTAACTGTCTGATGGCCAACCAGGGAACAGTGGGTTAACTGCCTGACGGCCAACTAGGGACCAGTGGGTTAACTGCCTGACGACCAACCAGGGAACAGGGGGTTAACTGTCTGATGGCCTACAAGGGATCAGTGGGTTAACTGTCTGACGGCCAACCAGGGAACAGTGGGTTAACTGTCTGACGGCCAACCAGGGAACTGGGGGTTAACTGTCTGATGGCCTACCAGGGAACAGTGGGTTAACTGTCTGAAGGCCAACCAGGGAACAGTGGGTTAACTGTCTGATGGTCTACCAGGGAACAGGGAACAGTGGGTTAAATGTCTGATGGCCTACCAGGGAACAGGGAACAGTGGGTTAACTGTTTGACGGCCAACCAGGGAACAGGGGGTTAACTCTCTGACGGCCAACCAGGGAACAGTGGGTTAACTAGCTGACGGCCAACCAGGGAACAGAGAACAGTGGGTTAACTGCCTGACGGCCAACCAGGGAACAGGGAACAGTGGGTTAACTGTCTGATGGCCTACCAGGGAACAGGGGGTTAACTGCCTGACGGCCAACCAGGGAACAGTGGGTTAACTGTCTGACGGCCAACCAGGGAACTGGGGGTTAACTGTCTGATGGCCTACCAGGGAACAGTGGGTTAACTGTCTGATGGCCTACCAGGGAACAGTGGGTTAACTGTCTGAAGGCCTACCAGGGAACAGTGGGTTAGCTGCCTGACGGCCAACCAGGGAACAGGGAACAGTGGGTTAACTGCCTGACGGCCAACCAGGGAACAGGGAACAGTAGGTTAACTGTCTGACGGCCAACCAGGGAACAGGGGGTTAACTGTCTGACGGCCAACCAGGGAACAGGGAACAGTGGGTTAACTGTCTGATGGTCTACCAGGGAACAGTGGGTTAACTGTCTGACGGCCTACCAGGGAACAGTGGGTTAACTGTCTGACGGCCAACCAGGGAACAGTGGGTGAACTGCCTGACGGCCAACCAGGGAACAGAGAACAGTGGGTTAACTGTCTGAGGGTCTACCAGGGAACAGTGAACAGTGAGTTAACTGTCTGACGGCCTACCAGGGAACAGTGGGTTAACTGTCTGACGGCCTACCAGGGAACAGTGGGTTAACTGTCTGATGGCCTACCAGGGAACAGTGGGTTAACTGTCTGACGGCCTACCAGGGAACAGTGGGTTAACTGTCTGAAGGCCTACCAGGGAACAGTGGGTTAACTGCCTGAAGGACTACCAGGGAACAGTGGGTTAACTGTCTGATGGTCTAACAGGGAACAGGGTACAGTGGGTTAACTGTCTGACGGCCAACCAGGGAACAGGGAACAGTGGGTTAACTGTCTGACGGCCTATCAAGGAACAGGGGGTTAACTGTCTGACGGCCTACCAGGGAACAGTGGGTTAACTGTCTGATGGTCTACCAGGGAACAGTGGGTTAACTGTCTGACGGCCTACCAGGGAAAAGTGGGTTAACTGCCTGACGACCAACCAGGGAACAGTGGGTTAACTGTCTGACGGCCTACCAGGGAACAGTGGGTTAACTGTCTGACGGCCAACCAGGGAACAGTGGGTTAACTACCTGACGGCCTACCAGGGAACAGTGGGTTAACTATCTGACGGCCAACCAGGGAACAGTGGGTTAACTGTCTGACGGCCTACCAGGGAACAGGGGTTAACTACCTGAAGGCCTACCAGGGAACAGTGGGTTAACTACCAGAAGGGCTACCAGGGAACAGTGGGTTAACTGTCTGACGGCCAACCAGGGAACAGGGAACATTGAATAAACTGTCTGACGGCCAACCAGGGAACAGGGAACAGTGGGTTAACTGTCTGACGGCCTATCAAGGAACAGGGGGTTAACTGTCTGACGGCCTACCAGGGAACAGTGGGTTAACTGTCTGATGGTCTACCAGGGAAAAGTGGGTTAACTGTCTGACGGCCTACCAGGGAAAAGTGGGTTAACTGCCTGACGACCAACCAGGGAACAGTGGGTTAACTGTCTGACGGCCTACCAGGGAACAGTGGGTTAACTGTCTGACGGCCAACCAGGGAACAGTGGGTTAACTACCTGACGGCCTACCAGGGAACAGTGGGTTAACTACCTGACGGCCAACCAGGGAACAGTGGGTTAACTGTCTGACGGCCTACCAGGGAACAGGGGTTAACTACCTGAAGGCCTACCAGGGAACAGTGGGTTAACTACCAGAAGGGCTACCAGGGAACAGTGGGTTAACTGTCTGACGGCCAACCAGGGAACAGGGAACAGTGAATTAACTGTCTGACGGCCAACCAGGGAACAGGGAACAGTGTTTAACTACCTGACGGCCTAACAGGGAACAGTGGGTTAACTGTCTGACGGCCAACCAGGGAACAGTGGGTTAGCTGTCTGATGGCCTACCAGGGAACAGGGTACAGTGGGTTAACTGTCTGACGGCCAACCAGGGAACAGTGGGATAACTGCCTGACGGCCAACCAGGGAACAGTGGGTTAACTGTCTGACGGCCTACCAGGGAACAGTGGGTTAACTGTCTGACGGCCTACCAGGGAACAGTGGGTTAACTGTCTGACGGCCTATCAGGGAACAGGGGGTTAACTGTCTGACGGCCTACCAGGGAACAGTGGGTTAACTGTCTGACGGCCTACCAGGGAACAGGGAACAGGGGGTTAACTGTCTGACGGCCTACCAGGGAACAGGGGGTTAACTGTCTGACGGCCTACCAGGGAACAGTGGGTTAACTGTCTGACGGCCTACCAGGGAACAGGGTACAGTGGGTTAACTACCTGACGGCCTACCAGGGAACAGTGGGTTAACTGTCTGACGGCCTACCAGGGAACAGTGGGTTAACTGCCTGACAGCCAACCAGGGAACAGTGGGTTAACTACCTGAAGGCCTACCAGGGAACAGGGTACAGTGGGTTAACTGTCTGATGGTCTACCAGGGAACAGTGGGTTAACTGTCTGATGGTCTACCAGGGAACAGTGGGTTAACTGTCTGACGGCCTACCAGGGAACAGGGAACAGGGGGTTAACTGTCTGACGGCCTACCAGGGAACAGGGGGTTAACTGTCTGACGGCCTACCAGGGAACAGTGGGTTAACTGTCTGACGGCCTACCAGGGAACAGGGTACAGTGGGTTAACTACCTGACGGCCTACCAGGGAACAGTGGGTTAACTGTCTGACGGCCTACCAGGGAACAGTGGGTTAACTGCCTGACAGCCAACCAGGGAACAGTGGGTTAACTACCTGAAGGCCTACCAGGGAACAGGGTACAGTGGGTTAACTGTCTGATGGTCTACCAGGGAACAGTGGGTTAACTGTCTGATGGTCTACCAGGGAACAGTGGGTTAACTGTCTGACGGCCAACCAGGGAACAGGGGGTTAACTGTCTGACGGCCAACCAGGGAACTGTGAACAGTGAGTTAACTGTCTGACGGCCTACCAGGGAACAGGGGGTTAACTGTCTGACTGTCTACCAGGGAACAGTGGGTTAACTGTCTGAAGGCCAACCAGGGAACAGGGGGTTAACTGTCTGACGGCCAACCAAGGGAACAGGGAACAGCGGGTTAACTGTCTGATGGTCTACCAGGGAACAGGGTACAGTGGGTTGACTACCTGGCGGTCTACCAGGGAACAGTGGGTTAACTGTCTTTTGGTCTACCATGGAACAGTGGGTTAACTTTCTGATGGTCTACCAGGGAACAGTGGGTTAACTGTCTGATGGCCAACCAGGGAACTTTGGGTTAACTGCCTGACGGCCAACCAGGGACCAGTGGGTTAACTGCCTGACGGCCAACCAGGGAACAGGGGGTTAACTGTCTGATGGCCTACCAGGGATCAGTGGGTTAACTGTCTGACGGCCAACCAGGGAACAGTGGGTTAACTGTCTGACGGCCAACCAGGGAACTGGGGGTTAACTTTCTGATGGCCTACCAGGGAACAGTGGGTTAACTGTCTGACGGCCAACCAGGGAACAGTGGGTTAACTGTCTGATGGTCTACGAGGGAACAGGGAACAGTGGGTTAAATGTCTGATGGCCTACCAGGGAACAGGGAACAGTGGGTTAACTGTCTGACGGCCAACCAGGGAACAGGGGGTTAACTCTCTGACGGCCAACCAGGGAACAGTGGGTTAACTGCCTGACGGCCAACCAGGGAACAGAGAACAGTGGGTTAACTGTCTGATGGCCTACCAGGGAACAGGGGGTTAACTGCCTGACAGCCAACCAGGGAACAGTGGGTTAACTGTCTGACGGCCAACCAGGGAACTGGGGGTTAACTGTCTGATGGCCTACCAGGGAACAGTGGGTTAACTGTCTGATGGCCTACCAGGGAACAGTGGGTTAACTGTCTGAAGGCCTACCAGGGAACAGTGGGTTAGCTGCCTGACGGCCAACCAGGGAACAGGGAACAGTGGGTTAACTGCCTGACGGCAAACCAGGGAACAGGGGGTTAACTGTCTGACGGCCAACCAGGGAACAGGGAACAGTGGGTTAACTGCCTGACGGCAAACCAGGGAACAGGGGGTTAACTGTCTGACGGCCAACCAGGGAACAGGGAACAGTGGGTTAACTGTCTGATGGTCTACCAGGGAACAGTGGGTTAACTGTCTGAAGGCCTACCAGGGAACAGTGGGTTAACTGTCTGACGGCCAACCAGGGAACAGTGGGTTAACTGTCTGATGGCCTACCAGGGAACAGTGGGTTAACTGTCTGACGGTCTACCAGGGAACAGTGAACAGTGAGTTAACTGTCTGACGGCCAACCAGGGAAAAGTGGGTTAACTGTCTGACGGCCTACCAGGGAACAGTGGGTTAACTGTGTGACAGTCTAACAGGGAACAGTGGGTTAACTGTCTGACGGCCAACCAGGGAACAGGGGGTTAACTGTCTGATGGCCTACCAGGGAACAGTGGGTTAACTGTCTGACGGCCTACCAGGGAACAGTGGGTTAACTGTCTGAAGGCCTACCAGGGAACAGTGGGTTAACTGCCTGAAGGCCTACCAGGGAACAGTGGGTTAACTGTCTGATGGTCTAACAGGGAACAGGGTACAGTGGGTTAACTGTCTGACGGCCAACCAGGGAACAGTGGGTTAACTGCCTGACGGCCAACCAGGGAACAGGGAACAGTGGGTTAACTGTCTGACGGCCTATCAAGGAACAGGGGGTTAACTGTCTGACGGCCTACCAGGGAACAGTGGGTTAACTGTCTGATGGTCTACCAGGGAACAGTGGGTTAACTGTCTGACGGCCTACCAGGGAAAAGTGGGTTAACTGCCTGACGACCAACCAGGGAACAGTGGGTTAACTGTCTGACGGCCTACCAGGGAACAGTGGGTTAACTGTCTGACGGCCAACCAGGGAACCGTGGGTTAACTACCTGACGGCCTACCAGGGAACAGTGGGTTAACTACCTGACGGCCAACCAGGGAACAGTGGGTTAACTGTCTGACGGCCTACCAGGGAACAGGGGTTAACTACCTGAAGGCCTACCAGGGAACAGTGGGTTAACTACCAGAAGGGCTACCAGGGAACAGTGGGTTAACTGTCTGACGGCCAACCAGGGAACAGGGAACAGTGGGTTAACTGTCTGACGGCCAACCAGGGAACAGTGGGTTAGCTGTCTGATGGCCTACCAGGGAACAGGGTACAGTGGGTTAACTGTCTGACGGCCAACCAGGGAACAGTGGGATAACTGCCTGACGGCCAACCAGGGAACAGTGGGTTAACTGTCTGACGGCCTACCAGGGAACAGTGGGTTAACTGTCTGACGGCCTACCAGGGAACAGTGGGTTAACTGTCTGATGGCCTATCAGGGAACAGGGGGTTAACTGTCTGACGGTCTACCAGGGAACAGTGGGTTAACTGTCTGACGGCCTACCAGGGAACAGGGAACAGGGGGTTAACTGTCTGACGGCCTACCAGGGAACAGGGGGTTAACTGTCTGACGGCCTACCAGGGAACAGGGTACAGTGGGTTAACTGTCTGGCGGCCAACCAGGGAACAGTGGGTTAACTGTCTGACGGCCTACCAGGGAACAGTGGGTTAACTGCCTGACGGCCAACCAGGGAACAGTGAACAGTGAGTTAACTGTCTGACGGCCTACCAGGGAACAGGGGGTTAACTGTCTGACGGTCTACCAGGGAACAGTGGGTTAACTGTCTGACGGCCAACCAGGGAACAGGGGGTTAACTGTCTGATGGTCTACCAGGGAACAGGGTACAGTGGGTTAACTACCTGACGGTCTACCAGGGAACAGTGGGTTAACTGTCTGATGGTCTACCAGGGAACAGTGGGTTAAATGTCTGATGGCCTACCAGGGAACAGGGTACAGTGGGTTAACTGTCTGATGGTCTACCAGGGAACAGTGGGTTAACTGTCTGATGGCCTACCAGGGAACAGTGGGTTAACTGTCTGACGGCCCACCAGGGAACAGTGGGTTAACTGTCTGACGGCCAACCAGGGAACAGGGGGTTAACTGTCTGATGGCCTACCAGGGAACAGTGGGTTAACTGTCTGACGGCCAACCAGGGAACAGTGGGTTAACTGTCTGATGGTCTACCAGGGAACAGGGAACAGTGGGTTAAATGTCTGATGGCCTACCAGGGAACAGGGAACAGTGGGTTAACTGTCTGACGGCCTACCAGGGAACAGTGGGTTAACTGTCTGATGTCCTACCAGGGAACAGTGAGTTAACTGTCTGACGGTCTACCAGGGAACAGTAGGTTAACTGTCTGACGGCCAACCAGGGAACAGGGGGTTAACTGTCTGACGGCCTACCAGGGAACAGGGTACAGTGGGTTAACTGTCTGGCGGCCTACCAGGGAACAGGGGGTTAACTGTCTGACGGCCTACCAGGGAACAGGGTACAGTGGGTTAACTGTCTGGCGGCCAACCAGGGAACAGTGGGTTAACTGTCTGACGGCCTACCAGGGAACAGTGGGTTAACTGCCTGACGGCCAACCAGGGAACAGTGAACAGTGAGTTAACTGTCTGACGGCCTACCAGGGAACAGGGGGTTAACTGTCTGACGGTCTACCAGGGAACAGTGGGTTAACTGTCTGACGGCCAACCAGGGAACAGGGGGTTAACTGTCTGATGGTCTACCAGGGAACAGGGTACAGTGGGTTAACTACCTGACGGTCTACCAGGGAACAGTGGGTTAACTGTCTGATGGTCTACCAGGGAACAGTGGGTTAAATGTCTGATGGCCTACCAGGGAACAGGGTACAGTGGGTTAACTGTCTGATGGTCTACCAGGGAACAGTGGGTTAACTGTCTGATGGTCTACCAGGGAACAGTGGGTTAACTGTCTGATGGCCAACCAGGGAACAGTGGGTTAACTGCCTGACGGCCAACCAGGGAACAGTGGTTTAACTGCCTGACGGCCAACCAGGGAACAGGGGGTTAACTGTCTGATGGCCTACCAGGGAACAGTGGGTTAACTGCCTGACGGCCAACCAGGGAACAGTGAACAGTGAGTTAACTGTCTGACGGCCTACCAGGGAACAGGGGGTTAACTGTCTGACGGTCTACCAGGGAACAGTGGGTTAACTGTCTGACGGCCAACCAGGGAACAGGGGGTTAACTGTCTGATGGTCTACCAGGGAACAGGGTACAGTGGGTTAACTACCTGACGGTCTACCAGGGAACAGTGGGTTAACTGTCTGATGGTCTACCAGGGAACAGTGGGTTAAATGTCTGATGGCCTACCAGGGAACAGGGTACAGTGGGTTAACTGTCTGATGGTCTACCAGGGAACAGTGGGTTAACTGTCTGATGGTCTACCAGGGAACAGTGGGTTAACTGTCTGATGGCCAACCAGGGAACAGTGGGTTAACTGCCTGACGGCCAACCAGGGAACAGTGGTTTAACTGCCTGACGGCCAACCAGGGAACAGGGGGTTAACTGTCTGATGGCCTACCAGGGAACAGTGGGTTAACTGTCTGACGGCCCACCAGGGAACAGTGGGTTAACTGTCTGACGGCCAACCAGGGAACAGGGGGTTAACTGTCTGATGGCCTACCAGGGAACAGTGGGTTAACTGTCTGACGGCCAACCAGGGAACAGTGGGTTAACTGTCTGATGGTCTACCAGGGAACAGGGAACAGTGGGTTAAATGTCTGATGGCCTACCAGGGAACAGGGAACAGTGAGTTAACTGTCTGACGGCCTACCAGGGAACAGTGGGTTAACTGTCTGATGTCCTACCAGGGAACAGTGAGTTAACTGTCTGACGGTCTACCAGGGAACAGTAGGTTAACTGTCTGACGGCCAACCAGGGGACAGGGGGTTAACTGTCTGACGGCCAACCAGGGAACAGTGGGTTAACTGCCTGACGGCCAACCAGGGAACAGGGAACAGTGGGTTAACTGTCTGATGGCCTAGCAGGGAACAGTGGGTTAGCTGCCTGACGGCCAACCAGGGAACAGGGAACAGTAGGTTAACTGTCTGACGGCCAACCAGGGAACAGGGAACAGTGTTTAACTGCCTGACGGCCAACCAGGGAACAGGGGGTTAACTGTCTGACGGCCAACCAGGGAACAGGGAACAGTGGGTTAACTGTCTGATGGTCTACCAGGGAACAGTGGGTTAACTGTCTGACGGCCTACCAGGGAACAGTGGGTTAACTGTCTGACGGCCAACCAGGGAACAGTGGGTTAACTGCCTGACGGCCAACCAGGGAACAGGGAACAGTGGGTTAACTGTCTGACGGTCTACCAGGGAACAGTGAACAGTGAGTTAACTGTCTGACGGCCTACCAGGGAACTGTGGGTTAACTGTGTGACAGTCTACCAGGGAACAGTGGGTTAACTGTCTGACGGCCAACCAGGTAACAGGGGGTTAACTGTCTGATGGCCAACCAGGGAACAGTGGGTTAACTGTCTGACGGCCTACCAGGGAACAGTAGGTTAACTGTCTGAAGGCCAACCAGGGAACAGTGGGTTAACTGCCTGACGGCCAACCAGGGAACAGGGAACAGTGGGTTAACTGTCTGACGGCCTATCAGGGAACAGGGGGTTAACTGTCTGACGGCCTACCAGGGAACAGGGGGTTAACTGTCTGATGGTCTGCCAGGGAACAGTGGGTTAACTGTCTGACGGCCTACCAGGGAACAGTGGGTTAACTGTCTGAAGGCCTACCAGGGAACAGTGGGTTAACTGCCTGAAGGCCTACCAGGGAACAGTGGGTTAACTGTCTGATGGTCTAACAGGGAACAGGGTACAGTGGGTTAACTGTCTGACGGCCAACCAGGGAACAGTGGGTTAACTGCCTGACGGCCAACCAGGGAACAGGGAACAGTGGGTTAATTGTCTGACGGCCTACCAGGGAACAGTGGGTTAACTGTCTGATGGTCTACCAGGGAACAGTGGGTTAACTGTCTGACGGCCTACCAGGGAAAAGTGGGTTAACTGCCTGACGACCAAACAGGGAACAGTGGGTTAACTGTCTGACGGCCTACCAGGGAACAGTGGGTTAACTGTCTGACGGCCAACCAGGGAACAGTGGGTTAACTACCTGACGGCCTACCAGGGAACAGTGGGTTAACTACCTGACGGCCAACCAGGGAACAGTGGGTTAACTGTCTGACGGCCTACCAGGGAACAGTGAACAGGGGGTTAACTGTCTGACGGCCTACCAGGGAACAGGGGGTTAACTGTCTGACGGCCTACCAGGGAACAGTGGGTTAACTGTCTGACGGCCTACCAGGGAACAGTGGGTTAACTGCCTGACAGCCAACCAGGGAACAGTGGGTTAACTACCTGAAGGCCTACCAGGGAACAGGGTACAGTGGGTTAACTGTCTGATGGTCTACCAGGGAACAGTGGGTTAACTGTCTGATGGTCTACCAGGGAACAGTGGGTTAACTGTCTGACGGCCAACCAGGGAACAGGGGGTTAACTGTCTGACGGCCAACCAGGGAACAGTGAACAGTGAGTTAACTGTCTGACGGCCTACCAGGGAACAGGGGGTTAACTGCCTGACGGCCAACCAGGGAACAGTGGGTTAACTGTCTGACGGCCAACCAGGGAACTGGGGGTTAACTGTCTAATGGCCTACCAGGGAACAGTGGGTTAACTGTCTGATGGCCTACCAGGGAACAGTGGGTTAACTGTCTGAAGGCCTAACCGGGAACAGTGGGTTAGCTGCCTGACGGCCAACCAGGGAACAGGGAACAGTAGGTTAACTGTCTGACGGCCAACCAGGGAACAGGGAACAGTGGGTTAACTGCCTGACGGCCAACCAGGGAACAGGGAACAGTAGGTTAACTGTCTGACGGCCAACCAGGGAACATGGGGTTAACTGTCTGACGGCCAACCAGGGAACAGGGAACAGTGGGTTAACTGTCTGATGGTCTACCAGGGAACAGTGGGTTAACTGTCTGACGGCCTACCAGGGAAAAGTGGGTTAACTGTCTGACGGCCAACCAGGGAACAGTGGGTTAACTGCCTGACGGCCAACCAGGGAACAGGGAACAGTGGGTTAACTGTCTGACGGTCTACCAGGGAACAGTGAACAGTGAGTTAACTGTCTGACGGCCTACTAGGGAACAGTGGGTTAACTGTCTGACGGCCTACCAGGGAACAGTGGGTTAACTGTGTGACAGTCTAACAGGGAACAGTGGGTTAACTGTTTGACGGCCAACCAGGGAACAGGGGGTTAACTGTCTGATGGCCTACCAGGGAACAGTGGGTTAACTGTCTGACGGCCTACCAGGGAACAGTGGGTTAACTGCCTGAAGGCCTACCAGGGAACAGTGGGTTAACTGTCTGATGGTCTAACAGGGAACAGGGTACATTGGGTTAACTGTCTGACGGCCAACCAGGGAACAGTGGGTTAACTGCCTGACGGCCAACCAGGGAACAGGGAACAGTGGGTTAACTGTCTGACGGCCTATCAAGGAACAGGGGGTTAACTGTCTGACGGCCTACCAGGGAAAAGTGGGTCAACTGCCTGACGACCAACCAGGGAACAGTGGGTTAACTGTCTGACGGCCTACCAGGGAACAGTGGGTTAACTGTCTGACGGCCAACTAGGGAACAGTGGGTTAACTACCTGACGGCCTACCAGGGAACAGTGGGTTAACTGTCTGACGGCCTACCAGGGAACAGTGGGTTAACTGTCTGACGGCCTATCAGGGAACAGGGAACAGTGGGTTAACTACCTGACGGCCTAACAGGGAACAGTGGGTTAACTACCAGAAGGGCTACCAGGGAACAGTGGGTTAACTGTCTGACGGCCAACCAGGGAACAGGGAACAGTGGGTTAACTACCTGACGGCCTAACAGGGAACAGTGGGATAACTGTCTGACGGCCAACCAGGGAACAGGGAACAGTGTTTAACTACCTGACGGCCTAACAGGGAACAGTGGGTTAACTGTCTGACGGCCAACCAGGGAACAGTGGGTTAGCTGTCTGATGGCCTACCAGGGAACAGGGTACAGTGGGTTAACTGTCTGACGGCCAGCCAGGGAACAGTGGGATAACTGACCAGGGAACAGTGAACAGTGAGTTAACTGTCTGACGGCCTACCAGGGAACAGGGGGTTAACTGTCTGATGGTCTACCAGGGAACAGGGTACAGTGGGTTAACTACCTGACGGTCTACCAGGGAACAGTGGGTTAACTGTCTGATGGTCTACCAGGGAACAGTGGGTTAACTGTCTGATGGTCTACCAGGGAACAGTGGGTTAACTGTCTGATGGCCAACCAGGGATCAGTGGGTTAACTGCCTGACGGCCAACCAGGGAACAGTGGGTTAACTACCTGACGGCCTACCAGGGAACAGTGGGTTAACTACCTGACGGCCAACCAGGGAACAGTGGGTTAACTGTCTGACGGCCTACCAGGGAACAGTGAACAGGGGGTTAACTGTCTGACGGCCTACCAGGGAACAGGGGGTTAACTGTCTGACGGCCTACCAGGGAACAGTGGGTTAACTGTCTGACGGCCTACCAGGGAACAGTGGGTTAACTGCCTGACAGCCAACCAGGGAACAGTGGGTTAACTACCTGAAGGCCTACCAGGGAACAGGGTACAGTGGGTTAACTGTCTGATGGTCTACCAGGGAACAGTGGGTTAACTGTCTGATGGTCTACCAGGGAACAGTGGGTTAACTGTCTGACGGCCAACCAGGGAACAGGGGGTTAACTGTCTGACGGCCAACCAGGGAACAGTGAACAGTGAGTTAACTGTCTGACGGCCTACCAGGGAACAGGGGGTTAACTGCCTGACGGCCAACCAGGGAACAGTGGGTTAACTGTCTGACGGCCAACCAGGGAACTGGGGGTTAACTGTCTAATGGCCTACCAGGGAACAGTGGGTTAACTGTCTGATGGCCTACCAGGGAACAGTGGGTTAACTGTCTGAAGGCCTAACCGGGAACAGTGGGTTAGCTGCCTGACGGCCAACCAGGGAACAGGGAACAGTAGGTTAACTGTCTGACGGCCAACCAGGGAACAGGGAACAGTGGGTTAACTGCCTGACGGCCAACCAGGGAACAGGGAACAGTAGGTTAACTGTCTGACGGCCAACCAGGGAACATGGGGTTAACTGTCTGACGGCCAACCAGGGAACAGGGAACAGTGGGTTAACTGTCTGATGGTCTACCAGGGAACAGTGGGTTAACTGTCTGACGGCCTACCAGGGAAAAGTGGGTTAACTGTCTGACGGCCAACCAGGGAACAGTGGGTTAACTGCCTGACGGCCAACCAGGGAACAGGGAACAGTGGGTTAACTGTCTGACGGTCTACCAGGGAACAGTGAACAGTGAGTTAACTGTCTGACGGCCTACTAGGGAACAGTGGGTTAACTGTCTGACGGCCTACCAGGGAACAGTGGGTTAACTGTGTGACAGTCTAACAGGGAACAGTGGGTTAACTGTTTGACGGCCAACCAGGGAACAGGGGGTTAACTGTCTGATGGCCTACCAGGGAACAGTGGGTTAACTGTCTGACGGCCTACCAGGGAACAGTGGGTTAACTGCCTGAAGGCCTACCAGGGAACAGTGGGTTAACTGTCTGATGGTCTAACAGGGAACAGGGTACATTGGGTTAACTGTCTGACGGCCAACCAGGGAACAGTGGGTTAACTGCCTGACGGCCAACCAGGGAACAGGGAACAGTGGGTTAACTGTCTGACGGCCTATCAAGGAACAGGGGGTTAACTGTCTGACGGCCTACCAGGGAAAAGTGGGTCAACTGCCTGACGACCAACCAGGGAACAGTGGGTTAACTGTCTGACGGCCTACCAGGGAACAGTGGGTTAACTGTCTGACGGCCAACTAGGGAACAGTGGGTTAACTACCTGACGGCCTACCAGGGAACAGTGGGTTAACTGTCTGACGGCCTACCAGGGAACAGTGGGTTAACTGTCTGACGGCCTATCAGGGAACAGGGAACAGTGGGTTAACTACCTGACGGCCTAACAGGGAACAGTGGGTTAACTACCAGAAGGGCTACCAGGGAACAGTGGGTTAACTGTCTGACGGCCAACCAGGGAACAGGGAACAGTGGGTTAACTACCTGACGGCCTAACAGGGAACAGTGGGATAACTGTCTGACGGCCAACCAGGGAACAGGGAACAGTGTTTAACTACCTGACGGCCTAACAGGGAACAGTGGGTTAACTGTCTGACGGCCAACCAGGGAACAGTGGGTTAGCTGTCTGATGGCCTACCAGGGAACAGGGTACAGTGGGTTAACTGTCTGACGGCCAGCCAGGGAACAGTGGGATAACTGACCAGGGAACAGTGAACAGTGAGTTAACTGTCTGACGGCCTACCAGGGAACAGGGGGTTAACTGTCTGATGGTCTACCAGGGAACAGGGTACAGTGGGTTAACTACCTGACGGTCTACCAGGGAACAGTGGGTTAACTGTCTGATGGTCTACCAGGGAACAGTGGGTTAACTGTCTGATGGTCTACCAGGGAACAGTGGGTTAACTGTCTGATGGCCAACCAGGGATCAGTGGGTTAACTGCCTGACGGCCAACCAGGGAACAGTGGGTTAACTGCCTGACGGCCAACCAGGGAACAGGGGGTTAACTGTCTGATGGCCTACCAGGGAACAGTGGGTTAACTGCCTGACGGCCAACCAGGGAACAGGGGGTTAACTGTCTGACGGCCAACCAGGGAACAGGGAACAGTGGGTTAACTGTCTGATGGTCTACCAGGGAACAGTGGGTTAACTGTCTGACGGCCTACCAGGGAACAGTGGGTTAACTGTCTGACGGCCAACCAGGGAACAGTGGGTTAACTGCCTGACGGCCAACCAGGGAACAGGGAACAGTGGGTTAACTGTCTGACGGTCTACCAGGGAACAGTGAACAGTGAGTTAACTGTCTGACGGCCTACCAGGGAACTGTGGGTTAACTGTGTGACAGTCTACCAGGGAACAGTGGGTTAACTGTCTGACGGCCAACCAGGTAACAGGGGGTTAACTGTCTGATGGCCAACCAGGGAACAGTGGGTTAACTGTCTGACGGCCTACCAGGGAACAGTGGGTTAACTGTCTGAAGGCCAACCAGGGAACAGTGGGTTAACTGCCTGACGGCCAACCAGGGAACAGGGAACAGTGGGTTAACTGTCTGACGGCCTATCAGGGAACAGGGGGTTAACTGTCTGACGGCCTACCAGGGAACAGGGGGTTAACTGTCTGATGGTCTACCAGGGAACAGTGGGTTAACTGTCTGACGGCCTACCAGGGAACAGTGGGTTAACTGTCTGAAGGCCTACCAGGGAACAGTGGGTTAACTGCCTGAAGGCCTACCAGGGAACAGTGGGTTAACTGTCTGATGGTCTAACAGGGAACAGGGTACAGTGGGTTAACTGTCTGACGGCCAACCAGGGAACAGTGGGTTAACTGCCTGACGGCCAACCAGGGAACAGGGAACAGTGGGTTAACTGTCTGACGGCCTACCAGGGAACAGTGGGTTAACTGTCTGACGGCCAACCAGGGAACAGTGGGTTAACTGCCTGACGGCCAACCAGGGAACAGGGAACAGTGGGTTAACTGTCTGACGGTCTACCAGGGAACAGTGAACAGTGAGTTAACTGTCTGACGGCCTACCAGGGAACTGTGGGTTAACTGTGTGACAGTCTACCAGGGAACAGTGGGTTAACTGTCTGACGGCCAACCAGGTAACAGGGGGTTAACTGTCTGATGGCCAACCAGGGAACAGTGGGTTAACTGTCTGACGGCCTACCAGGGAACAGTGGGTTAACTGTCTGAAGGCCAACCAGGGAACAGTGGGTTAACTGCCTGACGGCCAACCAGGGAACAGGGAACAGTGGGTTAACTGTCTGACGGCCTATCAGGGAACAGGGGGTTAACTGTCTGACGGCCTACCAGGGAACAGGGGGTTAACTGTCTGATGGTCTACCAGGGAACAGTGGGTTAACTGTCTGACGGCCTACCAGGGAACAGTGGGTTAACTGTCTGAAGGCCTACCAGGGAACAGTGGGTTAACTGCCTGAAGGCCTACCAGGGAACAGTGGGTTAACTGTCTGATGGTCTAACAGGGAACAGGGTACAGTGGGTTAACTGTCTGACGGCCAACCAGGGAACAGTGGGTTAACTGCCTGACGGCCAACCAGGGAACAGGGAACAGTGGGTTAACTGTCTGACGGCCTATCAAGGAACAGGGGGTTAACTGTCTGACGGCCTACCAGGGAACAGTGGGTTAACTGTCTTATGGTCTACCAGGGAACAGTGGGTTAACTGCCTGACGGCCAACCAGGGAACAGGGGGTTAACTGTCTGATGGCCTACCAGGGAACAGTGGGTTAACTGCCTGACGGCCAACCAGGGAACAGGGGGTTAACTGTCTGACGGCCAACCAGGGAACAGGGAACAGTGGGTTAACTGTCTGATGGTCTACCAGGGAACAGTGGGTTAACTGTCTGACGGCCTACCAGGGAACAGTGGGTTAACTGTCTGACGGCCAACCAGGGAACAGTGGGTTAACTGCCTGACGGCCAACCAGGGAACAGGGAACAGTGGGTTAACTGTCTGACGGTCTACCAGGGAACAGTGAACAGTGAGTTAACTGTCTGACGGCCTACCAGGGAACTGTGGGTTAACTGTGTGACAGTCTACCAGGGAACAGTGGGTTAACTGTCTGACGGCCAACCAGGTAACAAGGGGTTAACTGTCTGATGGCCAACCAGGGAACAGTGGGTTAACTGTCTGACGGCCTACCAGGGAACAGTGGGTTAACTGTCTGAAGGCCAACCAGGGAACAGTGGGTTAACTGCCTGACGGCCAACCAGGGAACAGGGAACAGTGGGTTAACTGTCTGACGGCCTATCAGGGAACAGGGGGTTAACTGTCTGACGGCCTACCAGGGAACAGGGGGTTAACTGTCTGATGGTCTACCAGGGAACAGTGGGTTAACTGTCTGACGGCCTACCAGGGAACAGTGGGTTAACTGTCTGAAGGCCTACCAGGGAACAGTGGGTTAACTGCCTGAAGGCCTACCAGGGAACAGTGGGTTAACTGTCTGATGGTCTAACAGGGAACAGGGTACAGTGGGTTAACTGTCTGACGGCCAACCAGGGAACAGTGGGTTAACTGCCTGACGGCCAACCAGGGAACAGGGAACAGTGGGTTAACTGTCTGACGGCCTATCAAGGAACAGGGGGTTAACTGTCTGACGGCCTACCAGGGAACAGTGGGTTAACTGTCTTATGGTCTACCAGGGAACAGTGGGTTAACTGTCTGACGGCCTACCAGGGAAAAGTGGGTTAACTGCCTGACGACCAACCAGGGAACAGTGGGTTAACTGTCTGACGGCCTACCAGGGAACAGTGGGTTAACTGTCTGACGGCCAACCAGGGAACAGTGGGTTAACTACCTGACGGCCTACCAGGGAACAGTGGGTTAACTACCTGACGGCCAACCAGGGAACAGTGGGTTAACTGTCTGACGGCCTACCAGGGAACAGGGGTTAACTACCTGAAGGCCTACCAGGGAACAGTATGTTAACTACCAGAAGGGCTACCAGGGAACAGTGGGTTAACTGTCTGACGGCCAACCAGGGAACAGGGAACAGTGGGTTAACTGTCTGACGGCCAACCAGGGAACAGGGAACAGTGTTTAACTACCTGACGGCCTAACAGGGAACAGTGGGTTAACTGTCTGACGGCCAACCAGGGAACAGTGGGTTTAGCTGTCTGATGGCCTACCAGGGAACAGGGTACAGTGGGTTAACTGTCTGACGGCCAACCAGGGAACAGTGGGATAACTGCCTGACGGCCAACCAGGGAACAGTGGGTTAACTGTCTGACGGCCTACCAGGGAACAGTGGGTTAACTGTCTGACGGCCTACCAGGGAACAGTGGGTTAACTGTCTGACGGCCTATCAGGGAACAGGGGGTTAACTGTCTGACGGCCTACCAGGGAACAGTGGGTTAACTGTCTGACGGCCTACCAGGGAACAGGGAACAGGGGGTTAACTGTCTGACGGCCTACCAGGGAACAGGGGGTTAACTGTCTGACGGCCTACCAGGGAACAGTGGGTTAACTGTCTGACGGCCTACCAGGGAACAGTGGGTTAACTGCCTGACAGCCAACCAGGGAACAGTGGGTTAACTACCTGAAGGCCTAACAGGGAACAGGGTACAGTGGGTTAATTGTCTGATGGTCTACCAGGGAACAGTGGGTTAACTGTCTGATGGTCTACCAGGGAACAGTGGGTTAACTGTCTGACGGCCAACCAGGGAACAGTGAACAGTGAGTTAACTGTCTGACGGCCTACCAGGGAACAGGGGGTTAACTGTCTGACTGTCTACCAGGGAACAGTGGGTTAACTGTCTGACGGCCAACCAGGGAACAGGGGGTTAACTGTCTGACGGCCAACCAGGGAACAGGGAACAGCGGGTTAACTGTCTGATGGTCTACCAGGGAACAGGGTACAGTGGGTTAACTACCTGACGGTCTACCAGGGAACAGTGGGTTAACTGTCTTATGGTCTACCAGGGAACAGTGGGTTAACTTTCTGATGGTCTACCAGGGAACAGTGGGTTAACTGTCTGATGGCTAACCAGGGAACAGTGGGTTAACTGCCTGACGGCCAACCAGGGACCAGTGGGTTAACTGCCTGACGGCCAACCAGGGAACAGGGGGTTAACTGTCTGATGGCCAACCAGGGATC
The DNA here is from genome assembly GCF_013265735.2 of Oncorhynchus mykiss. Taxonomy (NCBI): domain Eukaryota; kingdom Metazoa; phylum Chordata; class Actinopteri; order Salmoniformes; family Salmonidae; genus Oncorhynchus; species Oncorhynchus mykiss. The sequence goes on from NW_023493714.1 coordinate 313,095, forward strand.
AGTGGGTTAACTGTCTGACGGCCAACCAGGGAACAGTGAGTTAACTGTCTGACGGCCAACCAGGTAACTGGGGGTTAACTGTCTGATGGCCTACCAGGGAACAGTGGGTTAACTGTCTGACGGCCAACCAGGGAACAGTGGGTTAACTGTCTGATGGTCTACCAGGGAACAGGGAACAGTGGGTTAAATGTCTGATGGCCTACCAGGGAACAGGGAACAGTGGGTTAACTGTCTGACGGCCAACCAGGGAACAGGGGGTTAACTCTCTGACGGCCAACCAGGGAACAGTGGGTTAACTGCCTGATGGCCAACCAGGGAACAGAGAACAGTGGGTTAACTGCCTGACGGCCAACCAGGGAAGAGGGAACAGTGGGTTAACTGTCGGATGGCCTACCAGGGAACAGTGGGTTAACTGTCTGAAGGCCTACCAGGGAACAGTGGGTTAGCTGCCTGACGGCCAACCAGGGAACTGGGGGTTAACTGTCTGATGGCCTACCAGGGAACAGTGGGTTAACTGTCGGATGGCCTACCAGGGAACAGTGGGTTAACTGTCTGAAGGCCTACCAGGGAACAGTGGGTTAGCTGCCTGACGGCCAACCAGGGAACAGGGAACAGTAGGTTAACTGTCTGACGGCCAACCAGGGAACAGGGAACAGTAGGTTAACTGTCTGACGGCCAACCAGGGAACAGGGGGTTAACTGTCTGACGGCCAACCAGGGAACAGGGAACAGTGGGTTAACTGTCTGATGGTCTACCAGGGAACAGTGGGTTAACTGTCTGACGGCCTACCAGGGAACAGTGGGTTAACTGTCTGACGGCCAACCAGGGAACAGTGGGTTAACTGCCTGACGGCCAACCAGGGAACAGGGAACAGTGGGTTAACTGTCTGACGGTCTACCAGGGAACAGTGAACAGTGAGTTAACTGTCTGACGGCCTACCAGGGAACAGTGGGTTAACTGTCTGACGGCCTACCAGGGAACAGTGGGTTAACTGTGTGACAGTCTAACAGGGAACAGTGGGTTAACTGTTTGACGGCCAACCAGGGAACAGGGGGTTAACTGCCTGATGGCCTACCAGGGAACAGTGGGTTAACTGTCTGACGGCCTACCAGGGAACAGTGGGTTAACTGTCTGAAGGCCTACCAGGGAACAGTGGGTTAACTGTCTGAAGGCCTACCAGGGAACAGTGGGTTAACTGTCTGATGGTCTAACAGGGAACAGGGTACAGTGGGTTAACTGTCTGACGGCCAACCAGGGAACAGTGGGTTAACTGCCTGACGGCCAACCAGGGAACAGGGAACAGTGGGTTAACTGTCTGACGGCCTATCAAGGAACAGTGGGTTAACTGTCTGACGGCCTACCAGGGAACAGTGGGTTAACTGTCTGAAGGCCTACCAGGGAACAGTGGGTTAACTGCCTGAAGGCCTACCAGGGAACAGTGGGTTAACTGTCTGATGGTCTAACAGGGAACAGGGTACAGTGGGTTAACTGTCTGACGGCCAACCAGGGAACAGTGGGTTAACTGCCTGACGGCCAACCAGGGAACAGGGAACAGTGGGTTAACTGTCTGACGGCCTATCAAGGAACAGGGGGTTAACTGTCTGACGGCCTACCAGGGAACAGTGGGTTAACTGTCTTATGGTCTACCAGGGAACAGTGGGTTAACTGTCTGACGGCCTACCAGGGAAAAGTGGGTTAACTGCCTGACGACCAACCAGGGAACAGTGGGTTAACTGTCTGACGGCCTACCAGGGAACAGTGGGTTAACTGTCTGACGGCCAACCAGGGAACAGTGGGTTAACTACCTGACGGCCTACCAGGGAACAGTGGGTTAACTACCTGACGGCCAACCAGGGAACAGTGGGTTAACTGTCTGACGGCCTACCAGGGAACAGGGGTTAACTACCTGAAGGCCTACCAGGGAACAGTATGTTAACTACCAGAAGGGCTACCAGGGAACAGTGGGTTAACTGTCTGACGGCCAACCAGGGAACAGGGAACAGTGGGTTAACTGTCTGACGGCCAACCAGGGAACAGGGAACAGTGTTTAACTACCTGACGGCCTAACAGGGAACAGTGGGTTAACTGTCTGACGGCCAACCAGGGAACAGTGGGTTTAGCTGTCTGATGGCCTACCAGGGAACAGGGTACAGTGGGTTAACTGTCTGACGGCCAACCAGGGAACAGTGGGATAACTGCCTGACGGCCAACCAGGGAACAGTGGGTTAACTGTCTGACGGCCTACCAGGGAACAGTGGGTTAACTGTCTGACGGCCTACCAGGGAACAGTGGGTTAACTGTCTGACGGCCTATCAGGGAACAGGGGGTTAACTGTCTGACGGCCTACCAGGGAACAGTGGGTTAACTGTCTGACGGCCTACCAGGGAACAGGGAACAGGGGGTTAACTGTCTGACGGCCTACCAGGGAACAGGGGGTTAACTGTCTGACGGCCTACCAGGGAACAGTGGGTTAACTGTCTGACGGCCTACCAGGGAACAGTGGGTTAACTGCCTGACAGCCAACCAGGGAACAGTGGGTTAACTACCTGAAGGCCTAACAGGGAACAGGGTACAGTGGGTTAACTGTCTGATGGTCTACCAGGGAACAGTGGGTTAACTGTCTGATGGTCTACCAGGGAACAGTGGGTTAACTGTCTGACGGCCAACCAGGGAACAGTGAACAGTGAGTTAACTGTCTGACGGCCTACCAGGGAACAGGGGGTTAACTGTCTGACTGTCTACCAGGGAACAGTGGGTTAACTGTCTGACGGCCAACCAGGGAACAGGGGGTTAACTGTCTGACGGCCAACCAGGGAACAGGGAACAGCGGGTTAACTGTCTGATGGTCTACCAGGGAACAGGGTACAGTGGGTTAACTACCTGACGGTCTACCAGGGAACAGTGGGTTAACTGTCTTATGGTCTACCAGGGAACAGTGGGTTAACTTTCTGATGGTCTACCAGGGAACAGTGGGTTAACTGTCTGATGGCTAACCAGGGAACAGTGGGTTAACTGCCTGACGGCCAACCAGGGACCAGTGGGTTAACTGCCTGACGGCCAACCAGGGAACAGGGGGTTAACTGTCTGATGGCCAACCAGGGAACAGTGAGTTAACTGTCTGACGGCCAACCAGGTAACTGGGGGTTAACTGTCTGATGGCCTACCAGGGAACAGTGGGTTAACTGTCTGAAGGCCTACCAGGGAACAGTGGGTTAACTGCCTGAAGGCCTACCAGGGAACAGTGGGTTAACTGTCTGATGGTCTAACAGGGAACAGGGTACAGTGGGTTAACTGCCTGACGGCCAACCAGGGAACAGGGAACAGTGGGTTAACTGTCTGACGGCCTATCAAGGAACAGGGGGTTAACTGTCTGACGGCCTACCAGGGAACAGTGGGTTAACTGTCTTATGGTCTACCAGGGAACAGTGGGTTAACTGTCTGACGGCCTACCAGGGAAAAGTGGGTTAACTGCCTGACGACCAACCAGGGAACAGTGGGTTAACTGTCTGACGGCCTACCAGGGAACAGTGGGTTAACTGTCTGACGGCCAACCAGGGAACAGTGGGTTAACTACCTGACGGCCTACCAGGGAACAGTGGGTTAACTACCTGACGGCCAACCAGGGAACAGTGGGTTAACTGTCTGACGGCCTACCAGGGAACAGGGGTTAACTACCTGAAGGCCTACCAGGGAACAGTGGGTTAACTACCAGAAGGGCTACCAGGGAACAGTGGGTTAACTGTCTGACGGCCAACCAGGGAACAGGGAACAGTGGGTTAACTGTCTGACGGCCAACCAGGGAACAGGGAACAGTGTTTAACTACCTGACGGCCTAACAGGGAACAGTGGGTTAACTGTCTGACGGCCAACCAGGGAACAGTGGGTTTAGCTGTCTGATGGCCTACCAGGGAACAGGGTACAGTGGGTTAACTGTCTGACGGCCAACCAGGGAACAGTGGGATAACTGCCTGACGGCCAACCAGGGAACAGTGGGTTAACTGTCTGACGGCCTACCAGGGAACAGTGGGTTAACTGTCTGACGGCCTACCAGGGAACAGTGGGTTAACTGTCTGACGGCCTATCAGGGAACAGGGGGTTAACTGTCTGATGGTCTAACAGGGAACAGGGTACAGTGGGTTAACTGTCTGACGGCCAACCAGGGAACAGTGGGTTAACTGCCTGACGGCCAACCAGGGAACAGGGAACAGTGGGTTAACTGTCTGACGGCCTATCAAGGAACAGGGGGTTAACTGTCTGACGGCCTACCAGGGAACAGTGGGTTAACTGTCTTATGGTCTACCAGGGAACAGTGGGTTAACTGCCTGACGACCAACCAGGGAACAGTGGGTTAACTGTCTGACGGCCTACCAGGGAACAGTGGGTTAACTGTCTGACGGCCAACCAGGGAACAGTGGGTTAACTACCTGACGGCCTACCAGGGAACAGTGGGTTAACTACCTGACGGCCAACCAGGGAACAGTGGGTTAACTGTCTGACGGCCTACCAGGGAACAGGGGTTAACTACCTGAAGGCCTACCAGGGAACAGTGGGTTAACTACCAGAAGGGCTACCAGGGAACAGTGGGTTAACTGTCTGACGGCCAACCAGGGAACAGGGAACAGTGGGTTAACTGTCTGACGGCCAACCAGGGAACAGGGAACAGTGTTTAACTACCTGACGGCCTAACAGGGAACAGTGGGTTAACTGTCTGACGGCCAACCAGGGAACAGTGGGTTTAGCTGTCTGATGGCCTACCAGGGAACAGGGTACAGTGGGTTAACTGTCTGACGGCCAACCAGGGAACAGTGGGATAACTGCCTGACGGCCAACCAGGGAACAGTGGGTTAACTGTCTGACGGCCTACCAGGGAACAGTGGGTTAACTGTCTGACGGCCTACCAGGGAACAGTGGGTTAACTGTCTGACGGCCATCAGGGAACAGGTGGTTAACTGTCTGACGGCCTACCAGGGAACAGTGGGTTAACTGTCTGACGGCCTACCAGGGAACAGGGAACAGGGGGTTAACTGTCTGACGGCCTACCAGGGAACAGGGGGTTAACTGTCTGACGGCCTACCAGGGAACAGTGGGTTAACTGTCTGACGGCCTACCAGGGAACAGTGGGTTAACTGCCTGACAGCCAACCAGGGAACAGTGGGTTAACTACCTGAAGGCCTAACAGGGAACAGGGTACAGTGGGTTAACTGTCTGATGGTCTACCAGGGAACAGTGGGTTAACTGTCTGATGGTCTACCAGGGAACAGTGGGTTAACTGTCTGACGGCCAACCAGGGAACAGTGAACAGTGAGTTAACTGTCTGACGGCCTACCAGGGAACAGGGGGTTAACTGTCTGACTGTCTACCAGGGAACAGTGGGTTAACTGTCTGACGGCCAACCAGGGAACAGGGGGTTAACTGTCTGACGGCCAACCAGGGAACAGGGAACAGCGGGTTAACTGTCTGATGGTCTACCAGGGAACAGGGTACAGTGGGTTAACTACCTGACGGTCTACCAGGGAACAGTGGGTTAACTACCTGACGGCCAACCAGGGAACAGTGGGTTAACTGTCTGACGGCCTACCAGGGAACAGTGGGTTAACTGTCTGACGGCCAACCAGGGAACAGTGGGTTAACTACCTGACGGCCTACCAGGGAACAGTGGGTTAACTACCTGACGGCCAACCAGGGAACAGTGGGTTAACTGTCTGACGGCCTACCAGGGAACAGGGGTTAACTACCTGAAGGCCTACCAGGGAACAGTGGGTTAACTACCAGAAGGGCTACCAGGGAACAGTGGGTTAACTGTCTGACGGCCAACCAGGGAACAGGGAACAGTGGGTTAACTGTCTGACGGCCAACCAGGGAACAGGGAACAGTGTTTAACTACCTGACGGCCTAACAGGGAACAGTGGGTTAACTGTCTGACGGCCAACCAGGGAACAGTGGGTTTAGCTGTCTGATGGCCTACCAGGGAACAGGGTACAGTGGGTTAACTGTCTGACGGCCAACCAGGGAACAGTGGGATAACTGCCTGACGGCCAACCAGGGAACAGTGGGTTAACTGTCTGACGGCCTACCAGGGAACAGTGGGTTAACTGTCTGACGGCCTACCAGGGAACAGTGGGTTAACTGTTTGACGGCCTATCAGGGAACAGGGGGTTAACTGTCTGACGGCCTACCAGGGAACAGTGGGTTAACTGTCTGACGGCCTACCAGGGAACAGGGAACAGGGGGTTAACTGTCTGACGGCCTACCAGGGAACAGGGGGTTAACTGTCTGACGGCCTACCAGGGAACAGTGGGTTAACTGTCTGACGGCCTACCAGGGAACAGTGGGTTAACTGCCTGACAGCCAACCAGGGAACAGTGGGTTAACTACCTGAAGGCCTAACAGGGAACAGGGTACAGTGGGTTAACTGTCTGATGGTCTACCAGGGAACAGTGGGTTAACTGTCTGATGGTCTACCAGGGAACAGTGGGTTAACTGTCTGACGGCCAACCAGGGAACAGTGAACAGTGAGTTAACTGTCTGACGGCCTACCAGGGAACAGGGGGTTAACTGTCTGACTGTCTACCAGGGAACAGTGGGTTAACTGTCTGACGGCCAACCAGGGAACAGGGGGTTAACTGTCTGACGGCCAACCAGGGAACAGGGAACAGCGGGTTAACTGTCTGATGGTCTACCAGGGAACAGGGTACAATGGGTTAACTACCTGACGGTCTACCAGGGAACAGTCGGTTAACTGTCTTATGGTCTACCAGGGAACAGTGGGTTAACTTTCTGATGGTCTACCAGGGAACAGTGGGTTAACTGTCTGATGGCTAACCAGGGAACAGTGGGTTAACTGCCTGACGGCCAACCAGGGACCAGTGGGTTAACTGCCTGACGGCCAACCAGGGAACAGGGGGTTAACTGTCTGATGGCCTACCAGGGATCAGTGGGTTAACTGTCTGACGGCCAACCAGGGAACAGTGAGTTAACTGTCTGACGGCCAACCAGGGAACTGGGGGTTAACTGTCTGATGGCCTACCAGGGAACAGTGGGTTAACTGTCTGACGGCCAACCAGGGAACAGTGGGTTAACTGTCTGATGGTCTACCAGGGAACAGGGAACAGTGGGTTAAATGTCTGATGGCCTACCAGTGAACAGGGAACAGTGGGTTAACTGTCTGACGGCCAACCAGGGAACAGGGGGTTAACTCTCTGACGGCCAACCAGGGAACAGTGGGTTAACTGCCTGATGGCCAACCAGGGAACAGAGAACAGTGGGTTAACTGCCTGACGGCCAACCAGGGAAGAGGGAACAGTGGGTTAACTGTCTGATGGCCTACCAGGGAACAGGGGGTTAACTGCCTGACGGCCAACCAGGGAACAGTGGGTTAACTGTCTGACGGCCAACCAGGGAACTGGGGGTTAACTGTCTGATGGCCTACCAGGGAACAGTGGGTTAACTGTCGGATGGCCTACCAGGGAACAGTGGGTTAACTGTCTGAAGGCCTACCAGGGAACAGTGGGTTAGCTGCCTGACGGCCAACCAGGGAACAGGGAACAGTAGGTTAACTGTCTGACGGCCAACCAGGGAACAGGGAACAGTAGGTTAACTGTCTGACGGCCAACCAGGGAACAGGGGGTTAACTGTCTGACGGCCAACCAGGGAACAGGGAACAGTGGGTTAACTGTCTGATGGTCTACCAGGGAACAGTGGGTTAACTGTCTGACGGCCTACCAGGGAACAGTGGGTTAACTGTCTGACGGCCAACCAGGGAACAGTGGGTTAACTGCCTGACGGCCAACCAGGGAACAGGGAACAGTGGGTTAACTGTCTGACGGCCTACCAGGGAACAGTGGGTTAACTGTCTGACGGCCTACCAGGGAACAGTGGGTTAACTGTGTGACAGTCTAACAGGGAACAGTGGGTTAACTGTTTGACGGCCAACCAGGGAACAGGTGGTTAACTGCCTGATGGCCTACCAGGGAACAGTGGGTTAACTGTCTGACGGCCTACCAGGGAACAGTGGGTTAACTGTCTGAAGGCCTACCAGGGAACAGTGGGTTAACTGTCTGATGGTCTAACAGGGAACAGGGTATAGTGGGTTAACTGTCTGACGGCCAACCAGGGAACAGTGGGTTAACTGCCTGACGGCCAACCAGGGAACAGGGAACAGTGGGTTAACTGTCTGACGGCCTATCAAGGAACAGGGGGTTAACTGTTTGACGGCCTACCAGGGAACAGTGGGTTAACTGTCTGATGGTCTACCAGGGAACAGTGGGTTAACTGTCTGACGGCCTACCAGGGAAAAGTGGGTCAACTGCCTGACGACCAACCAGGGAACAGTGGGTTAACTGTCTGACGGCCTACCAGGGAACAGTGGGTTAACTGTCTGACGGCCAACCAGGGAACAGTGGGTTAACTACCTGACGGCCTACCAGGGAACAGTGGGTTAACTACCTGACGGCCAACCAGGGAACAGTGGGTTAACTGTCTGACGGCCTACCAGGGAACAGTGGGTTAACTGTCTGACGGCCTACCAGGGAACAGTGGGTTAACTGTCTGATGGTCTATCAAGGAACAGGGGGTTAACTGTCTGACGGCCAATCAGGGAACAGTGGGTTAACTACCTGAAGGCCTACCAGGGAACAGGGAACAGGGGGTTAACTGTCTGACGGCCTACCAGGGAACAGGGGGTTAACTGTCTGATGGCCTACCAGGGAACAGTGGGTTAACTGTCTGATGGCCTACCAGGGAACAGTGGGTTAACTGTCTGATGGCCTACCAGGGAACAGGGTACAGTGGGTTAACTGTCTGGCGGCCAACCAGGGAACAGCGGGTTAACTGTCTGACGGCCAACCAAGGAACAGGGAACAGTGGGTTAACTGCCTGACGGCCAACCAGGGAACAGGGGGTTAACTGTCTGATGGCCTACCAGGGAACAGTGGGTTAACTGTCTGAAGGCCAATCAGGGAACAGGGGGTTAACTGTCTGATGGCCAACCAGGGAACAGGGTACAGTGGGTTAACTACCTGACGGCCTACCAGGGAATAGTGGGTTAACTGTCTGACGGCC